>NC_136067.1:1337520727-1338029981 GCF_964261635.1 Lissotriton helveticus | reverse complement strand
GGGTCCAAAGGAGAAAAGAACTAGGCCAGACAAAGTAGGTCCAGGGAGTGTGCACGGAGGCAGGCTCAGTGGGTCTGGAAGAGGGACAGGGGCAGGCAGAACAGCTCCAGAGAAGGGTGAGCAGAACCGGACCAGGGCAAGCCGATCCGGACCAGCAGATCCTCCCTGAGCAGGGAGATGGCAGGATACACAATCAGAATGTAGTGTTCAGCTTTTGTGGTGCCAGGGGGTAACTTTAGAGTTCAGGGTGAGTGTGGGTTTTAAGGTGCCAGGGAGTCATTTTAAGGTTCACGGTGGGTTAGGGATTGGGGTGCCAGGGGGATAATTTTATTTGCTGGGTGGGTATGAGTTTTTGGGGTACCAGGGGGGTCATTTTAGGGTTCAGGGTGGGTAGAGGTTTTGGGGCGTAAGGGGGGGACATTTTTGGGTTCAGGGCTGGTATGGGTTTTGGGGTGCCAGAGGGACAATTTTAGCGGTCAGGGTGCTATGGGTTATGGGGTGCCAGGGGGGTAATTTTAGGGTTCAGTGGGTATGAGTTTTGGGGTGCCAGGGGGATATTTTTAGGGGTCAGGGTGGGTATGGGTTATGGGTGCCAGGGGGGTAATTTTAGGGTTCAGGGCAGGTATGAGTTTTGGGGGACAGGGGAATTTTATGGTTCAGGGTGGGTATGGGTTTTGGGGAGTTAGGGGGTAATTTTAGGGTTCAGGGTGGGTATGGGTTTTGGGGTGCCAGGGGCGTAATTTTTTATTCAGGGAGGGTATGAGTTTTGGTGGGGTGGGGTCATTTTAGGGACCAGGGCAGGTATGGATTTTGGGGTGCCACAAAAGAAAGAGATGGCTGTGGCACAACAACCCTATGGTGTATGAGATCATAAGCAGCCTGCTTCCTGCCCCCCATGGCTCCTCCTGCACCCCAGTGTTTCTTGTGCTACACCTGACACACATCATGTCGGAGGATGGTGATGACGTTAACATTTTGCCCCCCCCTGGAAAAATGTCTGCGGACGCCCATGCCTGACGGTGCAAGGCTTGGCACTGTTTGCCTTTCACACTAGTTCAATAAGAAGTGGCAGCTGGCCAAGGTCACAAGGACCGGTGGTACACACCCAGTGTTTCACAGAGGTCAGGCGCCTGCTGCACAGGACTCTATTCCAGTGTGGCTGGTTAATAGGTAGATATTAAAGCAACTGGCGGTACTGGCAGTTGCAGGTTACTTGTTGAAAGCCATGTCCGACCGTCTCTGATGTGTTTGACGAGAAACCACCATATATGGGGAGAAAAAAAAAAAAAGCGTACAATATACCTTACAATGCAATTCTCAAAAAATATCACCGTTTTTTTATGGCCTGCTGAAGGGAAGTTCTTACATATGCCAATACTCCGAGGTCTGCTAAAGTAACCAGGGCAATTATTTTTCTGTTGCTGCAATCCTAAAAGACATTTTCTTGCTCGCTCTCCCAGGGATGGAGAGGCTGACTATTTCATATCCCAGCCAGTCCAAAAGCAGCCCCGACATGTTGCGCACCTGTCCAGCCCTAGGAATAGTACAGGTGCACTAGCGTAACACTACACATGGCTTCAGTGGCGTAGATGGAAGCTACAGGAATACAGCAGCAGTGTGGCTGGTATTTAGGGGTGTAGAAGGGATCCCATTAACAGGATACGTTTTTCATGGGGTGAAGGCAGAGCAGGTAAAGTGTATGTGCTGAGGGAGGGGCTGTCCATATAGGTGTATGTGTAGTGTATGTGCTGAGGGGCTGTCCAGATAGGTGTATGTGTAGTGTATGTGCTGAGGGGCTGTCCATATAGGTATATGTGTAGTGTAGGGGCTGTCCATATAAAGGATCTAGAACAGAAAATGGGACACCCAGTAGCCTGGGTAGAACAATTGATTAACACCACAAGTGGTCCCTATGGTGGAGGGGGAAGTGTGGCCCTCAACTTCCACTGCAATAGATTTAAAGAAAACTCCCCCCCGCCCCCCTATTGCTTGTGCTCGCTGTCCTGTCGTGCTTGCTGTCCTCCCCCCCTCGTTGCTTGTGCTTGCTCCCCTGCCCCCATTGCTTGTGCTTGCTGTCCTGCACCCCCTCGTTGCTCGTGCTTGCTGTCCTCCCCCCTCATTGCTTGTGCTTGCTCCCCTACCCCCGTTGCTTGTGCTCGCTGTCCTGCCCCCCTTGCTGTCTTGCCGTTGCTTGTGCTCGCTCCCCTGCCCCCCCTTGCTCGTTCTTGCTGTCCTGCCCCCCCTCGTTGCTCGTGCTTGCTGTCCTCCCCCCCCTCGATGCTTGTGCTTGCTCCCCTGCCCCCATTGTTGCTTTTGCTTGCTCTCCTGCCCTGCTATTGGCATTGTAAATGACAATGCCATTTATTTATGTTTAAAAGAAAAAAAAAATTAAAATAATGTCATGAGCAATGCCAATAGCTCTAACTTTAAAAATGCAGAGACCATTGCATTGTAAATGCTTGTTTAGGACTTGTGCCCTTGTAGAGATTCTTCTGTGGGACTGTGAAAATATTTTCTGTGCCCTCTGAAGTTTTGCAAAGTTCCAGGTTTTCGTCTTTAATAAAGTTTTCCAGTCTATCATCGCTCATGTATTTTTTTCCCTGCTTTACAATATAATTTTATATTGCGGTGAGATAATGTTCACTCCCATAAAAATAAGCAACCTAGATCATTGTGTTTCCCTTTTAAAGTGGCTCCTCCGTGAGGCATTTCAGGTGGTTTGAGCTGTTTCTGGCTGCCCTGTATCCCCCGTCTGCCGAGCTTGAGTCCCATCCAGCCCACGCCCTGCTTCTGGAGAGGCTGTGCCTGGCGAAAACGACCCCTCTCATTGGTGACGCCAGCTACACTTTTCTGGGCTTTAATTAGGGGAACCATGCAACACTAACCCCCTTCCATAGTCTGCCTCTCCCCTGAATGCTAGGAGCAGGGAAGACCAGCGTCGGATTGGTAACGCAGGCACTCGGGCAATAACCGAGGGGCTGGTTCCGAGTTCCAACTGTGGGCTGCTTTTCGGAGCAGTCTGGGGGGCAGATTTGGGCGGTGTCGCTGTTGTTTGGAGACAGCCAGCGGCCCAGTGGGTGTCTGAGTGGCCTTTCTGGAGGCAGATAGGCGCTCATTACTTCACGTTTAGCAACAGGCAGAGGTATCACTTTCTTTCTCTTGCAGGCCTGCCCATTAACTCTTTCGATGCTGATGACGGAACCGCTCCGTCATCAGCTGCGGTGGCGCTGTGCTGATGACGGAGCAATTCCATCATGACCCGGCCGCCGCGCCTGCGCGGCGCGGATTCCGCGCCTGCGCTGGGCGTTCTATTGAGCGGGCGGGGCAATGACGGAACCGCTCCGTCATGAGCACAGCGCAACCGCGGCTGTTGACGGAGCGGTTCCGTCCCCTTAACGCTGCGGCGGAATAGCCGCCGCAGCGATGTGGTTAATGTATGCATAGCTAGCAGGGCAGGGGGCCTGAGCAGAAGTGGCCTCACTTGTTTTCAGTCACCAGTGTAAACAAATCCTTGCATTTTTTGTATCCCCCTTATTTAATAACATTTCGCTGAAGCAGTGTTTTGAGGGAAGGCAATATGCAAATGTGGGCCACTCTTTTTTAGCGTGCCCGGACGATTTTGAATCCCAATCCAACCCTGGGGAAGACTGATGCTAGTATGAGAGATTCGGAACTTTCCCTGATATTTCATGTTGTTTTGGCAAATCCTAACTTATAAAGGCAGTTTACTTTATAGTATCTTAAATTCCTTCCCTTTTATGCATTTTGCTGACAATACTTTTGAATTCTAATTTCTCAGATAGGCGCTCAGCGTCGGGTGTCAGTAGTAGCTCATATTGGACTCGTTTCAGTTTTGAGTTGCTAATTATTTAAATAGAGGACTACAGGTACCAGAATGCAATTTAAAGGGAACGGAAGCAAATGAGGGTTTTTATATCTATGCGACCTGCTGTTCTCTTACTTCGGTGCTTTTCTTTGAAGTGTTGTTTATGCAGTAAACATCTCTATCCCCGTGGAGTGGGTCATCAGTTGTTTCTAGGAGGCTAAAATAACCTGTTTCTGTAGTAAGTGACTGAAAGCGGTAACCCCGCCTCCACACCTGAATGAATGGGTTTAATCAGTGTTTGAAACGGGCTGCAGAGCAGTGCAGTCCTGTCTTTTGGAAGGGAGATTGTGTTGTTTGTTCCGGACGTGAAACAGTACACATGAATGTCGAATTCACACTTCTGAATAGGTAATTTATCCACATTGCTTTAATTCCAACCTATATCTGTGAAGTTAGTATTCTTAGACCTGCTCTAGTGGTCCCTTTACCCTCTCGTAAATATTTTGCAACCATTGCTTTACAACCAATACAGGGGAATTTCAAATTGCGATGTCGCTTTAACGTTTCTGAACCTATGCTCTTGTACAATGAAAGTTCTTAAAAAAACGCTGCGGCATTCACGGAAATTAAAGAAAAGCGGTAGGATAGCCAGCGCTGGTGTAATAAAAGTTTTATGTTTTACTTTCAGTCCTGCTGCACAGTGTAACATGGGTAGAAAAAATGCCAAAGACAATAGTTCTCGCACAGACGAGACTTATTGGCTTTGTCATTGCTTGTTTTCAGTGCCGGACCCGTAGAACTGCTGGAAGTGGATTCTGGAGCAGGTTTACTCCTACAATTCTCCTGCTGGTCCTGCTGGGCAGTTACAGGCTGCCTGAGGTCGGAGTAGTATAGTCTCTCCTGCACTGCACATGAGGGGGGCTACGGTGGACAGTTTATCTCAGTGCAGTATACCAGGACAAAAATCCCTCTCAGTTGCTTCTTGCAGACTATCATGGCATGCTTCTCTGTGAGCACTGCTCCTTCCTGTGGCTCTCATTGTGTGTGACGTAAGATGCATCAAATCGCACACAGTTATTTCAGAAAGAATGAAATCATTTTCTCTAGTCATTGAACTGGGATATGCGAATCGCTCCTCCCAAGGCCAACTTAACATGTCATTGCTGTTGAGAGCCTACATTTGTTAAAGTGTGAGTGATTAGCCCAGCATGTGTGTCTCAAATTGTGGGCGACTTGATAGGTCAGTGACACATTGTGCTCCCTTTCTGCTCCTTACATATTGCTGTACTGATACCAGGTCTGGAATCCAAAACATGCAAAAGCACCTTTTAAATGAAGCCTAAAACAAGCTATTCTTATCAATAGAAGACCAAGTCCTACCATGGGAAGCATAAACATAATAGTCCAACCTTCACAAATCATAAAACGCATAAAAAGGAGAATCTTGAACATAAAAATGAAAGTTAAAAACACATTTATTTCATATACATTAGAAACAAAAATACACATTAACTGTTGAAATAGCTTTAGAGCGGGAAATTCAGACAGACAAAACTATCAGATTGCAGCACAAAATATTTGTAAGCAACAGATGGAGACTCCAAGCAGCTGTTTTCAGCTGATGATTTCTATATTTCGGGTATTTATTTCCTTTTAATGTAAGTGCAGGAATAATGCACATAGGTATGGAGATCAAATAGATGTATTTCCTTTCTTTTTTTCTCTCTTCTCTTTATTTAGTTACTCCACCCTCTTGGCCCTCCTTTGTGTCTTGTTTAGTGCCGAGAGGGGTTGGATATCGAAAAGGTCATCCAATGAGGACCAGGAATTGGATAACTGGACTCCAAACCAGAAATCACTTGTGCAAATTACTTTCAAAACAATGCTATAAAGATACAGTTATCACTGCAAGCCCAAATCTCCTAAATAAACATAGGTGAGCCAAAATTATCTACACAAAAAGCACTCTATTACAGCTATGCAGAATAATAGCATTAGAATCTGATGCTCAGAGATATCTCTAATATGATTTTTTCTGATCATTGGTAAACTCAAATTAAGAGTGTAGGGGGGTCGGGGGTCACCTCACTATGCAGCCGTGGCTATAGAGTACAGGCAGGCCTACACGTGCACGCTGCAATGACGAGAGATACACTCAGTATTATCAGTCCGAGACGGAAGTCTTAACCGACCCCGGTCCATTTATTTATACCCCCTGGCCACGCCTGGCCAAGGAGTGCAACATAGTGTGTGGGTGCTTCCGGGTCTTTAGTTAGACCCAGGTGGATGACTAGACCGCTACATCCCTTCCCAAGTTGGTTCTTTAATCAAAATATTAAACACATTGTCAACATACAAAATCAGCTAGACTCTTGTTAGGCCGTGGGTTCGGCCGAGATTATACGGGCGCTGGCGACCTTCTTGTTCATGCCGGGGACTTCTTGGTTCTGGGGACTTCACTGGACTTTGAGATGAAACTTTACCAGGATTACCCTCCGCAGGTTCAGGTTGAGATTCAGCAGTTTCAGATTGATCCACGATAGGCGGTGTTCCACTAGGCGAAGGAACTTTCTTGAACCATGAAATGATCCGTGTTGTCACTTCTTCATCACGTTCCACAGTGACGGCCGTTCTGTTAGTCGACTTCACAGTCCAGAGCCCTGGCTCGACGGGGTTCGGAACTTTCCTCCACTCCATCGATTTCGGAGCAACACCGAGCACCCTGGTGTCACCACTCGGACTCGTGCTCTCCGATGGTGACTTGCCTTGTCGTTTGTTTGCTGTCTCCGTGCTTGGGTACCGGCCGGGTTGTATGGGTCTTGCGTCCTATTATCGGCCATGGGCAGCATGTCTCGCCGGGGTCCTGTCAGCATGAGCGACCATGGTGATCGTTGAGTCGTACAGTGAGGCGTGCCGCGGCACTCCCTGAGGAATTGCTGCAAAGCAGTTTCTGGGTCAGCGTGTTCGGCCATCACTATAGGCAATATTTTGTTGGTGGTGCGCATAAATTGCTCGACCTCGCCATTTGCTTGTGGCCACTGAGGTGTGATTCATCTGTGCTTGATTCCTAGTCGTGTCAGAAAGTCTTTGAATTTGCTGCCTTGGAATGGCGGCCCGTTGTCTGTCTTGATGACTTGTGGCAGACCAAATAACGCAAACACCTTCTCCAGAACTGGTTGCAGATTGGCGAATGTCATCAATGGCAGAATCTCAACTATTGGATACTTGGTGTAGCTGTCGATTAGAAAGGCTGTAGTTCTCCCATCAGGCAAACATTCAAAATCCAGGCTCACCCATGACCAGGGGGATGGAGCTGGGTGTTCGGTGATTACTGGTGCGGGAGGTTCGGAGTTGCTGGTGATCTGGCAGGCTCTGCAATTGCGCACATCGTTGTCACACTGTCTTCTAGACCTGGGAACCACACTTTTTCCCTCATCCGTGACTTCATCCTGCCTATGCCTTGATGGCCTTCATGAGCGAGGATTGTCGCTCGTTCTTGTAGGCTCTGCGGTATGACAATGTGTGATCCTCTTAGTACGATTCCGTTTTCTGCGGAGCTGAGTTCATCCCGAACCTTCCAAAACTTTCCCAGGCGGGTTCTGTCAGGCTCACTCCATCCTTGGATGTTCTTGAGAAAACCTTCCCACGAACCACTCTTCAGAGCATCAGATACTCGTTTGATGATCGTGTCTGTGTCCATGTGTGTCTTTATTTCCTCTATCGAGAGAGCTCGAGGGCATGACCACTGAGATACCATGTTGACGAATTCTTCTGTCTTTCCCACTTGCTCGTCATCTGTCGCTGCCGAGGATGGGAGGTGGCGTGACAGGAAGTCGGCGGGGATTTTGGCACCTGGTCGATATACTAGATCCATCTGGTACTGCTGTATTTGGATGGCCCACCTCTCAATCCGTGGTGGCGGGTGAGGTGCTGTTCCTTTGAAAAGTGGGAGGAGAGGCTGGTGATCTGTTATGACTCTGAAGGGGTGGCCACTCACATACAAGTGAAAATGATTGCAAGCCCATTTGATGGCAAATGCCTCCCGTTCTATTTGTGAGTACCGGGCTTCCGTTGCTGTGAGTGCCTTGCTTGCAAAGGCCAAGGGGACCCAGGTCCCTGGTTCAGTCTCTTGGATGAGTAGAGCTCCCAGACCCACTTGGCTCGCATCTACCAGTAACTCTGTTGAGTGGGTGGTGTCGAAATATGCCATAGTTGTACTCGTTAGCAATGCTGACTGTACTTGTTTGAATGATTTGTCTTCTTCTTCTGTCCACTGCCATGACGTCTCCTTCTTTGTTAAGCGTCGTAGTGGTTCTGCAATTGTGGCCAGGTTTGGGATGAAACGTCCACAATATGTTGCCATCCCCAGAAAACTTCGCACTTCGGAGGCATTTGTTGGTACTGGGGCAAGTTGGATGGCCTCTGACTTCCTGGGGTCGACTTTGACTCCTTCTGAGCTAAAGACATACCCAAAGAAATCAATTGTCTTGCGAAAGAACTGGCACTTTTCTTTGTGGAGAGTTACCCCATGCTCTGCCAGTTGCTGAGGGTGGCCCAGAGTCGACGGTGGTGATCTTCAATTGTTGCCGAGTGTATGAGGATGTCGTCGCTTACATTGATGACTCCCTGAAGCCCCGACAGGATTTCTCTCACAGCATTTTGAAATATTTCTGCTGCTGAAGATATGCCAAAGTTCAATCTTTTGTAGCGACGAAGCCCCAGGTGAGTCGAGAACGTAGTAATATACCTACTCTCTTCCGCAAGTGTTAATTGGTGATATCCAGCATTTAGGTCCAACTTCGAGAAACATTGCGAACCGTTGAGGTCGGCCAGGATATCGTCAACTGTTGGTGTCAGATGTCTTTCCCTTTTGATAGCTTGGTTAGGCATTCTCATGTCAATGCAGATTCGGATCTTTCCTGGCTGTCTCGGCTTTTCAGCTGGTTACCTTCTCAATCACCCCTTGTTGCTCTAGTTCCAGGAGTTCTTGCTCTACTAGTGTCCTGAGATGAAAAGGGATTTGTCGGTGTCTTAGAGCGACAGGTTGTACTGCTTTGTCTATGTGCAGTTGCACTGGCAGTCTCCGTATGTTTCCTAGTCCTTTGAATAGCTGCGGGAATAGATCCAGAATGTCATCAGTTTGAAGCAGCTTTACAGCATTTGCGAATGCAATCAGATTGAGGTCCTCGGCAGTATGACTCCCAACCAGGATGTCCACTTCTCTATCGACCACATGGAATGTTGTTGTGACTGCTTGAGTCTCCGATTTCACTTGAACTGTCATCTTTCCTTTCAGGGGAAGCGGTGGTTGGCTTCCGTATGTTAGAATCCTAATCTTGGATGGTGCCAGTTGTGGTCTCGGATTCAGCTTTTTGTAATGTTGCGACCCCATCACATTGACAGTCGCTCCTGTGTCTATCAGGCCAGTCACTGGAGATCCATCAATCTCAAAGTTGCAATTAAGTTGCGGTCGCCGTCTCTTTTTGAGGTCGCCAGCAAATGACACGAAGTAGCATTCTTCGTCCGTGGAGGAGTCATCCAAGCGTTGGTTGTGGCGAGTGATTGTCTTTGTTGGTCGTGATTAAGCATGGGCGTAAAATCCGTTCCGCTCGCGGAATTTGCGGATTTTTGGTAAATTCGCAATCCGCGAACTCTCGCGAATTTGCCGAAAATCCGCAAATCCACACGCGGCGGATTTTTTTGCTTGGTGATACAAAATTGCGGCGCGCGGCGTGGCGCAAGGCGTGCACTTTCCGTCATTCAGCGTTTGCCGAGTTGTTTTTCTCGATATTTTGCGAGTGCTGCGCCATTTTGGATCTTGCTGCGGGATCCCGCGGGAGTTTGGCGCCCGCGAAAACGTAATCGCGGCTTGCCACCTTACCTTGCACAGCACGCATTGCGAGAGTTCGCAATTGCGAACACGTAGGTGCGGCGGGCAGGAACAATCTCGCACTCGCGAAATAGAGATTTTGCAATTCTGCACAAGAAATCCACCAGCAAACAGCATAAACTTCAGAAAATGATGATTTTTATCAGAATCACTCCTCAGGTTGACATTTGCCTGCACTTTTTTTTGCAAGGAGTCCATTTTTGAGGGGGGGGGGAAGGAAGTGCCCCACAGTCTCCAACTTCCTGTTCCTGTCCAGCAGGCTCCTCCCAGTGCTTTCTTCATGTGCTGGTCACTTTCATTTGGACCTTGACCTGGAAGGATTACTTTTTGTGGGTGCTGCTGGATATTTGGATTTGAGGCCTTTTTGACTTTCTTTGGATCACTTTTGGATTAGAAATCAACTTTCACAAGTAAGTTTGTTTGGGGCATTACAGTTGCTGCAACTACAATTTTGGAACTTTTTCAGAACATTAAATAAAATATATTGTGGGTAGCCACAGTATCCAGTAGGACCAGGGTTGGTTATGGGTGCATGATACAACTGTTTTGTTGAATTTAAACATCATTGAGGCCATGGATGGGCTGGGATTGTGCTTAATTTTGTGTTTTTTGTCGATTTTTTTGTGGCTGCTGTTGGGGCCTTTTGCCCAGGGGTAGTGAGTGGTGCATGAACTGAGTCTGCCTGTGGGGTCTTTTTAATGTAAACATCCTGGATGGCATTGGATTGTGGTGATTTTTGTGTGTTTTTCGTTTTTTTTGGGGTGTACTGTTGATTTGGACTGGCCATGTGGGTGGTGGTGGTGGGGTGGCCATCTTGAGTGCTGGTACAGGCAACATGTGCCTGGGGTTCAAGGGGCCATTTTGAAGAGAGGCAGTGTCTGAGGCCTGCACTTATTTTGCCTAGCTTTCATTCATTATGCCCAGGGGTAGTGAGTGGGGCATGGGCCTAGTCTTTCTGTGGGGTGTCTTCTTGAATTTAAACACCATTGAGGCCATGGATGGCCTGGGATTGTGCTGAATTTTGTGTTTTTTGTCTTTTTTTGGGGCTGCTGGTGGGGCCTTTTGCCCAGGGGTAGTGAGTGGTGCATGGGCCTAGTCTTTCTGTGGGGTGTCTTCTTGGATTTAAACACCATTGAGGCCATGGATGGGCTGGGATTGTGGTGAATTTTGTGGTTTTTGTCGATTTTTTTGGGGCTGCTGGTGGGGCCTTTTGCCCAGGGGTAGTGGTGCATGGACTGAGTCTGCCTGTGGGGTCTCACTCTCTTTAATGTAAACATCCTGGGTGGCATTGGATTGTGGTGATTTTTGTGTGTTTTTCGTTTTTTTTTTGGGTGTACTGTTGATGTGGACTGGCCATGTGGGTGGTGGTGGTGGCCATCTTGAGTGCTGGTACAGGCAACATGTGCCTGGGGTTCAAGGGGCCATTTTGAAGAGAGGCAGTGTCTGAGGCCTGCACTTATTTTGCATAGCTTTCATCCATTATGCCCAGGGGTAGTGAGTGGTGCATGGGCCTAGTCTTTCTGTGGGGTGTCTTCTTGGATTTAAACACCATTGAGGCCATTAATGGGCTGGGATTGTGCTGATTTTTGTGTGTTTTTTTGACTTTTTGGGGTGTATAACTGATGTTCCTCTGTCTTCCATTGCTTGTAGGTGCACAAGAGAACCACCAGTGCCAGGAAGAAGTCCTGCTGCGGTGTGTTCAGCACAACGTCACGTGTGGCCACAGACAACTCTGCAACTTGTGCAACTGCGGCCTGCTGTTCAGAGTGACATCTGAAGAAGATGGCCCCAAAAAAAGTTGCCCGTAGCTCCTCTAGCAAGAAAGTTGCCAGTAAGGAGCAGAAGAAGCAAGTGGCGCCACTTACCAAGGAGACTGGTGTGATGACGACCGCCACATTTTTTGGGATAAAAAAAAGTACGCCTGCAGCAGCAGCGGGGTCTGCTGGGGACCAAGCTGGGAGCAGCACCTCCGCTCCATTGGGCTCAGTGCCACCACCACCACGCCAACTTAGGTCCAAGCCCTTGAGTGCTGCAGAGGCAGCCAGTATAGTTGTTCAATCACCATCGACCAGTGATGTTGGCTCATCGCAAGAAAGTAGCAGCAATGTCCCTCAATCAACACAGGTTGTTGTAACTCATCTGACGAGTGTTGAACAACCACAGCCGCAACAACAATCAAATGTGCAAGTACAAGCCCAAGTACATGTGGAAGGAGAGGCGGCGCAAGGAGAGGAGCAAGCAGAGGTGCATGGAGGGGCACAACAAGTGGCCACAATAGTTGTTCCTCCAGAAGTAGGGGCACATCTGGAAATCGACAATCAAGCCGAGGTATCATTCGAGGAAGCCACTCTTCCTGATGATCATTCATTGTCTTCCACATCCCGAGCAAGGAAAAGATCAAGGGTGTTGGTGTCTACATCTTCTTCAAGCACACCTCCTTCTGATGATATGGATCTTACTTGGGAACCAGCACCACTGCCGTCTGAGAGTGAGGTTGAGGATGCACACCATGATCTGACAAAGGTAGCTAAGCGTAAAAGGAAGGTCGTCGAAACTCTCATAGTTATGGAGTGTGATGACGCTCAACAAGAAGTGGCGTATACTCCTGCTGCTGAAGACTCTCACGACGACGACGCAGTCATCATCACTAACGTCACTGAAGCCCCAGCGGGCATGCAGCAAACAGACCTTTTGACCCTAGCCCGACAAGCTGCTGAGCGTGATGATGAAGTCGACGAGGAGGCAATGGGAACACCACAATCATTGATGTTAACTAGTACACCACAACCTACCTCTTCCATATTTCTTACTCGCCAGAAGGGACCTCCATCCACCTCGACCTCAATTAATGGTGGTGAAAGTGCACAACGTAGTAAAGTTCAGCAATACACATCCTCTACTTCATCTGGCATTAGCATCACGACCACCACCAGTATCGCCTCCTCCGGCCCCCGCAGACATTTCAAGTCTGCAGTTTGGGACTTCTTTAGTGTTTGCCCAAAAAGGGAAAACATAGCCATTTGTAGCATTTGTAAGCTTGCAGTTAGTCGTGGTAAGCTTGGTACCAACTATGGGACTGGAGGCCAGAGAGGTCATCTTGACAGACAGCACACTGTCCAATGGTTGGCGCACCTAAAGGAGATCAAGGAAGCCCGAATTGCAAGTCGAGAAAACGTTGATGTTCCATCTGATGATGACGAGGAGGAAGAAGTGTCACACACTCCACTTACACCCAGTACCCCTGGGAGCCACACTAAGAGTGTGGGACAGAGTGAGACACCAATGCGAAAAAGTTCACCAGCAAGCGTAACTGGTCGAAGAAGTCATCATCATCATCCCGTAAAATGGTCCAGGGCAACATTAAAACAATGTTGTTTTCAGACGCGCCATATGACCGCAACCACCCAATGGTGCGTCTGTATAACACTAAGCTGGCTAAAATGCTAGCGCTGGATCTTCTCCCTTTTTCTTTTGTAGAAGGGGTTGGTTTTCTAGAATTAGTGGCAGCGCTCTGCCCTAAATGGAAGGTTCCTAGCCGGTACTATTTTGCCCGAGTTGCGGTTCCAGCACTACATGAAGATGTGCTGGAGGTGATTGGGGCAGCTTTGCAGAAGAGTGCTGTTCACACTATACATCTGACAACAGACATGTGGACCAGTGGCGCAGGCACTGATTACATGTGCATCACTGCACACTGGGTCTCTTTTTCAGGGGTTAAAGCAAAGCTAAACGCAGGTGCTGACCTGGACCAAGTTTTTAAAGCTGCTCGGAAACATGCAACACTAGCCATGTTTGGCTTGGAGAAACGTCATACAGCACAAAACATTTTGAATGAGTTCAACACAAAGGTCTTTCACTGGCTGTCTCAAAAAAAACGCGGCATTGGTTATGTTTCCACGGATAATGGCGCCAATGTAGTTAAGGCCATGGAACTGGGTGACTATTTCAGAGTGCCGTGTTTGGCGCACTGTATAAACCTGGTTGTTAAAAAATTCTTGGATAAAGACAGTCCAGCATGCCAGTTAGTGGTCACCTGCCGAAAAATGTGCAACAATTTCAGCCATTCTTTTAAGGCCCGGAAGCATCTGAGGAGCCTGCTACATGAACGTCGAATGCCAGTGAAAGCACTCATCCAGGAGGTGCCAACACGTTGGAACTCAACCTTCTACATGCTTGAGCGTCTGTATGAGCAGTTTACGGTACTCGATCAGTATTTCTTAACAATGGGTACAGCTGTGAAGGAGGACCTGAGGTTAAATGCGGCGCAATGGGAGCTAGTTAAAAGCCTGACAGACATGCTTCGTCCTTTTGAGGTCTTCACACGTGCAGTCAGCAGGGAGGACTGTAATTTGGGAAAAGCTATCCCATTGGAGAAGTGTGGCTCAGGGGTTAGAGGCAGCAGACCCGGAAGCTGAGATCGGTCCTGGACCAGGGTACAATTCCCCGCCTCGGCTGGGTCTTGGGCTAAAAATTCCACGGACTCGATAATTCTCGCCCCGGTGCCTCCTCGACTCACGGGTTCACACTCTGCGACTCTGGGCAATAGCTTGCTTAATCTCCACAACGGCCCCTCGCGGCGGGATACCTGACTTTCACCTTGTGGATACCCTGCTATCTCACAGGGGAATACCAGGAAGGGTTCCCTAAGCAAGCGCCGGGAAACCCACTGCGGGTAGCTGTGCGCTATATAAGCTCAACTACATTTACATTTACATTTACATTGTTGCGCATGCTGGAGCACAAACTGAAGGCGGTGTCTTCAAAGTTTCAAAAAGATGAAGAAAAGCAAGAAGCTTTTGTTTTGGCGGAGAAATTATTAGAGCGCCTACTTGGCGATGAACGTCTTCAAAAGATCCACTCAGAACAGCATTACATTTGTGCTACTATTCTGCATCCACGCTACAAAAAGGCGCTGGCAGGCTCTGCATTATTTCCTTTTAGTGATGAAGATGTTACAAAGTACAAACGTTGGCTAGCCTGGTCAGCCATCAGGTTTGAAAGAGAACGGAAGCAAATTGAAGGAAAAGGCAGTACATCAGCATCAGCAGGCCATCCCCAGTCAGAAGACTCCACTTCTGCACCTGTGGCTGTGGCAGAAGTGACCTCTCAGCCGTTAAAGACACCGGCAACCGCATCATCTGCACCAGACACAACAGAAATATCGGGTGATGAAGAGGATTGGCTAGCTGAGATTGGTTATGGTTCTGAAAAGGTCCGAGCGAAAATTCAGCAAAGTGGAGGAACCGTGTAGAACTTTGAGTCGATGGTGCAGGACTATCTGAATGACTCAACAGAGGTCTATGTTAATGCTGACCCATTGGCGTATTGGCATGGGAAAAAAGAATTGTGGCCAGAGATCACCCGCCTGGCTATACATTACTTGTCTTGCCCACTCGCAAGTGTGTCTTCTGAACGTGTTTTCAGTGCTGCTGGTGGCATTGTAACTTGCAAACGGACCCGCCTCTCGCCCAAAAATGTGGAGATATTGACAATGATCAAGATGAATGAGCACCTCATACCACCAGATTTCAAAGTACCAGATCGCACGACGGAAGAAGACAAGGAGGACAGCAACTTAGATGAGGGAATTTCTTCTGTGTTAGGTGACACTGACCTACTCCTGCCTGAATTCGCAGAGTATGAGGACGAACTCTTCTTCCCTGACACCGAGGCCTGAAAATGAGCCAATGAATTCAGAAATTTTCTTTTTCGTACTTATTCACTTTTATTCCTGTGTTTCGGTCTTTCTTTGTTTTGCACAAGTTAATATAATTAAAACTTTAATCACCTGTACTTTTGCTTTTTGGCTGTTTGGGGGTCTTCTACTTGTTTTCGCCTGGGTTGACGGCTCTGGGGCCATTGCTGGGAAGGTCTAATACCGGATAAAACTGGTTTAAACAACATCCATGAGGAAAAAGGTTTTGCATTTTCTGACTTTTCGCTCAATGTAGCGTTTTCGGGGGCATGTTTGGGGGGCTTCCTGGTGTTTGTGGGTGGGCTTCGGGGTCTGGGAGCACTACTGGGTATGGATAGTTTAGATAGCAAGAGGTTTGAAGGAAATCCATGGAGGCAGAGGGGAGTTAGGGCCTAGCTGCAGAGCGCGCGCTGAGTGATTTTGGAAATTTTCAGAAAAGTGACTAAGTCCACATTTTTGTACTTTTGCTTTTTGGCTGTTTGGGGGTCTTCTACTTTTTTTCGCCTGGGTTGACGGCTCTGGGGCCATTGCTGGGAAGGTCTAATACCGGATAAAACTGGTTTAAACAACATCAATGAGGAAAAAGGTTTTGCATTTTCTGACTTTTCGCTCAATGTAGCCTTTTCGGGGGCATGTTTTGGGGGGCTTCCTGGTGTTTGTGGGTGGGTTTCGGGGTCTGGGAGCACTACTGGGTATGGATAGTTTAGATAGCAAGAAGTTTGAAGGAAATCCATGGAGGCAGAGGGGAGTTAGGGCCTAGCTGCAGAGCGCGCGCTGAGTGATTTTGGAAATTTTCAGAAAAGTGACTAAGTCCACATTTTTGTACTTTTGCTTTTTGGCTGTTTGGGGGTCTTCTACTTGTTTTCGCCTGGGTTGACGGCTCTGGGGCCATTGCTGGGAAGGTCTAATACCGGATAAAACTGGTTTAAACAACATCCATGAGGAAAAAGGTTTTGGCACTTTTTGTAACTTAGGGTTCGTTAGGGTTAGCCCTTGCAGCAGGATTGCATGTGTTTCGGGGTGTTCTTGATTTTTGCAACTGAGTTCTGGGGTTTTAGAGCACTCGTGGGAATGTGTAATTTTTGTTGCAAGCGATTTGAAGAAAATCCATGGTGGGAAAGGGGGGATCACTTACTCTGTGAGAGGCACTTAGTGTTGAAAACATTTAGCAATTTACACTTAAAGGAAGAAAATGACACAGACTTAAGTTTCAGGAAAACAAACTTACTGTTAAACCACCACCCACCAGACTCAAAAGCAGTAGTATGGTGGGAAAGGGGGGATTTGGCATAGTTAAAGAAAGCCTTTGCCACTATTCTTAACTTAGGGCTCGTTAGGGTTAGCAGTATTTCTATTGCATGTGTTTGGGTGGGGGGGTTTTCGAGTCTTGGAGCGATGCTGGCTTTGGATACTTTTGCTTGCTTGCAAGTGGTTTGAATACAATCCACTGTGGGTAAGGGGGTATTTGGGCCTACTTTTACTTTCAAAGTACGTTTTGTCACCAGTTTTCTGCTAGGCCTCGTTTTTTGAGATCTGATTAGGGGTCTTCTACATTTTTGCGACTGGCTTTAGTAAGGGTCTGGGTGGGAGCACTGCTGGGAAAGTCTAATTTTGTTCTAAAACACAGTTTACAGTACACCTAGCTTGAGGGGAAAGATCCGCTAAATTAATTTGCCCATACTTATTTATCCTTCAAAAGGTGACTCAGACAGATTTTGTACTGTCTATTAGGAAAATCAAAGTGTGACTTTTTTCACTACACAGCGTACATACCTTATATTTATATATCAGTGGTGTTGTAATAGCACTTCCTGTTTTTCGATCAATAATTACAGGCCGGGTTTCAGTCTGTGCAATGGGGAGAAAAGGATGGAGTCAGGCTTCACATTAGCGAGCCGCAATTCAGCATCCACCAGGCAGGCAGTGGACAGGGTGTCTTCTGGTCACCAACATTGATGGACGAAGCGTCAGCTGGAATGGAGGAGTGCCGCTAATAAGAGGAATTGTTTGCTGCATGCAACTTACTTACCAAATTCAACAGGACAACTACAACAACATACAGATACAGTATCCATTGTTTTTCTCTA
Source organism: Lissotriton helveticus (assembly GCF_964261635.1). Classification (NCBI taxonomy): domain Eukaryota; kingdom Metazoa; phylum Chordata; class Amphibia; order Caudata; family Salamandridae; genus Lissotriton; species Lissotriton helveticus. The sequence goes on along the minus strand of NC_136067.1, from coordinate 1,338,012,483 downwards.
TGAGTGTGACTGCATTTCTTGGATCTCTCTCTGCTTCTAAATTGATCCCTACAGCCATTCTATAGGTTTTACTTCGGCTAATTTTTAAACCTAATTTAATGTAAGAAGTGTTTCTCTGAGTGCAGAGAAAGGCAAGTGAAAACGCTGCAGCCCTGTACTGTAGCATTCTAGTACTACTTACTTTTCAGTAACAATGCATGCAGTAGGGCATGCACTTCCTTTATGTCACTTAAAAGATTTATGGTTAGCTTTGTACCCAAAGATTTCTTTATCTTCAATTATTGTTTGTCCATGCTGTGCTTTTTTTTTATCTCAACAAAACCTACCCAAAAAGAAACCCCCATTCCCATCCATTTTCCAAACCCTAACCCTCTTCCCCCGGGCTGTGTGGTTTTGCTTGATGTGTGACTAAATGACATCAATAATTCCACACACTTGCTGGGGAGGATAAGGTCATAGCAACAGGCTGGTGAAGGAATCTGAGGATATATTCTAGATTTACTCAGCTTCAGTACTATTTCTTGTAGTAGTAGCCAATGTCAAAGAAATTCAACGCAAGTACTAGTTATACTTTCAATACTTTACCATTTGTTAGGCTCTGTGTGGCACTGTTCTAGTGTACTGTCACCTGCTATATTCTCTATCGTACCGTTGTAATGCTACAGTAAGGACGAACCAGGTTTCATTTTCTTTTTTTCCATAGGCATGCAACTGCCACTGTGTCACACCACTAGTACCACCGCAATGAGGACATTTCATCCGCCCAGGATTGCCAACCTTAATCGCCATTTCCCGTGGAGCCAGCCCTGGGCCTAGCCCTACTTTCAAACACAAATTACAGGTAAGATAAGCGTTTGGTGGGAGGTAGTATAATGGAGTATTAGGAATAGACGAGAGATTGACGGTAGTACTACTAAAGTCCTAGGACTCTTCAGGAAAACAAACTTACTGTTAAACCCCCACCCACCAGACTCAAAAGCAGTAAAAAACAGGTATGGTCAGATAAAGTTTCAAAAAGTATATTTTTGTAGCCCTAACAAAATAATCTCCCGCAAGACCCTCCCTAACCCCAACGATTGTCCTTCAAAAGTCCCAAAAACAACCCAACTCCCAATTCCCACCCCCCAAAAGTCTCTAAAAAAGGGGCAAGGGACACTACACTATGGGAGGGTGCTGTTGACTTTAGTGGCTAGGGCATCATACTCCTTGTGGAGGGTGGCATGGTCGAAGCGGAGGCCCTCCAACAAGTTCTTATAGGTATGCACCTCCTGCTCCAGGTAGGACACTCTGAGGCATAAGCGGCGCTGGCGTGCCTTGCAACTCCTGTGGGGGGCAGCTGCTGTCTTTGCTGCTCGGCGGTGGCGGTTGGCTTTGGTAGCCCGGCTCCGTACCGCTGGAGCACTGCGCTGGCTGGCAGCCCGTGGGGGCACGGAGGAGGATGCAGCTGTCCCAGTGGATGTTGTTGTTGTACCGGTAGACTGCGTCTCCTCCTCCTCCAGGGCCACCAGCCGCCGATATTCGGCGACAGTGGCATCCAGCCTCCGTTGCCGGGCCATTTGAGCCAGCTCCCTCCTTGATGGTCTTCTGTTTGATTTGGAAGGAGCAACTATATGAAGAAAGAAAGACATAGTCTGTAACCAATGCTCCTTAAGATTAACACAAAATGATTGAGCAGAAAGTTGTGTCACAGTACAAGTAGCAAATTGAAAGCACAGTACATAACTATTGAGGACAGTATCTATCTAACCTCCCACTTCTTCATCCTTGCTCTAACATTAGTGGGAGTTTAAGGAACAAATTCTACGAGCACTATGGACTTCCATTACAGTCAACTATGACAGTACACCAGTCTTATTCTTCTTCTTCTCTCTTGTTTAGGAAAATTGGTACGTTATCTTATGCAAGCCGGCATAATGCCAGCGCAGTGAACTTGCACCCAAGAAAAACAGACGCACACCATGATGAGTGAGACAGACTTGCGTTACTGTACCGGTCCAGTACATGCAGGTGGTGAAGCTCTTACTTTTCTATTACGGGTGGCACTGAGAATACTCTGTTAAAAGGGCTACTGCTTAATTAATTTAGCTTTCACCCTAAAGTGCAAATGAGTACTAGAAAAGGAAAATGAAGAAGCTAAATAATCTGATTATCTATCACTTCACATGGGATGTATTTGATGACATATGGGATGACTTTAGGTGCTTTGCTTATTAGTGAGTGAACAGTGATACACCCACACATGAATGACGTACTACTACTAAACTAAAGTTATTAAGAGAGGTAGGGAGTGTCCACCGTAATAACCGGATATATGCTGTGCTTGCAGTTGCAATACAAACTACTGCTACTATTCATGGTAGTATTTGGACAAAATTACAACTTCTTTTCCTTGCCTTTCCTACACTGGAACGGACTTGCGGGTGCGGTGTTACATGCTCTTCAAAGTAACACTTAGTTCATCCAGTGACCGTCTACTCTCTCTAGATACACATATGCTATCTAAGAGTCAGATAATACCATGATCCTGGCATCCATCCATTCAAAGTATATGCACACATACAGTTTCTGTTTCACCCACCCAGGCTGCTCTCCTTCCACCCATCCTTGCTTCATCATTCACCCAGCCATGCACCATACCATATTCTTTCCTTCCCAGCCACCTCGGGGACCAAGCAAACACATATCATTCTTCTTTGCCAGTCATCATTAAATTTCTCGTCCTTCCACACTTACTTACACCCTTCTTTCGCTTTTCGTTCATCCCATCCATCAAGTTCATCTCAGATCTTATTGGGATTCTTCTCGCCAAAAACTTCACAGCTAAGTCGAAGTACATTTAGAGGAGGCTACTACCTGGTTGATTTATAATACACCCGTGCAGAAAGCACACTATGCAGTCTTCAATCTCAATAAGTAAGGAATATATAGCTTACCTCTGCCCGCCACCACCGTGTGAACCCTCACAGGCACGTCTGGCACTTGCACCGCCTCCTCCCCAGAGTTGTTCCCCTCGTCCAATACCACCTGCTCCGCGCTGGCCGCGCCACCAGATGTTCCACCTACAAAGTACATTTAAGAATGTTAGAATACACCACTCACTACTATATAATATTTGGTCTAGGAGGAATAAAATGTGAAAAAAACAGAATACAATGTAATAATTTGTGACTGTCTACTCTAAAGTAAAAATGTCTCTTTTTCCAGGGAAGGCTGTTGTCTTGCTGCACTTTTTGGCACAACTGATGAATGCTTGCTTTTTATTTTTAACACGCACCACTTTTTCTCCTAACAGACAGAAGCTTGACTTCTAAGAACACGAGCAGGATCAAGTTCAAACCAGGTGAGAGCTCGGCTCGACCACAAGAAATGTGTCCAATTAATCGTCAGCACTAAGCACTTTTCCATTTTCAGTTAAACGTTTAGTTTTATGACAAAGTTGATTTTAATAAATGTGTTTACATTTAATAAAGCTTTTAAACTTAAATAGACTCTATGGTTTTTGGTCCTCCAGACTAGAGTGGATGAGCTAAAGGTTTTGGAATTTTTGCAAGCATGAGTCCGTGCCTCTGACACTTCTTGACTCTGACTCCGTACTCTTGTCCTGCGTTGGATAATCTAATCATCATTGGGGATCAATCATCGGTGACTTTGGGAGCTAAATGACTCTGCCACACAATCTAGTCAGTAAGGAGAAGATTGGGGGTTCAACTACAAAGTCTGTTATCACTGAGGTATGTGGAAAGTCTAACAGCACCTATTATAATTGATAAGCTAAGCAATGCATTATTTAGTGTCCATAGTTCTGTTTGTGCAGATTTGTCCCTGCATTAGTAGTAGAATGGATTGTCCTACTATCCAAACCCAAAGTAAAGTAGTATCTTATTCTTTCTTGGTGGTCATTCACCTTTTTATTGTTGGCAATTGTCAAAGCATAAACATTTAGAAGACTTGAAAAGACATTATGGACAATCCCAGAGGACTGCACTCAGTGCATAGAGCTATTGCTGACTAGAATGGGAGTCCAATGGAATTGCCAAATGTGCAATCTTAGTTAGCTACACAGACAGACTAATAAGAATAATCTAGTAATACCACAGGGAGTCATAGTCGAGGCAGGATAAGAATTTAGATCCAGTCTACAAGAAGATCAAAGACGATTTAGAAAAAATCGAATGAGGAACGCTAGGAAAAAATAGGTACTCTATATTAAAATCAAAACTTACTGGGGCCAGCAAAGGAGCCCTCGCCTGCCCGATCCTGGCCTGCATCCTGAAGTGCACCCTCCTCCTCCTCCTGTGTCCTCTTGCCCCTGGGGGGAGCTGATGTACAACATGAAAGAAAGAAAGACCAAAAAACATGGATGATATTTGTCAACCAAATCAAACATTTCAAAAGAACAATAACAAAATATTTTGGCGAAATAGCAAATAGACAACTATTCCACGGGATATATTGACCGATCTCATGTGGTCTACTACGTTATTAGTATTGCTTGATTTGCGGACCGTTGACTTGGAAAGTTCCTATGTAACTCACTAAACAAACTACTAAAAAGGTTTGCCTAGGCCTGGCAGGCAGCAGTCCGCAGCACGCGAAGTGACAGACAAAGTCCATCGTGCTTGCAGATCAGTGAATACTCAAACTATCAATCCACCGACCACCACCACTATTTCTTCTTATAGCCATGTGTCTAAAGGAAGGACTGGACTTGAGTCTGTAGGGGCTGATTTAGAAGCCCCTTGCGGCTCTTTTGCTCCATTGCTGCGTGACTTTTGTGATGCAGCGGCAGAACAAAAGAGGTGCCATGGTGCGGCATATCTTAACAAAGTGACGCATATGGGAGATGCATCATGTTGTAAAGCCCTGCGCCATCAGGGGGCGTTCCGGCGCAAGGGAGGGCGTTCCTGCGCAGGAACGAATCCTAAAAGTGGCTGAGGGAAATCTACAAGATGTCAATCAGTCACTTTTAGGACAATGATGCGTGACTCAATCCCTGCGCCTGCTTGAAGCCGACGTACGGCTTGATGCAGCATTGGGGAGATAGGGCACACCAGAGCATTGCTGGAGCTGCGCCTTCTTTGGCACGCAACTCCAGCAATGCGCCGCCTTTACGGCACAGATGCGTAAGGCTTCTGTGACGTTTTGGGCCCATGGTGCGCCACATTGTAAATACGGCGCACCATGGGTGGTGGTGGCATGGCGCACAATTACTGGCGCATCCCTGCTACTTTGCAGGGATGCGCCGGTAATTGAAAATCTGACCCTTAGTGTCTAGCATTACGCAGTTCTTTACACTACACTCATACATAATTTCGCAGGCCAATGAAATGAACACAAAATAGAAAACAAATAAGCATAGTAGCAAGGCTACTGAGAAGGAGAGCAGTGCACCTGAAATGCATAGAAGATTTAGAAATATAATTTACCTACAATGTAATCGGCAGCATTATTGCTCTTGGTAAAAAACAAAAATGTAGTGATGAAATAGATAGAAATAGCTACTACTACTCACCAAGCCCGGGGATCTCTACGCCGAGCACGTCCAGCAAGTCGCGTTCCCGGTCCATGAGATCCGTCCAGCGGTGGGTGGCCTGGTTATAGGTGCGCCGGACCTCAGAGTGTTCAAACATGGCCCGGCACACCTTCTCCCACCGCTTCCGGCGCTCCCGGATCCCGTAGCCGGTAGCGATCTTGCCGCCTCCCATGATGGTCTTGGGGAGGCGGCGCTGGACGTGAAAGACTTGTGCGGCCACCTCCTCCGCACTAAAAATCTCCCGAGCTATAACTGTCTCCCCCCTCAAACGCCCGCACGGGAGCCGGGCACGGGATGCGGGACCCTTCCCCTTTGCGGGCTTCTTCCCGGCTCCCTTTGCCATGGTCTGGGCAGAAAGGAATCAAAATAAGAAAGAAGAAATAGAACAGGGAAGAAGAAAAGAAAAGCGTTTAAAAAAGTAGTTTAAAATTAACAAAAAGTAGCAGAAAACACAAAAATATAGAGCTAGAAAAATAGAGGGATAGATAATAAGTAAAATAGATCAAAAAAAACTTCAAACAAGCAAAGGATGGCAGAGATTAAGAAAGGATACAGAGAGCATGCCCAGAACCATAGCAATGAATGAGAAACAAGATGGCCGCGCCAGTTCACGACCGCGTGGGTAAGTTTGCGCGAGATTTTCCTCGCGATCACACGCGAAATTGTACTAGCGAGCCGCACACTTTGCGAGATTACACATAGCGGCCGGAAACGGAATTACGTCACGCAAACAAGATGGCCGAGCCCATGTACGACCGCTAGGGTAAGTTCGCAAACGTTGCGCTACAAGCGGCTTGCGAACACGCAAAAAATCACGCCGCAAAAAAAACAAAACGTGTATTCGCACGAATTCGCGGCTTCCGAAATCGATCTCGCATGGATTCGCGCCCCGCAAATCGCGCGAAATTGCAGAAAAACGATTTTTGAAAAACTGAAAGCAATCAGCAGGTGCAAAAGTTTAATCTTAATATTAGTAACCATTCACTCTAGTGCTTCCTGAGGGGCCCCTCCAGAGTTCAGTTGCCTATTTGCAACTATTCTATGACCCTGCTCTGACCCTCACAGCAGGCTCATAGAATAGCTACAAGTAGGCCATAAAGGTACTGTGAAAAAAAATTGCACTGCAACAGAAAGCAAATTACAGATAAGGAAGGAAGCAGGTGCCAGCCAGACTGGAAGTTTAAAAATCAGTGACACATTAATCAACCCCAAATTAATTCATGGCAGTTGAAGCAGGGCAGGTGTGCTTGCTTTTTTTCACCCCCATAATCTACAGTGATAAACCAACCAGAGGGTGGCAGTGAGGATGTACCAGAGGGTGGCATGGGTGTACCAGAGGGTGGCAGTGGTGAAACAGAGGGTTCTGTGAACCTGTGATGAAGAACCAGACGTAGAAACAACATAGTCGCGGCCATTACGAGCCGACAAGTAAGTTCGCGAACTGGTACACAAACCTCGCGAACTGGCAGAAACCCTTGCGAACACAAAAACACACAAAAATCCGCAAATTCGCGAGAGTTCGCGGATTTTGCGGATTGTGAATCCGTAAATACGCAAATTCGTGTACGCCAGATTCGCAAAATCCGCCCATGCTTAGTCATGATGTTGTGGGTTCTTCCAGTGACAGATGTCTTACGGCTCCCGTCAGAGTTCTTCTCCCTGGGTTGCCTCTTCCTCGCGAGCCCCCTCGGCATACACTCGCAAAAAAGTTGGGGATGCCGCACTTGGAGCACGTCTTCCCTCTCGTTGAGCAGCTGTCTGGAGGGTGCTCTTCTCTCCCACAGTACCCACACTGTGACCGTTGCGATGTTCTGGTGGGCCATCTTCCTCGCCTGCCGCGAGGTGGTGTGTGAATGGCGTCAACTCGCTCTGCCTTGACTGTTTTCTCCGAATGTGGGTGAAGTGCAGTTTCCATTGCCGTCGCTCGGATGTCTGACAGCTCATGTGAGCGAGCAAGGATTAGAATTTCTTCCAAAGAGATGCGGGGTTGTCGAAGTATGAGTGTCCGCAGTGTTTTGTTTCGGCAACCTTGGATGAGTTGCACCATCACCTCCTTGGTCTGATCGTCCTCCGTGCATGTGCTTGCTAACTCCCTGAGGCATGCATGATAGGCGTCCATCAATTCTCGTTCTCTTTGCCTGCCTTGTCTGAGTTTGAATCGCTCATAGTGGGGGTTAAGCTGGGGGTCAAAGTGGGTGTTCAAGGCTCTGAACGCCGCATCATAGTCGTTGGGTGCTCCAGTGTTCGGAAGATGCTCAAACAGCTTGTATATTTTGTCACCAGCGAAATGTAGGAGGAGAGATCTCTTGACGGCTCCGTCGGTTTCTCTTGTCGCTATGAAGTAATTGTCGAGGCAGCCAACCCATACCTTCCATCTTGGTGATGCAGTGGCTGGGTCGATTAATTCACTGAACGGTGGAAGCGCAGCAATCTGGGAGTGTGGGAGGTGTGGTAGCATTGGTGGTGCCGCCACTTGTGGCGCCGCTTGTCCCACTGGGTTTAGCATGCTGTCCCTCTCACTGTTCGTAGCACCTGCGTGTCACCACGCTCTTGTGGTGTTCCTGTTTGCGTCATTTGTGGTGGGTCTGGAGTTCTTTTTGTTCCCTCTCTGTGCAAGCCTATGTGGTATTTGCCAGTGTTTGTTGGTTTTCTTCCTTCTGTATTGCATGTGGTGCCTGTTCTGCTGGTGCCTGAATGGTGTTGTTTTTGCCAATGCTTTGTGCTCTGGGCAGCTCTCTGGATATTGTGTTTCTGCCGTGTTCCCACTACTCACGCGGTGTCCGATGCTTCTTGCCAGCTGTTCTGGTGTTTACCGGCCGCCTGCTTCCCTCACGTGCTTTTGAGCGGCCTCCTGCCGGCTCCTTCGCAGGCGCGCATTCGTGGGGGAGACCGGGACTTCCGGGCAGCGTCACAGCACTCCGTTGAGGTGCGCAGAGGTTGTGCACTCGTGAGCGGGGCGATGCTGATCGCCGAGTGGGCTGCTCGCGATCACTGTCGGCGCTGCGATCAGCTTACCGCAGGCTTCTGACGTTGTTGCTCCACTTATTCTTTTCCGCTGGGCTCTGTTGGGCGACGCGCCTTGTCAGCGCTGGATTCGTCTCTGCCCGGTAAGCGGCGTTTCTTCACGGGGCTGTGATTTGACAGGATCCCACCCTCGTCGCCAGTGTAGGGGGGTCGGGAGTCACCTCACCATGCAGCCGTGGCTATAGAGTACAGGCAGGCCTACACGTGCGCGCTGCAATGACGAGACATACACTCAGTATTATCAGTCCGAGCTGGAAGTCTCGAGCGACCCCGGCCCATTTATTTATACCCCCTGGCCGCGCCTGGCCAAGGAGTGCAACATAGTGTGTGGGTGCTTCCGGGTGTTTAGTTAGACCCGGGTGGATGACTAGACCGCTACAAAGAGTACACATCCATTTGGATGGGAATAAATCATGATAGCTGAGTCAATATGGCAGTTTAGTTTATCAAAACTTAAGGAAAGACAAATCAGTAAAATTGCATCAGGTTATAAGATAATTGGTCAAAATCTAATAAGATACTAAAGCTCAAGAGTTCAGGAAGGGACATGAACATGTCATTTCAGCATTCTCCCAAGAAGGAAGAGCCCACTAAGCGCATATAGGAAAGGAAGCCAAGTGAGGCTGCATGGGGCAAGTCAAGATTTCCAGTAAAGTTCTGCAAAGAATTCCGTAAGTAAGGAAATAGCCAGGAGCCATCCGTCACCATCCAGCACCAGCTCTAGCACCAGCAGCTCCCCTATCAGTTAAATTGGCCAATATTATATTCTTTAAGTTCCCGGGATGTCATCTCCTGGAGTCACCTCATCTGATCAGACCACTCAGTTTATTGATCAGTTCGTATAGGATGAGTGTCGGGTGACATAAAGAAGACACAAAATGTGGAGAAATAGGTGGGACAATTACGTAGTCCTTAAGCAATACAATATGAGAAATGTCAGAACAATGCCCCTTTAGCAAGAGTGCATAAGCGAGTATAAGAGTACATTTTCCCAGGCAGCTGTTCCGAACTATAGCGAAAAATGTAGCAAAGTATCTTGTATAGTACATGTGCACTCTGGGAAGAAAACACAGTTTCATGTTACTTGCTAAATTGAAAAAATCTCTCCAGTAGTGGATTCAGCAAGTTAAGAATTTTCACATATGCAGACAGGCTCACATTAATTTGTTCTAATTGAACATAGAATATATATAATTATTAAACATACATTCATAAGGAATATAAAGACATCATGATTCTAGTATAACTCTGATGCACTTGAAATTGTTTAGTAAGTTAAGGAGGCTGGCCTGGTATATGGCGCACACTTCTTTAAGTGGTGCACCTGGCACTAATCCAGGCAACACTTATAGTGATTTTAGTGGTCTTAGATAACCGTAGAAAGTTGAGCTGTGGCGAACAGCTTTCAGGTTTACCTTGAAGGTGTGTTAATCAGCTTGTTTTACCAGTTTAAATCTTCAGTGTAAGGTAATGAAAAGAAATCACCCAGTGTTTAGCAAAAATAAGTCTATTTATTACACACACAATCACTAACTGGTATATCTCCTACCCAGAGTTATCAACACAATACACAAGAAAACTTTGCAAGCAATCGGGTAAGCAGCACAAAATATAGTGGTCTCCGAGGCGACAGTAAACCATATATTAGGAAAGTGGAATGCTCCTGCAAAGGAGAACAGGACTTAGACCAGAAGACTCCGAGGAGCTGGGGACACAACGAACCACACAAGGTAAGTACCAAGTAACCACACGGAGGCTGTGTGCAGACTGGTAACACAGCCACTTGCCCAATGGAAGTCAATGGAGAAGTTGTGTTTGCAGTTTTAAAGAAGGACCTTTCCAGGGAGGTGTCCAAGATGGCGACGGGAGCAGTCATAACCTAAGGAACTCCGTGTCGCGCCTGTCAACTAATCCTTTAATAATTTCCTCCCAGCCCAGCTGATACATCCCAGGGCAGCTACCCTGACCCCTACAACAGGTAGGTGGCCTGGAAGAGTGCGGCAGCACTGTATAATGGCCAGCAGATCCTGGGAGACCAGATAGACTGAGCCACAGGTGTGCGGCCTACCATCGGAGCAGCTGCCTGCATCGGGGCTGTGCACGGGGATACGGAGGGTGCTCTCCGGTGCATCAGGACTGCTGGCCGGAGTTGGGGGCATCCATGACCACGGACACAACAATCCATTGCCCGTGACAGCTCTACCCCCGCCTGGTGAGGCGGAAGGTCCTGGGGGCATGCCAGAGGCTGAGCGGGCCACCTCGATGTGCGATGGGGAGTTCAAGCCAGTCACTAAGCACATTTCAGATGCCCTAATTATGCGTGGAAGCAGTGAATGAGGCAGACGCCACCTCCCCAAAAGTTTCAGGAGGCCTCGCCTTTAGGAGTCGCCCGAGACTTGTGTTCGCCCTGCCGCTGCCTAACTCTGCTACGCAGGTGCAGCTGGGAGGCCGTGGGCAGGACGGATGACGAGTCCTGCATGGATAATCCAGATGAGGCCACTGGGTGAAAGCTGTGTGGTTAAGCCTGCTGACGCACCCTGAATGTTGCAGAGGCCTGACTAGAAGTGGGTAAAATTGGCCTGTGGTGCGGGGGAGCCACCTGCAGACAGGGGGGGCCCTCCAGAGCCCTTAATAGGCATAGGCGGACAAATGGTGTGACCCTCCCCCGGTGAGACTGAAGGACCTATGGATGTGCAAGGGGTCAAACCGGAGCATACTGCTGACTGGGTGGCGTCCGGTATGCTGCCTGAATGCAAAGGAGGGCCTGTGTCTGTCTCGCGGACCACTGCATGGGAGAGAAGGAAGACTACATAAGGGGCTGCTAAGTGCCCACCTGCATCATTGCCGCTGTCCGCGGCCCAGTTACCATTGCTTTGGGGGGTTGTTTAGGCCCACAGATGCAAATTAGACGTGAATCAACTGAGTAGGTGAGTTGAGTACCTGCAACTGCGTAGGAGCTGACACATCATTAGCGAAAGTGGGACCCACACCATGGCAAGGCCCAGCAGAATGCTCCAGATGTAGTTGCGGAGAACACCTGAGAGACCACAGGGGTGACTAGTGCCCACGCATACTGGACCTCAAGATGCCTAACAACTGTAGGCCCAATCAGAGGCTGGCATGATCACCCGTTAAGGGCCCTGTGGCACAAGCATTAACAGTCTGAGGACATCAGGACTATAGACCTCATTAGGAGGTGGTGAAAACAGTGTGTGATACATCGCCCCCAACAGTACAAGCTTGTATTCAGTGGAACCTCATAGCACATGATAAACTGCAGTAAACTTCCCCATGGCAATAAAGGGCTGAGGTCGCTTACAACCAAAGAGTTGAAACACCAGTCTAACAATTGACTTTGTAGGCTGTCTTAGGCATCCTACCGGGAAGATGTAGATCTGCAAGGGAGATATGCCTGTTCAAGGTAGCATTCGACCCTGGCTTTCTCCTGGGCATATATGGAGAATGAGTTAGTGGCGCCATCAAGGGCAGACCCAGGCACGGCATGCCTCCATTTGGAGGACCTACGCTTGGGGAACACATATGGTGGTGCTCCTGAGGAAGTAAAAAAAGGACCAGGAAGGCAAAGCGCGGCACATGTGGCTGGATGGTCTAGTTGCAAGGGAGTATTGCCGGTATGCATAACTCAAAGCTACCAACAGGTCAGTGTAGGGGGGGGCTGCCCATCCTCCTGTAATTATACACGAGGATGGGAGCTACCTCTGTAGGTTTCAATTCACTGCAGTACTGTGGTGGGTCGCAGCAAAGGCGGGCATCACACCTCCACAACTTGGGTCACACTCTTTCCGCATCGGGCAGTCATGACTATAGCAGTGCACAGCATGACGGATTAAGGGACTACACTCGTCGGGAGGAGAACATCTGCAGCACTTAAATCATTCACCAGGCTGTCATCATAGTAACGCGGGCATCAGATGTCTTGTAATACTACAGGTTTTATCAAAGAACTTTGTTTAGAAACATCTCCCAAAGGGTGGGGGGTGCTGATTATTCATATTATTAATGTATTTTTTGTATGCCTCTTAGGATGTTCCCTGGGTGGCAATTTACTCCTCTATTAATTATAACTGGGATTACCATTGCATCTGATTTAAGCTCTGCTGGTTGTCTAGTTGCAGAGATGTACACTAAAACAATGCTTAGCTTCGTTCTTTGTAATGTGGATATTATTCATCCTTACTTCAGAAAGGGGCAAGCCGCCATGTTTTAGGATGTCTTTGTAAATAAACAACATTCTTATGTCAATGCCCAAGTTTCATGCCCCTTCCTTTTTAACAGTTCATGTATGTCCCCTGTCTGGAGGTAGTTTTCTTTTATTAGGGATTAGTGTTGTAGCAGCAGTCTTTTCTGTCTTCAGTGGGTCCATCCACAGGGTTACCAGCCAATTCTCCAGTCCTTGCACTCTTTAGGACTCACCTTAGACAGTGCATACATTGTCACTTCCAAGAAATACTGTGTACATACAGAGGGCTTAGTGCCTTCCCATTACTCCTCTTTAGCTGGCTTTGTCACTCTAATTTCCTTTCTTGTCATTGGTCAGCGTGTGCAAGCTTTACTTCCTCTTTGCATGTTTGTCCCTTTGATGGAGCATGGACTAAGTACTGAGTAATAATTCTTTATTGGTGTTATTCTACTGCCGCTTGCTCTAGGATTACACCTAGGGTCAGACTGATTTGCATATAGCCATGTCAGAACTGGGGTGGCAGAGTGGGCTAAAGAACGGTGATTTATTAAACCCAGATCTTTTGACTGGGTGTGAGTGTTTGATTGGTTCAGATGCTCCGTCCATCTCCACCCCCTTTTGTACCGCTTTGTTCGCCATTAGTTGGCAGGGTATGCTCAGACGTGAGTCCCTTGCTCACTTTGCCACTGGATGCAAGCAAGCTTGGTTGAAGACGGCTGAAATGCCAGAAAGTGGTCCTAGGAAGCTTGTTTCCGGTCCAGGGAAGGCATGGCTTGGCAGTTCGGGATGGACTGTTCCCATGAGGCACAGGGTCAGACTGATTTGCATATAGCCATGTCTGAACTGGGGTGGCAGAGTGGGCTAAAGAACAGTGATGGATAAAACCCAGATCTTTTGACTGGGTGTGAGTGTTTGATTGGTTCAGATGCTCTGTCCATCACCACCCCCTTTTGTACCTGCTCTAGGATTGAGGCACTTTTTTATTGTACTTTTTTTTAAATTGTTGCCTTCTCCAGTGTCGCTGCTTACCCCCTTCCTATCCGTTACACAGAGACGTGTTTTCGGGGCAAGGATTCTAGATTGCATTTACAAATTAAGACTCATGCCGTTTGCATTTACCTTAATGCGCCTCATAACTTAATGAGAAAGTAACTCCAGTGTTTTAAATTGGTCTGCCCTTCTCTGGTTAACTTACATGTGGTGACTATTTGCTTAAAGGGTAAAATGGATCGGTTCCTGATCACTGGGTTATAAAGTTTTGGTCTGAGATGTGTTTTTCATAGCCAGGTGTAACAATTGTTAATTTTATTGGAGAATGTTTTGGCAGTGTTGTGTATTGGCTGCAAGGTTGTTAACACTGGAAATATGACAGTGCTTCTGGGTACAAGGAAGCCTCCAGTTTTGCCTGAAAGGGCAGGCTGTAGACTTCTGCCTTCTCCTACGGTTGCTTATAGCGTAATTACATAATCACAGAAGAAACAAAATACACTTTCCTTGGCTTTTACAGCGCACACTGATGCTTCCTAAACAGGTTTCAACACGCTGCAGATAAAGCCTGGCAGCTTCATGGAATACTGGTCGGAGCACAACAAAAACTTGCAAGCTTTCGAGCAGGTAAATAGGGACTTTTTCTGTAAATCTTTCTGTTTGTTACAGTTCCGTGACCTGGCTGCTTGAAATTCGTAGAAATGACGTAGTGTCTTGAAATCTTGTTATGGGAAACACAGCACACACTAGTGTGGGTTGTAGCGTGAATTTAAATTCAGCATTTCCTGCGTTGGGATTCATATGTAGGACTGATGTATCTTAAAAAAGCATTGTCAAAGCCAATATGACTTGCCTACGCAAGAGAAATTGGCTCGTCAGTTTTTTTTTAGCCATACTGTACAGCAGGTTTAGGGTGCCACATAAATTATGCAAAAAAGAATGGGAAATGCTGGGTAGTTCCCAAGTTTTAGGTGGAGAGCAGCTCCTTTATATGGAATACTCTACAACACCCCCAACATGCTTACATAAAATGTGTTTTTCTAGTAGAGCCTTTAAGCATTGTATTAGCACAGTGCCTGCCACGCTGAGCTAGAAAAAAAAATCAGTCTACCATTCCTGGTGCAGTATTGCTGCTAAGTTCTTAGTAGAGATTGTAGGAGAGGTAAAGCTTTATTTAGTCACAAGGGAGAAACCAGTAGAAGACAAAAAATGCCCTTTCGGGTTTGGAGTACAAATCAGCTAATATTACTCAGCAGTAATGGGCGCCATAGACCCCCAGCAGTCCGCAGGGCCCAGGTTAAGAATCACTGCTTTAAGTCAGCTAGCTATGTCTAAGATTCCTCATTGAAACCTTTTTACTTCTTAGAAACTGTGTTATTTATCTTTGCTGGGAAATAGTACTTTGCTCTCAGATTGTCAGACTCCCAAGGTTTGATCTCTGTGTGGGGTGGGGAGAGCAAACGTCATGTATGTTAGTGGAGCGCTCCTTTACTAAACTCAAATTCTAAATGGTAATCCTTCTAACGCTAGCATGCTACATTGGAGGCATGATGTCTAGCATGCCTCAAAAACACCAAACCCATATATTCAAGTACAGTACTTGTTCCAATGTGCACAGTTTTGCAAAAACGAATGCTTAGAATCTTTTACTTTCTTTTCAAAATAATTTGTTTAAATAAGGTATTATTACTTCAAGTCTTCATGAAACATATGCAAACTCCATAATTCTTTTTTCTACATATGTTTATACATCTGTTTAATCTGTTCACATCACAGATTATGTATTTTAGTTTTTAACATGCAAATATTCTTTCTTCCATGCCCAATGCATTTTGTGACGTGTGTCCCTTCGTCAGGGGCCAATCTGTAAAAAATGAAAACAATGTGCAGGGTGAACCTTTCATCATCTTTCTATGAGAACATTTCTATTCCGTGATATTTAAACAATTAGATATCATGCATAATGGTAGTGATGATGTAAAAAAGTAATCTCATTCGATTTAAAATGCGGTATCTCTACATTCATGCTTATAATCTGTTTGTAACCTCAAGTTGCACGGGAATTTGTACAATGATATATCGCACTCAAACTAACTTGTTCTGTATGTTGGTACAAATCCCATCCCTTTGTTTAAAATGTTCTCCTGTTGCGGTTTAAGACTTGTAGAGGATATATTTACCACTAGACTTTGTTTTGGCTCCTTAAATTTGTGCATGCCTTTTCTCTTCTCCTGGTTTCCTAGCGGTTGAACCGTTTTCATGTTGTGCTGTCCTGGCGGTTGACTTGTATCTGGAACCTGAGATAAAAAAAGGTTTTGATGCAGAAGAATGTGCTGTTTCTTTGATCACGGTTTCTCTCTGTAAACGTTCACTACTTAACACTGTTTGAGTAACTAGTGCTCGATTGAAATCTGCTTCAATTTCAGAGACTACACTATTCGGACGAAGCGGGTTGTGATCTTTTTAACCCCTTGAGTGCTCATGACGGAACCAATCCGTCACGAGCCACGGACGCGCTGTGGTGGTGACAGAGTGGTTCCATCCCGGCATGGCCGCCCCGCCTACGCGGCGTCAATTCGGTGCCTACGTGGTCGTTTTATTGAGCGGGCAGGGCCGTGGCAGAACCACTCCATCACAAGCACAGCGTGCCCGTGGCTCGTGATGGAGTGGTTCCATCACGAGCATGGCGGCCCAGCGCGGACCCCCACCCCGCGCCGCGGCGGAATTACCGCCGCGGCCAAGGGGTTAAAGTTGGAGTGTCACTGAGTGTACACCTCAGCCCAAGTGTAAACTTCATTTAATTTGTAGTCCAAAGTGTCGCATTTGAATGTGCGTAGTTTGACCTCTTGTAATTCTCTGTTGTATATATCCAATCAAAAGCAAAACTGAATTATCAGAAGATATTGTGCCTATCAAACAATACCTTGAAACAGGGATGGGTGGCAGCGATCCGCGGGCGAGTTCGTTCCACCGTCATCCGTCTCTCTGCCTGCCCCCCCCCCCCCGCCCGGCCCTGTCTAGGGAGCCCATACGCCTCTCTTGCGGGAGCATGCCCTGGATGCCTGCTTCTTCATTATCATTACCTGAATGTTGTGAGTGACCATGTCCCAGCTGTCCTGCTGCTGCCACAGTTGATGGTTACTATGTTTTGTCTTGGGATGTTCATTCCCGATTGTATTGCACTATGCACTTGAAGTTATTGATTTGAAACTGTATTCTGTACCAGGATGTTATTGAGCCAAATCCACCAGCATACTGCACAGGTTCAGTGTAATACTTAGTTACACTATACTGATACCAATAAGATGATATGTACTCATTAACCTGTAAAAAAAATTCTGTTTGACAACCTGTAACGTACTATATTTTGCAATTATTTAATAAACCCAAATTTTAAAAATCTGGATTTGATGGTCTTTGTTTAGATTCCATGTTACTGCTGGCCCGGACTCTGCAGAATATTACACCTGCTGCAATTATACAGCACTCTGTAATCACACATATATATAGACATGGACCACAAACCTCTAAACTTTATGTGAGGGAAAAAACATCATCCTTAAACCAAGATACTATTACTTGCATAACTTCAAGAGGGTGGTCTGTTTCTACACAGTAGTGAGAAGACCTGAACTTTAACTAATTGAGACTCATTTGCCAAGGGCACATTCATCAAGGGTAGAATGTGACCTATATAAAACATGTATAATATTTGAAAAGGTTGTTAACTTTAAGAAGGCTTTTTTTTTTAACCAAAAACAGAACATGCATTAAAAGAGACATGAGGTTTCTGGCGTCACTTTCTTAAAAGGTAAGGAAGAATCTCAGTTAGCGCACCAGTTGGCCTGTCACACAGTGGTGCAGCAGAGTTATGGAAGATGAGACTTATATAATCTGAAACCTACAATTAAATTAACTTTAGTGTTTTAGTCGGATATCGGCCTATCTAACCCTTAACACAAATGTTCATTCTGCCAATTTGGATTGGTAAGGAAAATAAAGGTGTTGAAGTAATTTGTGCAGGATCAACCAGTTTTATACAAGTTTTATACAAGTGAGGAGATTGGTCAGCTTCCAAAATTGACACTTCACCCAGTACTTGAAACTTGGTCATCAAAGCCCTGCCCGAAAGAGCTCTAGTGTGTTGAGGCTCTGGTGAGGTAATGTCAAAAACAGGCTGTGCACACTAACAAGCTTTTTTCATTTTATGAATAACACTCTCCTCTTAAATTAAGTGTGACAGTTTCCAACGACATGACCCATTTACTTACAGAAAAGAGATTTGTGAAAAGGAGGACACAGTGACCATACACTAAAGCAAACTAGCACATTGTTTATCTATGCACTAGGAATACAAGTGGAGAACTTATTTATCCTGACTGTTTTTAATTTTATTTAGAGCTCCCAAGAATTTGCAGCCGCTGCTCTAGATGTTAATTAGGTGCTATTAACATCCTAATATTGTTCCTGGATGGTGGGGTTCACATCACAAGATCAGAGAGTTCATTTATAACCTGCAATCCAATTTTCAAATATCGACTTAATTTAAATGTCATACAGAAAACCTAGCAAAACTGACGTCTAATACATTGGGCAAAGGTTGGCACCACTTTTGGCATGGCTAAAGGGGAATAAGAATGAGTTTGATACTGCCATTTCTGAGTCTACAATACACCCAATATTTAATGTGAGCAATGCACAGTGAAACATTCAACTTTCAGCTATTGGAAGCTATGACCGCCTTAAGTAGATATATTTAAATATATGTAGGGATAAACGGTCCATAGGCTAGTAGTCTTCAAGCACTGGAGTAGCAAGGGTGCCCTGTGCCTTAATTCAAGCAAGGAAGGTGACCGGGACTTTAAGTGGGCAGTTGCTCAACCATGCGAGCCTCTACAACGTGGTCGGACCAACAAATGCACCTTAACCACACATTCATTTACCACCCACACCTTTTCAATGAATTTCGTGGTAAAGGCAAGATTGATAAAGGAATTTGTGTGGTGAATTGCATATTTTAGCTCACCTACCTTGCACCCTAACACCAGATACCCGAGCTCTAGAATCAACCCCATCCCTTAAAACTAATCTGACCTCTTAACCCTTACCCTAAGCGTTAACACTCCGTCCCTGCCCCCCAAAACTACTCCGACTCCCCCTCTGCCCTGAGCCCTAAAATCCTGCCCCCTACCTCGCCCCCCCCCCCCCGAGCCCTAAAACCAACCTCATCCTGCCCTTAAACATACCTCTTCGTTTCCCCGTCGCCCTGAGGCCTAAGACCCTGCACCCTGCCAAGCCCTAAAACTGACCCCGACATGACCTTGAAACTACCCCTGCCTCTTCCCCCACCCTTAGGCCAAAAACCCTGGCCTGCCAAAAAACGACCCCAACCCCAGGCCCCGGCAAACTGAGCCCTAAAATGTACCCCCACCCCGCCCAGAGCCCTAAAACCCGGTCCCTCCTAAAAGAACGAGCCCGGCCACCCCCCCCCCCCCCCCCCTCCCCGCCGTGAGCCCTTAAACCAACCCTCACCCCTAAAAACTACACCCTAAACCTTCCCCAGCCCCACTTACCTGTCCGTAGCTTCCAGTCCCGATGCTTCCTGTTACTCTCCCCGCCCATCAAGATTTCTTGATCGCTGTCTGCCTTAACCACGCATATGCGTAGTTAAGGCAGATGCGGGTTCGGGCAAGCGTTGCTCGGCTTTTGGGGAAACAGTGCCTGTGGCTCAGCCGTGTTGCAAAGGCTGTTTCCCTGCTAGGACGGTACCCTCACCCTCAGAGTAAAAAAAAATATTAACCCTGCAGTAGTACCACTCCTCATTGCCTTTGAGGTGACTTCAAAAAGACTCGTTATAGTTTTTTTTACTGTCTCATTTAAAAACTGAAGCATTTTGAATGTTCTATACTACAAAGCCATACTTGTTGCTTATTTTTCTTACACAACTAAAATTGAAAAAAACAATAGTCCTGGCTTTTTGTAGGTTTAATGTTACTTGCTGTATTATATATCTGGATGTAAAGACGGAATCAGAAAAATATCAGTCAGCCGGCACACAATGCTAAACACAGATTTTTAGCTTATATGTTTTTAAGCCATGCCCTTAATTACATCGGACACACCTCTTTGAGAGACCCCCCCCCCACATTTTTGCATTCTATTTAAAGCCTTGAATATGAACTCCATTACCTGGTGAGGTAGAAGAACATGGTCATTCATTGGAATAAAGTGGGCCCCTCAGCCCCCAGGGACCAGTGCCCCTGCACCCGTTGCATTAATGAAGGCTTCGCCATTTAAGCTGTGAGGCGTGCCCCTGAATGTGCTTCCGCACAATGTAATGCAGGCATGAGACTCACAAAAAAAAGACTGCCATGTTAATTACCTATAACTCAGCTACAATAATACAGCCTCAGCCTTTTGGTGGTAAAGCAGGGAAGAAATTGGCAAACGCCCCCCCCCCCCCCCCCCCCCCGCACATCGAGCCCCCTTTATTGTACAGTCCTTAAAGGCTCCAGAATAGGTGGCCAAAGTTTGCACATAATAATAACACTGTATCGAATGCGCAGTTTATGGTAACGAGTGATCGCAACATCTGATAGGAGAGAAAAAGAGATAATTTGCAGGCCGAACCAGCCAGTAGTGGTGGCGTCAGGAGGATGTTTTCAGCATGAGTGAGCAATAGTATGGAATTTAATATTTTACAAAAGCTGACTTAATGGCTCCATGCAAAAACTATTGTTATCCAGATATTTATAAATGATTGTATGTTATTTCTTTTAGGGATTATGTGTCTACAATGACCTACAGAAAAACGAAATACAATTATGAACGAAGGATTTGTTTTGTGATCTACACAGAGGCATGACATAGAATACCACTCAAATTGGTGTTAAATATTGATATTTTGAAAGTATTTTTAGAAACATACACTTAAATGATGCAACAATTATGTTGCCAGGTAAATCCAGTAGTCTAATAGTACAGTGGCACTCCAGACGAACAAAATGATATATCCGGAGATGCATTAAGTTTATCTTCTACACAAATGATAATGGTCATTGAGGTCAGTAAGGGCTAAAGTTGCTGGGTGAATTTTAAAACGGATGTTAAAAGCTTTCAGTTTTAATGTTTATAGATTTTGTATTTGGGGAATCTGTGGAAATTGAAGGGGATTTATTTTACTCGTCCGTGTCAGGAGGTCGGCTGATTTAGTCCGCCTCCCTGTTGGAGTGGGCGAGGCTGCTTTTAGAATGTTTGTCACACCGTATTTTACACTAATCCGACCCCCCCCCAACGCTGTCTCTTAAACAACACCAAGCCCTTCTACTGCCTTGAGACCTACCTCGACACCCTAGACCTAAAAACTACCCTGACTACCCATTCCCCTGCCCTAAAGCCTAGAACCCTGCACCTTTCCATGCACTATCCCTACCTCCACCACCACCACCTGCGCTGTCCCTAAAGCTACTCCAACCCCTTCCACTTCCATGAAACCTACCCTGACCCCCAGCCCTAAAAACTACGCTGAGTACCCATTTCCCTCCCTCTGCCCTGAGACCTACCCTGAACCCCAGCCCTGAAAAACTACCCAGACTACCCATTCCCCTCCCCCTGCCCTAAGGCCTAAAATCCTGCCCCTTTACATAGACTACCCCAACCCACCCCAGCTGTCCCTAAAACTACCCAACCCCCCAGCCCTACTTACCTCACTGCATCTCTCCTGGCTTCGTCCTGCTTTCTCCTTCACCACAGCAGCCGCTAGGCTGCGTACTGCCTTAACCATGCATGTGTGTCGTTAAGGCATATGAGTGGTTAAGGTTCGTTCTGCTTTCTCCTTCACCACAGCAGCAGCCGCTAGACTGCGCACTGCCTTAACCATGCATGTGTGTCGTTAAGGCATATGAGTTGTTAACGTTCGTTCTGCTTTCTCCTTCACCACAGCAGCAGCCGCTAGACTGCGCACTGCCTTAACCATGCATGTGTGTCGTTAAGGCATATGAGTTGTTAACGTTCGTTCTACTTTCTCCTTCACCACAGCAGCAGCTAGACTGCGCGCTGCCTTAACCAGGCATGTGCGTGGTTAAGGCAAGCATGCTTGAACTTGCGAAGTCTAATGCGTCCCAACAGTTTCCCTTTTAAAACTGATTTTAAAAGCTTTCCATTTTTAGGGTTATAGTTTTCTTATGAGGAAATCCGTGGGAATTGAAGAGGGTTTTGTTTTTCTCGGCCTTGTCATGAGGTCAGTTTTTGCTCCTCACTGTGGGTGTAATGCTCTAGTTTCTTGGTTTGGGCGGGCTGCTTTTGGACTGCTTGCGACTCCATATCTTCCCTATTTAGATGTGGAAGACAAATGTGCAGCGTGCGTTCTGTTGGCACGCCCTGCCTGCGCCCTTCTGCATCCATGAACTGTTCAGCAACAGCCACTATGTCCACTTGGTTACTGTCCAGAATCATGACAGAATCATAACAGTAGTTGTACATCACAGGAGATTACACAGAACTGTCAATACATTCCATTCAGTGTTAGAACATGTTACTGAATAAAACTTGCTTTAGGAAACATACTTAGGGGTTGGCGTAGTTCGCAAAGTAGCGCTACGTGTAGCTAAGCAAAGTGCACTTCACACTACGCGTAGCACTACGCGAACTGCGTAGTAGCGTGTTCGCACTGTGCAAGATGTCGTTTTCAATGATTGCACAGTGAGAACAAGCATCCAGCACTGTGCAATCATTGAAAACGGCATCTTGCACAGTGTGAGTGGTACTTTTCTGCCACTCGAGTAGATTTTTACTCGAGCTGCAGCTTTCTCAACGCGGACTGGTAGTTTCTCGTCGCGAGCAGTCGCGAGCATGCGCGACCACGCACAATGAGAAACCTGACCCCCCCTCGTTGAGAATCTCACCCGGAGGTTTATTTTTCATGCTCGCGATCGGCAACTTGATGTTGCTGAACACGAACAAGGAAAAAGTCTCACGAGGATGTCATTTTGCTTGCTCGCGTTTGCCAACTTGACGTTGAGGTCCGCGAGCAAGCAAAAAATGACTGCTGCACTACGCTACGCATGTTTGCACTGTGCTACGTGCAGTACGCGCAGTGCGAAGTTGCGCACACTTCGCAAACTACGCGAGCGAGCGTAATGCTTTGCCCAGGGTTAAACATACTGTTGTATTCGGACACAGCCTCTGGATCTGGAGAAGATAAATCATAACATTAAACTCTTAACAACCCCCCTCCCTCCCCAGGGTCGACTGGAAAAAAAAACCCCTCCTTACTTGTGTTCAAAGTTGGACTACAGCTTCCTATTGTTGTAGATCTATGCTCCATTTGGCCAGTACCAGCCCCAGCTGGAGGAATCTCCTAGTAAGCTTTTTCCCTTTAGGTCTAGGGAGGAGTCCCAGCAGTATCCCCTTGACCGAGTGTGGCAACACCCATCCAGTAACCCCCTTTAAGCGGTCCAGCACATACCTCCAAAAGGACCTCAGTTCCGGACAGTCCCAAGTCAAGTGTAAGAAATGTGTGTCAATATAACCACATTTGGAGCACTGGGCAGGAAAGTCCAGGAATATTTTATGCAACACTCGTGGAGTCAGGTAGGTTTGGTGGACAACATTAAATTGAGGGAGCTTAAACCTGGGATTAGAGCTAATTTGCTTGACCCCTGCATGTACCCTTTTCCATTCCGAAGCTGTAAGGGGTTCCTCTACTATCGCATCCCATTTAGCTTGAATCGGGAGTGGTTCGACAGTGATGTCCTCCCTAAGTGCCCTGTAGATGTGAGAGACTAGTCTACGACCTCTCGCTAATGTCAAAATAGCCTGCAGGGTAGCTGATGTAAGCAGTTTCTGTGGAAACACCGGCCACAAGAGTCACAGCCAAAAAGTTTTGCATACTGAAGGTACTGTCCCCTGCCCAACTCAAACATAGATTCAGCTACCTCCCTTGTAAGGAATTGCTGATTAGAATACATATCTCCCATCGCACGACAACCCCCCTCCATTCATTTATTGATGGACATTGTGTGACCTATACGTTTGAATAGTGTCACTGCCCACAACAGGACCTCCGGGGCATAAGGCGCCTGTTTCACCACGGTTCTAATCACGGCTTCCCAGGCCGGTGCCACCTGCCGAACAATGTACGGGAACCGTTCGGGCACCCTTGATCCCATCATGAGAAGGTCAGGAAGAGGAGACCTCCGGTGAGTACCCTCCAAAAGTGGCCTCTCCCAATTGTCGTGTTCATCAAGCCAATGCACTGCGTGCTGAAGCTGTGTCGTCATATAATATAGAGCCCCAGCTGAGGAACCTCAAGCCCCCCCCCCCCCCCAGTTCCCATGTCCACTGCAATCTATCAATCTATCTATCGGAGTTGAGAGTATATTTCCCTTTTGTAGTCACTGGTATTTTGAACCACAATGGCACTGCCCTTGTTCGCTGGTTTGATGACTATGGTTTTGTTATTCTTAAGTGAGGTGAAGGCTTCACGCTCTCCCTTGGTGATGTTTTACTTGATATAGAATTTAGTTGAACACGCTTTGAGGATGTCGCGAGTGACCACACTTTCAAAAGTTACGATTTTGTGCGACATCATGTGGCTGGGTGGCATGAATGTAGAGAGTGGTCTCATTCCAGTGGTTGATGTTGATTGCGATTGAGTGGACTGCCTAAAGAAATGTCTCAGTCTCACTTTCCAGAAGAAACGGTGTACCTCTGCCCTAATGTTGAAGCGATTGGGGAAAGATGTGGGTACAGAGGACAATCCCTTGGTAAGAATTCTGGTTTCGTCATTGGATAGAATGTATGTTGACAGATTGATGATTGGGTTAGTATTCCATGTTACCATCTGTATGTCCTCCATCTGGCTTTGATCTCCCCATTGTTCTCTGGTTGAAACCTGACCTGCTTGGGGTTCTGTCCTTGAGGCCATCCTGCATCCCACGTTTGTTGGTGCGGTCCACGTCGAGATGGCCTGTTCCAATTGTAACCCTGTCCTCTGGGCGGTCTCCACTGGGTGTCCTCTAAAAGGAGTGTCAGGTATTTGTTGGCCTTGGGGTGGTTGGCACAGTGGTTCCTGGTAATGGTATCCGCTGCTGGGCCCTGCTTGTTCACTGTCACTCCCTGTGCTGTAGGACGAATCTGAGAAGTTAGTAAAGCGCCTGTTACTGCTGTATTCTCCTCTCCCCCTGTTGAAGAAACGCCCTTGGGTGTATTATTTGAAATAGTCCTCCTAAAGGTATGGGTATGTGGTCTTTTTGTCATAAAAACGTACGTCTTTAGCTTCTTTGTCTAGTTTCTTTGTTTGTGTGTTTATTTCAAATTCTTTGATGGTTTTTTCAAGTCTTTCCAGGGTTTCCATTGCATTGGTTAGTGCAAAATCCCCGTGTATTTCCAATCTCACATCATTGATTTCTTTTATCAGTTTCTCCACTTGCTCGAGGGCTGTTTCCACGCAGACAAAAATACCA
Source organism: Lissotriton helveticus (assembly GCF_964261635.1). Lineage (NCBI taxonomy): Eukaryota > Metazoa > Chordata > Amphibia > Caudata > Salamandridae > Lissotriton > Lissotriton helveticus. The sequence continues at coordinate 1,337,987,273 of NC_136067.1, read as the reverse complement.
CATACCCATACCTTCAGGAGGACTATTTCAAACTACATATCTTGTCATTGCACATACATTATGTACAGTGCACCTTTCCATCACATGGGAGCCAGTTGTTGTAAAACTTGTTATCAGAGTTTTTTCTGAGCCACCTTTTATTGATAGATTCCACGGGATTGACTCCCAGTTCTTTTGCAAGCTACTGATACATCGCTGCATGTTTACACGCATAGTTGAGTGAGTATCCGTCCATTGTCTCTACAGTATGAGAGCAGCCGATTCAATCAGCAGGCCTATGATTGTCTCTCTTTTTTCCTTAAGAGCTTGACCAGGCCCACCATTACAAATAACCCGACGGAGGTTTCCCTTCACTACATTTAAGTAGGTACTGATCACCTGACGCGATAATAGCATACATGGTCACATTTTCATTTCCTCACATGGTCTTTCCAACTATTCATAAGTGCTCTTCACAGTCCAGTCCTGATGAAGACCCCGACATAAGGATACCATTCAATCCTGCACCCAGGGGTCGAAACGAAGACAACACACAGACATCATACCACACAAACTCTGGCGACATTTTTCAAGAAATACTTGTGCATTAGAGTTATGTGTGTTTTCAGGAACATTTGACCAACCACAGGCTAGAAACGTTTTAATCATTCAACATTGATGTATATATGTCACAAATACATTTTCCCTGTCCTCCACTCAGTTACCACTTTAACACCCATTCCCTTCCATCCTCCCTTCCTGCACTAAGAGCACTGTAAATATATTGCATTATAATTAGCAGCATCATTGATAATGCTTTGAATATAATTGCATTAGATGGTCTGTCTAAAAAGTGATTAAATTGGACTAATGCCACAACGAACAATCGGTGTTTGCTACTATATATTGTTTCACAAATAAGTTCTTTCCTACCTTGACCACATATTTCTGTACTGCATTATTGACCCAGGTAGGGTAGTATGTATGGGTTACCCCCTTAGTACTTATTTAGAGGAGGGAAGCTATTTATCTTCCAACAGTGGAGCAACAGTTTGCTGTGTTGTAGAAAACCCCTTGCGGGGGGGGGGCAAACACCAGAGGACTTGGGGTAAAACAAATGTGTTAGGCCCACCCTGTTTTGAGCAAGACTTCCAACTCTGATTTTTCCAACACCTGAACAAAATGTAGGATACAGTCGTCACATCTACATATATTGTTTTGAAAGGCAATCGTAAGGAGGAGATTTTTCTGTTCTTATAATTATAGACTTGGTTGATAATGTGTATACAGAGGCAGGATCTTACTGGGACAGAAAAGGTGTCTGCGCTTCAAATTAGGCCACTTTATTGAATTAGATATCTAAGTAATAGTGGCCCACATTTGCAAATCAGGGCATTTTTTAACATGTAAAGACAAGCTGTATAGATGTTGTGCATGGTGTGGGAGACTGCATGCATTTGTGCTTGTTGGAAGCAATGTTTAAGGTAATAGAGAAATCAACAGTAAGTAAAAACTGGCCCACTAAATCACAAAACCGGCCCACAAATACCCAAAAACAGCCATCAGACCAGCCCTACGGACACTGCCAGTTTGACCATTTAGAGGTCTGTTTGCTTAAAGTATATGTTTGATTTGAAAGTCATTTGAACTTGAAACCAAATGACCGAAAAAAAAATGTGTGCTGTTTGCAGCTGCAGCCATTTAGGAGAGATACACTATACGCTCCTCAAGATCAGGTTGAGATATTGAATTTGATATGACTTGAAAATGTGTCATCCAAAATGATTTTCCCTGGGCTTTGGATATGCTAGGGCCGGGTTCCTCTCTACCAGTTTACTGTGGAATCCTTGGTTGATGGACTTTTGTTACCTGATGAGAAGTGTAGAGGGGAGAAATAACTCATCATGACAAACTAACAATTTTTAAGAACCATAAATCCAAAGAATTACAGACTCCAAATTTCAAGTTAGGTGATTTCTTACAAAGCTAAAAATAACTGGACATACAGACACCTCAAGTCGAGGTTGTAGAAATACATGGAAACTAATAAAAATAAAAACCTACGGATGAAATTTAAACCCTGGGTCATAAAAAGAATGACAAATTAGAGAAATTTAACGCAGGCAATGATGGCCCCAACGTCGAGATTAGTCTTCATCTGTGATTGATGAGTTAAAAGCATTTGTCTGTCCCTACACTACCACTACCGTGACACCCCTCCTTCGCGTTCCTCAGGCAAGATCAGGAAAAGGTGTCAGCGCGTGAAGACTTCCTAAGACGTGCACTCACATTGTGGGGGTCAAGTAGCCAAAGCTACAGAGCTCACTCTAATATGCTCCTTCCATCTCCTTTGATCTCCTCACCTCCTCCCCTGACTCAACCCCGGGGCACTTTTTCTAATTCAAAACACAAAAATGTAGAGCATGCCCACAGATCACCTCATCTCGCTGGGCACTTCTCATAGGTGATTATACATTTAGTTTCGATACTTCCAGCTTCTGGCTCTATGACCTTAATTCCCAGGCGTCCTCAGTGAGAAATAACACCGTCCTGCAATTATCAACGTTTTTTGCATAAAAGTATCCTCTCCTCTCCCAGCCTAACTCCTAAAACAAAAGGCGTTATTCTAACTAACAAATATGACTTTCTCCAACTGCAACAGAAATGTGAGAACAGAGCAAATGCAACATGCACATGAAATTTCCTATCAAGCTTAATAGGAGAGCTTCCATGGAAAATACATTTCAGGCCTACAGAAATCACCCAACATAAGAGTGAAGCACATAGGCCCTTTGAATACACACATAAGTGAACATTTCATTTAGGCCTTTCCAACCCATCATGTTACATGAACACATCAAATGCATATTTCATTGCAAGCAATCTATGTAATCCTATACGTTTAGCACAGTTAGCCACATCTACGTGCAACTTTAGTATGGTGTATGTTTAAATCAAATGCATTACAATATAAAGAGCAAACTTCCCTAAGCAATTGCAAGCAAATACTAAAGGTTACATAATTCAAATACAAATGCCATGATGTTTCTTTACATGGTATGAAACATTTCTATCATTGCACTTTCACATATTATTACCAACTACATTCTAATGACCAAATGTTATATATGTGGATGCAGACTATTTGTGATTATGATGCACCCCTGCAAATGAAAGAGCACCATTGCGCTCCATCAGTCCTCCCCTCCCATAACTCCCTGGAGAAAGAACCAACCTAAACAGTAGACAGTCTTCCCTGTGGAAACCTTTCTAGGCTCTTGAGATACTCATAGTGACTGTCCTGCAGTCTCTCCATCCTTCTCTCACCCTCCCTAAGAGATTTCTCAGCTTGACCTGCCTTATGCCACTTGTAAGCTTTTACTAATCCCAACAAAATGATCACACAAACCTCCACTATGCTGATGGGCTCCAAAATGTAATCAAGGAGTCCCTTTACGTGGTTAGCAAACCAACTTCCAACCTTCCCAAAACCTTTCCCAACCCTTTCCCAAACATCCTCTGTGGCCAAATCATGCACCCCATGGTGAATCACAGTGACATTACTCATATACTTCCTCAGATCTTTGCTGTTGTCAGGTATAAAAGTATAGCACTTTTGACAACCTTTTACAGACTCCACCCTCTTGTGCTAACAAGACATCCAATGCAAGGCGGTTCTGCATCACCATAGCTCTTATCGACATCCTGTCTCCATCTACAAGCAACATGGACTGAGCTGTATTAGCTGAGAATTTATCCACATTAGTTGACAACCTTCTAATCTTAATATTGTTTAGAACCATTCCCAGACTCTGTATCATTGCTCTAAATACATCTCCAACAATTTCCCCTGCACTTGTACCTCCCTTCTCTCTATGATGTAATCCACCTTCCAAGTGTCCCAAATCCCCCATGTGATAGATCTTTGGAAACACAACAGCCACATAACACGTCCCATACCAATTCAGTGCCAATCGCACATGGGCATTTTTCCCCACACACAAAGTCCATTTTTGGCACCACTTGCACCGCATCCTGCAAGAACTGTTTCACAGTAGCTTCAATCGTTACGATCTGATCACACACTCTGTCCCACAAAGATCTTATCATAGTATGTCTGTATCTGTCTCACATAAAGCTTTCATCGCTGCTCAAAATGTAAAGCTATTGGACCATAACTCCCATTTGCTTTGTGAGCTAACTTCTTCTTGTTCCATTCAAATTGTTCCTCTCTACTGTTGAGCTTTACTGTTAGATGTCTATGTCTATCTTCCACTTGATCTGCAAACTTCTTTTCTATATCAGTTAACATAATGTTGAATTATGATGAGCCATGGCATCCCTTCCAATGTGAACTGCTCCATGAATCTGCCTTGCCATAGGGCTCAAATCATCTGGCAACACTGCTCGACCATCAGTTGAGACCCAAATACCATAATCTTTTTTCTCACAACCTGCTTTAATCCAACCAGCTTCTTCCTGTCCTGACACTTCTCCATGCAGGCGCTTGAGGTCATACCAATTGTCCGCTATGGCTAACATCATGCTGAGCTCTTTTCTTTCTGTGCTCTCTCCAGTATATTCCCCCATGAAAATGCACCCTTGCTCAGCCCAGAAACGCGCAACTTCACCAGCGTACCTGTTACCTAAGGTCACAAAGTAATTTCCTTTTCCATGGGTACCTCACTTTACCACAGCTATTTCCTTTGGACATTGCAACGCTTCAAAAAGTTGTCTTACATATTCTCCATTTCTGATAGAACATCCTGATGACGTTAAGAATCCCCTCTGTGACCATTGCTCTCCGAAGTAATGAATCACACTGAATCCGTATTGGCTATCGGTGTAGGTGGTGACTCAGATTTGATCAGCAACCAAGCAGGCATTTGTCAAAGCAATAGTTTCAGCTACTTGTGTGGAGTATATTCCCTGTAAGCATGCAGCTTCCACAACTCCAGAAATGGTACAAACAGAAAATGCTGCTCTCAAATGACCCACATTGTCCCTTAAGCATGAACCATCTACAAAGAAAATTTAATCAGATTCAGGCAGATGTTCATCGACAATGTAAGGTCTTGGTTTCGTGCAAAGTTCAGTCACATCGAGGCAGTCATGGTCCTCACAATCTTCATCGTCAACATTTGGAAGAGGCATCAAAGTAGCAGGATTAAACTCAGAACATCTTTTCAGAGTCACATTCTCTGAGGCAAGTATGACTTACTCATAGTGCGAGAGTCTGTTATTTGAAAAATGCTGTGTCTTGGTTCTCGTCTTCAAAAGCTAAACGTAATGTGGAACATAAACAGTAAGAGAATGACCACATCACAATACTTTGACACCTTTCAATGCCGACACCTGTTGCAGCAACAGATTTGAGACATCCTGGTAACACTGAAGCTAAGGATCTAAGGTAGCTGAGAAGTAGGCAACTGGTCTACGGACCCCTCCATGAGTCTGTGTGAGTACTGACAGTGTGCAAACCTCTCAATCACAGAAAAACAGTGAGAAGGATTTGTTGTAATCAGACATCCCTCGAACCGGAGCGCAACACAGGCTTTCTCTCATCTCCATGAACACAACCAAACAGTCATTATTTCATGGTACCGGTTCACTCATATCCTTGTGTGTCAACCTCTGCAGAGGCTTCGCCTTCAGGGAAAAGTTGGGAATCCATTGGCGGCAATACCCAACCATTCCCAGAAACATCCTGACTTCTTTCTGTGTTGTAGGCACAGTCATGTTCATGATCGCCTCAATGTGGTCTGGTGATACCTTCCTCTTGACTTTTTCAACGCAAAGACCCAAATACTGAACCTCAGTCAGACAATACTGTTACTTGCTCTGGGACACCTAGTGCCCATTCTCTGCCAGGTGATTGAACAAGGCAACAGTATCAATCCTTCAAGCGTCTTCTGTTTCCGACACAATCAAGAAGTCATCAATATACTGCATGAGAACTGAATTATGTGGCAGTACGAGACTCTCAAGATTCTTCTTCAAGATCTGGTTGAAAGTTGACTGTCTGTATACCCTTTTGAGATACAACCCCACATTATCACACAATTTTCCAGACGGAAAGAGAGCAAACATTGTCTTTTTTCATGTAAGGGTATTGAAAAGAATGCCTGACATAGATCAATCACTGTAAACCATTCAGCTTCACATGGAATTTAAAATAAGATCACTGATGGATTTGGTACCACAGGACAACATGGAACTACAATCGTGTTGATCTATATCAGGTCTTGCACGATTCTAAACTTCCCACTCGGCTTCTGCAGACCCATTATAGGGGATTGCATGGGCTCCCCATTATTTCTTTCTAAATTCCCAGTTCGATCGTAGACGCAATTACAGGCTTAATTCCTGCCACTGTTTCTGGCGTTGGATTGTACATGGGTGTTCTTGGGAACTCAGCATACGGCTTGATCTGGATCTTAACTGGTTCAACCCCATTGATCAATCCTATCTCTTCCCCCATAAAATGCCGTACTTCCAAAGAGGCAGAATCTCTCAAGTCGAGTGGCAGTTCCTCAACTGTCAACACAGGATACATCGCTATACAGAGATTCTGATTCGCCAGTTTGAATGCAATATCATCATCATTATTCTGCAACTCCACTCCTTTGGGTGTGCAATAGATAGCACAGTTTAATTTACACAAGAGATCGCAACCCAACAGGCAGACTTGACTTGAATCACACACCGCAAATTGGTGTCAATAGTGGAAGGTTTCTATTCTCACAGGTATCTCATCTGTCAATGGATTGGTCATTCTCTTATATGCAACTCCTAAAACTTGGATCGATTGTCCCAAGAGGAGTAGGTTTGGGACTACTGCAGATTTTACAGTAGAACAGTTAGCACCAGTATCAATCAAACATGTTATGGGATAACCATCAATATCTGACTCTTTATACAGTCCTCTCTTGTCCACCTCGAAGACTGCTCCAAGGGTACAGTCTTCCTCCCCCCTCAGGCACCATCATTGCAACATGTCTGAATCGAATTCATCAAAAGTCTCGATGAATGGCATCTGCTGGTACGTTCAGTTTCCTTGAGGAATTCTCGGAGATTGGGGTACTTGCACTTGTGGACTCAGACCCCCATGTACAGACCTGGGTCTTATCACTGTATTTACAACCTCAGGTACCTGCACTACTTCCTCATCTTGGATCTGATTAGCTGGATTTAACCTACACTTGTGCTTCCAATGCCCAATTTTGTGACAACAATGACATTCGGTGGTTCTTTTTAGAGTACCAATGTCTACCCCGTCTTGGGATCTGCAGGTTTCCCTCTTCCCTGACCCAACGCATTCTGGGACCCTCCATGAATTTTCCCTGTGTCCGTCCCAACATTCTTCTGCCTGGCTGTGCTTGGTCCACCTTATCTGTATTCCTCATCTGGACCAGCATCAACTTATCCTTGAGCTTCCTATGCTTAGAGTCTACTTCATCACTACAGTACCTGGCATTCCGTAGAATCTCATCCATCGATTTGTTTTGCCAACAGATCAAATGCTGTTGGATCATGATGCTAATCTCTGGCCTTAAGCCTAGGACAAATTTGGAAACAAACTGCCCCATGTCCCATGTCCTTTGAATCTAGAGTGTCCAATCCACTATACTGCTTGAAAGCTTGTAAGAGCCTTTCGTAATAAGCATGAACTGATACCTTGGGCTCTTGGGTAGTTAGATCTATTTTAACACAATCAATATATTCTGGCAACATTTTAGACTGTAACCATGTGAACTTTTTCATAACTATGGGTGAGGGACCATGAGTGATAGGATCTTGCTCAGGTTCTGAAGTTGTCCACTCAATGGCAATTTTACAAGCTGACCACAGATGACTTGGTACTATAATATCAAACAATGTATTCAAATCAATCCACAATACTTTTGAAATCTTGACATAGCGATCGACTTGCTTGTACCACTCAGCAGGTTTTCCCCTCAGATGAGGAAAATGATTTGTGAACACTGCCAAATCAACCATGCTCTAATGCACATGCACATACCCTCCAACTGGCACCTCTCGCAAGGGGTATGCCTCTACTCCTGCTGTCCCACCTCCTGGAGGCGGCATATCTCCTAAGCCCAATTGACACTCTTTTTCTTGGACCACCTTTCTTACTACTTGTCAAGCATGCTCCATGCACAAATCCCTACAATCATTTCTCGGATATGCGTTTTTAATCCTATGACTCTTTTCTCCTCCAATCCTGATCACTGTTATTTAACCTGTGACTTCCCTGCAATGTTTTCGTTTTGGACAAATCCACCTCATACCTCTGTGCTAATTTTGTCAATTTCTCATGAGCTTTCCCTGCCTTAAGCGTCATGTCTTTTGCCACAAAAAGAGCTCATCTTGTTCTTAAAGTTTTATCCTTTCCAAAGTCAAATTCCCACTTATCATCTCATCTGCTACTGCCTTTAACCACATCACATCTAGAACTTTGGCCCTTATAGCAGCATTAATCGTTCCCTGACTTGATGCACTGCTTAGCTCTCCACTTTTACTGCTCTGATTTCCATAGTGACTCCCTTCAACTACGTTTGGTGGGACGTTTCGACTCCCAGAAACTCCTTGATTAATTCCTCCTCCTATCATCCTCCCCATGGGACCTCTATCTGGAGCTTCTCAAATCCTCAAGTCAGAACATGAGCCTGCTAATGACACTCATCTTACAACTCTGGGTTTAATTGTGCCCTCTGGATGAATCTGCAGTGGCTGACAGTACTAGCCTCTACAGGTCTCAAAAGGGCACCAGTTCCGCTCACTGTACCATTTCATCCAGAACTGATACCTCCTCCTACTACCAACTGTGTTTGGCTAGTATTTTCTACTGGACCTGGATCATATACTGATACTATGGGACCAATGGTGACCGGCACTGTAAGGGCTTCCGGTAACCATGTAGTAGCATTAACTCCACTCATATTGGCACTCCTCGATGTTTGCATCCCTATTCCCTCCATTCCTGTTGAAATCTTTCCCACTACTCTTGCGCTAGGGCTTGTCTGTGGTTCTCCTAATCCCTCCTTAAGCACTCGCCTTCCCTCCTCTGAAGTTGGATTGTATGGGGGCGGACGCTCTGCTAGCAACCAATCTACCAGCTGTCATCGGTGTCGCTATCGTCCTCTTCATTCCTCTTCTGAGCGTCTCCTGTTTTTACTAACAGTGGGAATAGTCTCTCTCCCTCAAGGTGTCTACCCTCCATTTCTTCAACTGTGCGTGCCAACGCACATCTTGGTATGCCTCCATATTTAATTTTTTATCCTTCCTTGGCTTCTCTCCCTCTTCTTTGCCTGTGCTGCTCTCATCCATGCATCTAATGCCTTAAACTGTGTTGGTCTGGGTGGGGGTCGCAATAAAGCCATCACTTCCCTTAACTGATACAGCACCTCTAATCTTATGCCAATTTTGAAGCCAAACTATGGTATGAAGTCCTACATTTCTGGCCATGGAATGAGCTGGGGTATCCTCGGGTGGTGCTTCCTCACCCACTGGAGTTACTACTCTATCGCCCCTACACAGATCTCATAACACCCTGAAGCATTGCATGATTGAATCAACTCTTTTGCTCTCAAGGTGTTTTCATTTCTACTACCTGATGACAACCCACCAATCCCAGCGTGGTTTTATACCAACCGACCTATCGCAGAACAACAAACTCTGACATCACTTCTCCTCACTCTGCAGTTCACCCTCCTTTACAGTTCACCCTTCTTTACAATCTCTTCCTTACACATTCACGCACCTCACTCATAGAAACAAGAAACTGTCTATCCACCAAATGACCGGACAGTCACATCTCCGACTGTCCACGAAATGACCGGACAGTCACTAGTCATTGTCTGTCTCACCACTGGCAACTGTCTGTCCGCAAAAGACTAACAGCCACCCCAAACTGTCAGACCACAAATGGCCAGACAGTCATACGAATAACTGATAGGATCCACTTGCTCAAATCCACTCACACACAGTGACCCACGACCTGCGTTGGTCATCTGTATCGTTGTGATCCACCCTTGTGCACTAGCTTTCCACACAACTTTCTCGAGCTCTCTCACACACATTCCCTATCTCCAGTGGGTTGACGAAGATGCCTCACGACTCCCACAATCACCGGTCAGACAATTACATCACTGGTGTCTTCTACACCACAAACCTATCCTAGGCTACACGTCGAGCCTGACATCAAAACTAAACAAATCGTATTACATGGACCGCGCACGTTCGGCCGGAAACCACGATCACTTGACTCTCAAACCAACTCCGCAAGACATCATGCAATCAAATCATCACCGCAATCTAACACACATAGCCCTATTCATACTCACTCCACTGTATACCGTTGTTCCCACTGCACCATCACTCTTCATCGGTCTCTCCCAAAGCCTGTCATCCTCCTCTCTCAATATTCTGGTCTTTCATCCTTTGGGCTTTTTGGCTAGACTTTCCCTAAAGTTCCTAGATTCTCCCCTGACTACAGAGGTAACCGTCCTTCTGCTACCAACTGCTAGGGTCTGATTCCTCTCTACCAGTTTACTGTGGAACTCTTGTTTGATGGACTTTTGTTACCTGCTGAGAAGTGTAGAGGGGAGAAATAACTTATCATGACAAACTAACAAATTTCAAGAACCATGACTCCAAAGAATCACAGACTCCAAATTTCAAATTAGGGAATTTATTACAAAGCTAAAAATAAAGGGACATACAGACTCCTCAAGACAAGGTTGTAGAAATACATGGGAACTAATACAAATCCAAACCTACGGGCGAGATTTAAACAGTAGATCATAAAAAGAATGGCAAATTCCCGAAATAGTAAGTAGGCAATGATTGCCCCTACTTTAAGATCAGGTTTCATCTGGGATTGAGGAGTTAAAAGCATTAGTCTATCCCTACACTACTACTACAGTGACTTCCCTGCTTAACATTACCCAGGCAAGATCAGGAAAAGGTGTCCGCATGTGAAGACTTCCTAAAAAGTGCAGTTACATTGTATGGGTCAAGTAGCCAAAGCTACAGAGCTCATACTAAGATGCCCCTTCCCACTCCTTCGATCTCCTCACCTCCTCTCCTGACTCAACCCTAGGGCACTGTCCTTAATTCAAAACACAAAAAAGTAGAACACGTCCACAGATCACCTCACCTTGTTGGGCAATTCTCAGAGGGGATTTTTCATTTAGTTTCAATACTCCCAGCTCCTGGATCGATGACTTTGATTCCCAGGCCTCCCTAAGTGAGAAAGAACACTGTCTCCCAATTATCAACGTTCTTTGCATAAAAGTATCCTCTCCAATCCGAGCCTAGCTCCTAAAACAAAAGGTGTTATTCTAACTAACATAGAAGACATTTTATCCACCTGCAACAGAAATGTGAGAACAGAGCAAATTCAACATGCACATGACATTACTAACAAGCCTAATACGAGAGCTTCCAGGGAAAATACACTTCAGCCACAGAAATCGGCCAACATAAGAGTGAAGCATATAGGCCCTTCCTATACACACATAAGTGAACATTTTATTTAGGCCTTTCCAAACCATCATGTTACATAAGCACATCACATGCATATTTAATTGCACACAATCTATGAAATCCTACACGTTACGTACAGTTAGCCACATCTACGTTCAACTTTAATTTGGTGCATGTTTAAATCAAATGCATTACAATGTAATGAGCAAAGTTCGTTAAGCAATTGTAAGCAAATACTAAAGGTTACATTATTCAAATACAAATTACGTGTGATTTCTTTGCAAGCCACAAATCTTTTCTATCATTGCACTTTCACATATTATTACCAAGTACATTCTAATGACCAAATGTTAACACAACAAAGGAATATATGTGGATGCAGACTAGTCGTGATAATGATACACCCCTACAAATGAAAGAGCACCATTGTGCTCTGTCGGATACATGTGATGAGGTGCTGACAATAGCGTTTTATTTTGACAGGATGTAGACTGCACATCTTTCCTATGGCCACAGAATGGTGTCTGTCATGCACTCAGAATGTTGGCTCCCATTGTATGAGCCATGACCCTGTTGCTACAGAGTAGTAAAACCAAAGGGTATGATGGATGGAGTGTTGAACATTGCAATCATTCACCCCTAGTCAACTGATCTGGGTGTAATCCATCATCATTCTTTAGCTCACTCCGCCACCCCAGTTCAGACATGGCCATATGCAAATGAATCTGACCCTGTGCCTATGGGAACAGTCCAGCCTAAACTGCCAAGCCATGTCTTCCCTGGACCGGAAACAAGCATCCTGGGACCGGTTTCTGGCTAATCAGCCGTCATCAGTCAGGCTAGCTTGAACCCAGTGGCAAAGTGAGCAAGGGACCCACGTCTGGGCATACCCTGCCAACTTAGGGCAAACAAAGCAAAACCAAAGGGTATGATGGATGGAGTGTTGAACATTGTAAGCACCCACCCCAGTCAACTGATCTGGGTTTAATCCATCATCATTCTTTAGCTCACTCCGCCACCCCAGTTCAGATGGACCATATGCAATGGCTGGGTTCAAACTGGAATGGCATGGTGAGCAAAAAAACGATGGATTTGGGCCCCGGTCTCTTTACTGGGGTGAACGTATGACATTGTTTTGCATTTGTATGTATGTATGTATGTATGTATTGGCATACTTGTATAGCTCAATGGCTGTCACCCAACGGGTATGCTGGCACTTTAGAGTATTGTAACCATACATGATGTTTCCAGCTACTGGTCAACTTACATTGTTCTAGGAAAGAGGTGTGTTTTTAAAGCTTTCTTAAAAGAAGGGAGATCTCCCATACCTCTCAAACAGAACAGTAGAGAGTTCCACAGTCTCGCTGCGGTGAACCTGAAGGACCGACCTCCCATCCGGGTCTTCAAAATCTTGGGCACTACTACCAAGCAAGCTGAGGCCGAGCGGAGAGATCAGGACGGGGTATACCAGGAAAACAAATCCTGCAATGGAGATGGACCTTGTCCATGAAGGGCCCTGAATACCAAACAAAGAGCTTTAAAATCAATCCGCTGAGGGACTGGCAACCAGTGAAGGTCCCTGAGTGCCATAGCAGATGAATCAGAACGTCGGCGCGAAAGGGCCAGTTTGGCAGCAAAGTTCTGTATACTCTGCAGTTTTCCCACCAAGGTCATAGGCGCCCCCAGAAGTAGTGCGTTACAGTAGTCAAGCCTACTTAAGATGATACTCCGCACTACCTCTGGCCTGACCTGCACAGGGAGCATGGGTAGAATCTTCCGCAGCGTGCGAAGCAGTGCCATACAGGTGGCCACCGTTTTATTCACGGACACGTCTAGCTGCAGGCTGGAACCGAACATCACCCCCAGGTTCCGAACGGATTCAGCCGGTAAACTAGTGCCCTGAAAAGGAGGCCAAAAATCCTGTGGAAGAGGCCTAGGGGTGCGATCCATTGAGCAGTGCAACACCTCGGTTTTGGAGCTGTTAAATTGCAAGGAGTTGTGGCTCAGCCATTCCGCCGTAGTAATCATGCAGCGGTGAAAGATCTCTTGTGACACGGCCTCCTTACCCTCAAACGAGAAGATAAGTTGGGTGTCATCAGCATAGTTGGTGACTGCTATGCCGAAAGATTTTATCAACTTGATCAGGGGACGTAGGTAGAGATTGAATAAAATAGGGCTGATGGCCGACCCCTGAGGCACGCCCTGCCCAACCCTTCTGATGTTGGATTTAAAGGGTGGCAGGGCCACCACCTGGTGCCTATTACCAAGGTAAGACACCAACCAATTAAGGGCCAAGCCAGACACCCCCACTTCCTCTAGTCTCCTGATCAAGATCGTGTGGCTGACCGTATCGAATGCGGCCGATATGTCGAGTAGCACTAAAAAGGCTGCTCGACCTTCGTCGGCACGCGTCCGAAGATCATCTCGAACAGTCACCAATGCTGACTCCGTCCCATGGGCTGGTCTAAAACCAAATTGAGCCACGTCCAAGCAAGCATTGGTCTCTAAGAAGCTGGAAAGATGTTTTGTGGCCAACTTCTCTAGAATTTTAATTGGAAATGGAAGTAGAGAAATAGGCCTGTAATTTGCTGGGCAAGTGGGATCCAAAGTTTCCTTCTTCAGGAGTGGGGAAACCACCGCCAGCTTCCAGCAATCCGGGACCCGTGCAGACCTGAGGGACTGACAGCAGATAGAAAAAAGTGGGGGAAAAAGCTCTTCACGGAACAGTTTCCAAAATTTATGTGGAAGTGGATCAAGCGGCGAGCCCGAGGAAACACCGTTAGCCAATACACAAAAATCCTCGAAAGACGGCAGAGGAAAACTGTTCAGCCGTACTAGCCTAGCATCTCTCTCCGTGATAACAGTCGGAGTGAGATTAGGCAAGGACTGAAAAACAGAGCCTGGCGGTGAAGCAAGATTGCTCAGGATGATGGCAATCTTGTCCTCAAAGGCCTGTGCCAGTGACTCGCATAGAGATTGAGAGGCAGGGATGTCATTTACAGTGCAGGCAGGACGCGTCACGTCTTTAACGATCTTAAATAGGGCCTGAGACTTGTTCGCGGCTGCCAGTAGCGATTCCTCTAAAAATCTAGCCTTGGCATGTCTAATCTGAGCTTTATAGGTCGCCAGTGCCTGTTTAAAAAGAGCTCTATCTGATTCAAGGTACTGCTTTCACCAGGCACGCTCAGCCCGTTTGCACTGGAGTTTAAGCTGCAGAAGTTCCCCTGAGAACCACGGCATGGCGTGTTTGGTCCTGACTCTAGTTTTTCGCAACGGGACCAAAGAGTCCAGTGAAGCCAAAATTCGCTGGCAGAGGGTCTCATAGCTCACATTCACACTATCTACCAAGGTGAAACCATCCAGAAGCAGAGTAGGCAGAGTTGACTGTTTAAGGAGTTTAGACCATTGTCTGCCCACCTTAGTGACTCCTAAACTGCCTTTCTTCGCTGAGGCGGCAGTAAGTGAGAGAGAAAAAAGGACGAGCGCATGATCCGTCCAACACTGGGGTAGAATATTCCGTAAGGTCACTTGACGTACGTCTGCAAAGATCAGATCTAAGATGTGACCCTTTAAATGGGTCTGAGAGAGTACTAGCTGCTGCAGCTGGATGTTGCGGCAGGCCTGGACCAACTCTTTGAATGCAGAGTCAGTCGGTCCATCCGGCCACAAATTAAAATCCCCCAACACCATAAACCTTGTGTGAGAGTTAGATGGATCGTAAATTAGATCAATAAGCTCAGACACAGAGACACGTCAAGTCTTTAACGATCTTAAATAGGGCCTGAGACTTGTTCGCGGCTGCCAGTAGCGATTGAGACGGGTATGCTCAGACTTGAGTCCCGGGCTCTCCATGCCACTGGAATCAAGCTATCCTGGCTGATGAGGGCTGAAAGCCTGAAACCGGTCCTAGGATGCTTGTTTCCAGTCCAGGGAGGACCTGGCTTGGCAGTTCTGGCTGGACTGTTCCCATGGGGAACAGGATCAAGACTTCATTTGCATATGGCTGGGTTCAAACTCGAATGGCATGGTGAGCAAAAAGACGATGGATTTAGGCCCAGGTCTCCACTGCAGGGAATGTATGACATTGTTCTGCATTCTGTCCATCAACGGTTATTTTTGTATCTGTCACACGAGTGGGACGGGCATGCTCAGACGTAAGTCCCGTGCTATCCATGCCACTGGAATCAAGCTATCCTGGCTGATGAGGGCTGAAACCTGAAACCGGTCCTAGGATGCTTGTTTCCAGTCAAGGGAGGACCTGGCTTGGCAGTTCGGGCTGGACTGTTCCCATGGGTAACAGGATCAAGACTGATTTGCATATGGCTGGGTTCAAACTGGAATGGCATGGTGAGCAAAATACTATGGATTTAGGCCCAGGTCTCTGTACTGGGGTGAATGTATGACATTGTTCTGCATTCTGTCCATCAACTGTTGTTTTTGCTACAGAGTATTAAACAGACCGTTGCCTCTGTACTCAACCCCCCAGTGACATTGGTTGCCTATTTTGGTCTTATTTCTTACTTTTATCACTTCTCAGTTGGTTCACCACTCCCACTTCTTCTCCCAGTCTCTCCTTCCTGGCTTTACTACCTTTAGGGTTTATTTTTCTAGTTGTTGTTTTTTACTGTTTAAGTAGTGTATGGTTCTTAACTGAGGCCTGGGTGCGGATGAGTTGTTGGGTATGTTCATTTGTTTTTTATGCTCTTGAAAGACAACTTACCAGTACTTGAGCAGGATGATTTCACAGTGCAGGGTACAGTGTCTCTCAGACACTATCTGGGTCTGGCTCAAAGTCAGGATGGGCCGGTAAACCAGGATGGGGAGTGTGGGGCCACTCACTGCTGGCACTTCTTCCACTTAACGGTACATCATGGCCCACTTCACTACCTTTAATTTACTCATCTGGAGTATCAGGGGAATGGGCAGTGATCAATAGGAAATCCACTTTACAGAGTGTGAGAAGTTGGCATGGTGTATGCTGTCCACAAATTAAAGTGGGCACCCTGTACCAGTCCAAACAATCCTTATGGTGATTTAAGAGGACATAGATAACCTTAGAAATCTATCCAAGTGGTAGCTGTGGAGAGCAGCCTTCAGGCTTGGTCTTTAAGGAATGTTAAGCAGCTTGCTTTTCCAGAATGCAAATTTATAATAGTGGTTAAATGAATGGAGATCCACACATTAGTTATAAAAATATGTAGTTATTGATATAACACACTTTAAGCACAATACAGTACCCTCTACCCGAGGATACTCACAAAGCACACAATACTGTAGCACAGAAACAATAGTAAGTAGCACTAATATACAGTGGGTTCCAGGGGGAGACCAAACCATATACTAAAATAGTGGTATAGGACCCACAACTCAATTCAATACAGTGTATGTTGGATGTAGAATCCCTGGGATCCCAAGGAACTGCCCAAAGTGAGTAAGTAGGGACTTCAGGGAGGATGGTTGCAGTGTAGGAACATGACAGGGTGCTACGTACAATTCAATGGGAGAGTCACTGTTGCGTTTGTAAAGTTTAAGGGCTCTTCCCAATGGACCTCAAAGAAACCCAGTGAAACTTAGGAGGTTGGAGAACCACCCCACCTGTGGATACCGTAGTACCACTGTTACCTAACCCAGGGAAGCTGGGTGCATAGGTCTGAAGTGGCGTCAGAAACCGCTGTCGAACTGAATGGAGGACTTCGAAGAAGAGCCACTGATGGAAGGAAGAAAAGTGTCAGTCAGAATCCAATGGTGGATTCTTTTTGAAAAGTACCTAAAAGCAGAGGGGACAGAGTCTGTGTCACTCAGGAGTGACCAGGGGCTCGGTAGACGAATGCCACCGATGTCGGGTACTCCAGGTGTGTTAAGGGGGTTCTTGACTCTGCAGCCACCGGAACCAGGAGATGTTGAGGACAACCAGGAGCTAGATACGAGCTGTCCCATGAAGGATGTTGAGCACTGAGGGCTTGGTGTATGGCTAAAGCATCAACAAGCCTTGGCAACTACAACCCATGCAGAAAGTCAAAGAAGGTTACAGTTTAAACTAGCAAGGTTCAGGAGATTCACCAAACATAGGGGAGTCAGGGCAAGTCTGGAGCAACTAGAGGAGCTGAAAAAATGCAGAGTTGATCATCAAGAGGACCCACAGGCCTGAGGCACAGCACTCGCAAAGGGACCTTGGGCAGTTTTGCAAAGCAACAGCCCACGGAGCACTCTTTGTAAGGAGGCCAGAGTTCTTTGGTGGAAAGGGTGCCAGATGTTAGGGCTACTCAGTGCTTAATGCACTTGCTCGGAAAATGCCTTCAAGCATATGCACTTGCAAAAGTATGCAGTGCACAGGGGTATGAGTATTGCAGCCCCCACGAGGGATTCTGACTGCAATCTGGGTGAGAGGGCAGATCAGACTTCAAGGGACTTGGAAACTCATCTCCTGTGTTGCTGTAGCCTTCAGACTTTGTAGGAGCTCAATAGAAGAAGACCAGTCAATTGAGATGTGGTGCCTGTGGTTGCAGGGGAGTGCCTCCTTCACTCCAAGGGAGATATCTACAGTTGTCCTTCATTCTCCACAGGTCCTGCACAGAGGCTGTATGGTGCACGGGCACAGACCTGGCTTCAGACTGAGAGGGAGACTGAGTCGGGCCCAACCGAAGTCCAGCGAAGTCCAGAGTGTCCAGATGGTCAAACTTCAGTGGTTTATGGTTCAGAATGTTGTGCATGTCAAATCTAGGGTCCTGCAGGCAGGTAAGTCCTTAAGTACCCACAGCAGAGGGTTAGACAGATTCAGGGGACCCTGCCAGGCGAGGGTTCAGACAGTGGGGGGTTTACTCCCATGTCCTTTGTCCAGTTTCATGCCAAAGCAGGTGCCAACCCCTCCAAGGACTTGTTTGAACTGGACTATGCACAGGGACACTAAATCTGCCCCTCAGGCAGACTTTTGGTCGATGTCAAGCGCACCCACCCAGGCCTAGTACATTAAATCCTGTCTGGGAGGTGGTCACACCTCCCTGTTACAGGATGCCTATTGTTCTGTCTTTCTCTGCTTGAGCTTCTCAGCAGCAGGAGGGCTGAAATGTGTGTCTGGTTAGCAGCAGCCCTTTTGGGCTGCCCAGGACTAGAAGGCTGGTACTGGGAACATCAGAGACCTCACAAAGAACGGTCCTGATGGGTGGAATCTTACCTCTCGCACCTGTTACCAGTGTAGGGGTATGATTCCACAATGTTTGACACCAAACATGATATGGTAACTTCCAGCTGTTTAAGAGTTGGTCATCATGCGGTCGCATAATGCCACTATATGTTGTAAAGGGCTGATGCAAAGACAACCCGGGAGAATGGACTTCCTAGGCTGCAGGGGTGTCCTGCTCATGCAGTGGCACCCTCTCCCTTAGAATCAAGCACCCTGCCTTCGGGATTGTTAAGGCCTGCTATGGGGGTGATGTATAGGTTTTAAGTGAAGTGGCCCTAGGATATAGTAAACCTGTATCTAAAGTAAGTGATGCAAGCACTATTTTACATAAGCTGAAATGGCAGGCCTGTAGTTCTATTTTGCTCGGCCTCTCATGAGTGCCAAAGTTTATGCTTCAGCCCATGGGAGGCCTCTGGGGTACCTATGCCCTGAGTACATGGGTACCATATACTAGGGACTGACAAGGTTACCCCAGTATCCAATCTGGAGTGTACCTAAGTACATGACATAACAGTTTAAGGAGAAAGCAGATTTACTGGGGTCCTGATTAGAAGGCTCCCAGTCAGACTAGTTGAAAACAGTATCACCTGAAACAAAAAGTGGGGGTAACCATAAGAAGCAGATCCTACTTTCCTACACCCCCTCCCTTCCCCAAGTAAGGAGATGTGACTAACCTTGCCCAGTTGATTCTTCATTTTCTAAGTGTAAATATCTGGAGAGGCCATCTGCATTGGCATGGTTACTCCCAGGTCTATGTTCCACTGTATAGTCCTTCCCCTGTAGGGAAATGAACCACCTCAAAGGTTTGGGGTTTTCACCTGCCATCAGTTTTAGCCATAGGATGGGGCTTGTGGTCTGTGTGAACAATGAAGTAAGTGCCACTTATGTTTTGTCTCAGCTTCTTCGAGCCCAGACAACAGCAAAGGCTACACTCTTTATAGCTGACCAACATTTCTCTCTGGGGGTCAACCTTCTGCTTATGAAAGCTACTGGTTGATCCTGACCCTCAGCATTAAGTTGTGACAACACAGCCCCTACCCCCTACCCCAACTCAGATGCATATGTTTGGACAATAAATTGCTTGGAGTAGTCAGGACTCTGCAGAATGGGAGCAGTGCACATGGCCTGCTTGAGGTCATCAAATGCCTCCTGACAGCTAACTATCCACTAAACCTTCTTGGGCATTCTTGTTGATGTAAGATCATTCGGGAGTCACTATAGACCCATATCCTTTCACACATCATCTCTAGTGCCCAGGCAGGGCCAAGAAAGCTCCGACCTGAATCTGGGTAGTTGGAGCAACCCTGTCCATGATGGTCTTTATTTTGCTCTGTAATGGTTTAACCTGACCTCCACCCACAAGGTGGCCTAGGCACACAACCTTGATCTGCCCTATCTGGCACTTAGTAGCCTTGATGGTGAGTACTGCTTTCTGCAGAGCCTCCAAAACATTCATCAGGTGGTCCTCCCAGGTGGAGCTAAAGACAGCTAAATCATCAAGATATGCTGCACTATATGCTTCTAGACCTGTAAGGACTTTGTTCACCAGCCTTTGGAATGTGGCAGGTTCTTTCTTCAAGCCAATGGGCATTACTATACATTGATCACCATCTTACACAGGCTGCAATGGCAGGCCGGTAGTTCCTTTTTGCATGGCCTCTCATGGGTGGCATAATACATGCTTCAGCCCATGGGAGGCCTCTGGGGTACCTATGCCCTGAGTACATATACTATGGACTGACAAGGGTACTCCAGTATCCAATCTGGAGTGTACCTAAGTACATGACATAAAAGTTTAAGGAGAAAGCAGATAGACTGGGCTCCTGATTAGCAGGCTCCCAGTCAGACTGGTCGAAAACAGTATCACATGAAGCAAAAAGTGAGGGTAATCATAAGAAGCAGATCCTACTTTCCTATACAGAGGCACATGGAGGGCGACCAGGCCAGAAGACTATTTGTGGATCTTGTGAAAGCAGAGCATTGTCAATCTACGATTACTGCTATTTGTCACTCAGAGATATGACGCGTACATAGGCAGGCAGACATCAATGCAGTGTTCTCAGAGCTGCGTACATAGGCAGGCAGACATCAATGCAGTGTTCTCAGATTACTTTTATTATAGAGCCCTGTATGGTCCCTCAGAGGAAGTTGGCAAGGATCAGTTAAATTGTTTCTTAAGCAACACTCAGCTGAGAACGCTGGCCTTGGAGAGTAGACGTCAATTTGTAAGTCCCAACACCAAACGTGATTCAGCTTTCCGATTAAGCAGCTGTCAACTGTTAAGACACCTGGCAGCGTTGGTGTCAGCCAGACTTTACCAAACAATTAGCTCTGCTATACAATGCAGCTAGAGTAGAGGGACAATTACCACCATCTTCACAGGAGGTCCTTTTGAGAAGGTGGCTTGTTATATGCTGTCCACTAGTTAAAGTGGGCATTTTTACCAATCCACACAACCCTTTTGATGTATTCGGTCAAAGATAACCTTTTGAAAGCTATCCTAGTGGTAGCTATGGAGAGCAGCCTTCAGGCTTAATCGTGAAGAAATATAAAGCGGCCGAACCTGCAATGGTTGAACCTGTCCTCCACCCCCAAGGTGGCCTAGGTACACAACCTTACTCTGCCCTATCAACATATGGCTTGCGCCTGTTCACATGCAGCACCCTATGGGGTATCTTGGGAGTTCCAAGGTCCACCAGGTAGGCGACATCGCCCTTCTGCTCATGTATGGTATGTGGTCCACTTCATTTGTATGGGAGAGCTGCTGGGGCCACGGGATCCAACAACCGTACCTTCTGTCCTGGCTGGTACACAGTCAGAACAGCCTTTTGGTCATGCCAAGCTTTCTGTAATTCATGGTTAGCGTCAAAGATTTTGGATGCCTTCTTCATGTACACAGCCATCCTGGAGCAGAGACCAAGTACATAGCCCACTATGTCCTGTTTAGGTGGTTTGAGAGGTAACTCCCATCCCTCCTTCACTAGACACAAGGGACCCCTAACTGAATGTCTAAATAGAAGTTCAAAATGGCTGTAACCAACCCGCTTCTGAGGAACCTCTCTGTAGGCAAATGGAAGGCAGGGAAACAGGACATCCCATCTTTGCCTAAGCTTTCCTGGGAGGCCCATGATCATGCCCTTCGGTGTTTTGTTGAATCTCTCAACTAACCCATTGCATTGTGGGTGATAGGGTGTGATGAATTTGTAATTCACTCCACAGTCCATCCACATAGCAGTTATGTAACCTGACATGAAGTTTGCACCCCTGCCAGCTAAAACCTCCTTAGGGAAACCCACTTAGGAGGGCCCTGGCTGCCACAGGAGCTGTGGTGGTTCAAATGGGTATAGCCTCTGGATACCTATTGGCATTGTCCACCACCACTAGTATAAATCTGGCCCATATGCAGTTGGAGGATCCATGGGACCAACAATGTAAATCCCAACCCTCTCAAAGGGAACCCCCACCACAGGTAATGGTATCAGAGAGGCCTTTGTAGTACCACCAGCTTTACCACAAGCTTGACAGGTGGTACAGGAGCGACAAAACTCATTTATGTCCTCTGACATGTGAGGCCAGTGAAAGTGAGGGACAAGTCTGTCCCAGGTCTTACTTTGGCCTAAGTGTCCTTCTGAAGGGATATCATGTGGCAGTGATAGTAGGAGACCCTAAACTTCAGAGGTATAACCAACCTCCCGGTAGCACCAGGCTTGGGGTCTCTACCCTCTGGGTAAAGGAGCCCATCATCCCAGTGGATCCTGAGGGACCCACTGGTACTTTTAGCAGCCTCAGCAGCAGCTTGCTCTCTGAGGGGTTCAAGAGAGGGGCAGCTGTGCTGCTCCAGGCTCAGATTTGCCCTGGAAGGGTTCCCTGTCCCCGAGAACTCAACCTGATCAGGTTCAAATTCACCTGAGACAGTTCCTTCACAGGGACTGGGATCATCTTCCTCAGGAGACTGATCCTCACTCTGAGTCTAGGGGGAGGACACTGACTTACCCATACTGCTCCTTCTTTTGGAAGGCACCTGGTCCAAGTGCATTACAACACTTACATATTATAGACAAGATGGCGTACGCTTGCTCGGCCGAGTGAGCTGGCTTTTGTGAGCTCTTCAGGTTAATTCCTCCCAAGGATTTTCCCTGTAGTGATGGAATAAGGAAAAGTGGCAGAAAGAGATAAAAATCTTCACAACATTAATTCGTGCTGACTACTATGCTCTGGCACCTGATTTTGTTTTGAAAAGACTTACCCTGCCTTACGGGCTGGTCGGGTTGTCTGCTGCATTGTCAGGCATTTTCTCTGGATCGACTCAGCGATCGCAATCCGCTATGGCTCCAAAGGCACTGCAGAAAAGTCTGAAGGCTCGCGCTCCAAGTGCTCTGTCAGTCAGTCCCGGGAAAGGCTCTGGCTCCGGCAGAGGAAAAGAGCTTCAACCTCGCGGTATGAAGGAGGCTGCTACGGGGGCCGATACGAGCTCTCAGTCGACCAGTGCTGGTATGGGCAAAGGGAAACAGACGCTTCCTACGCTCTTTAAGGTCCAGGCAGCCAAAGGCAAGAAAGCAGAGTCCCTCGCGAGTAGGGGCGGAAGCAGACAGGAGACTATAATCACCGGTGAACTCATAGGCAGTATGAATACAGCGGTGGTAGATTCGAGGGCAGGTTCTCTGGTCACTGTGAGTCCCCCTAAGAAGAATCAGCAAGAGCCTGTCCAAGATCAAGATAAGCCCCAGCTTGTGGCGTGTACACAGCTTCAAATTTGTGAAAATGAAATATTTTTGGAAGGTGATTTGGAAGAGGGGAAAGAATCCAGTGCTATGGCTGATCTCCCAAGCAGGCGACTTATGGGAGCTGTAGTCCCACACTCAGACAGTCAGGTTATGGGAATCCAGCCAAACTCGAATGTTTCTACCAAAGACCTGGTTCCTATAGGACTGGAAGCTCAAGGATCCGGCTCAAAGGACACATATGATGTTAACGGGCTTGGGAAAGAGCCTGAGGGAGAAAAAATATTCTCAATGTGAGCCCATATGTGCTCATCTGAGGATGAAGGCGCAGACAAGGAATGGACGGATGACGATAGTGACCTCACTGACTGGCGCTTTGGAGAAGGGCAAAATGGCGAAACACCATCTTGAGTTGAAGGTACTGTTCGCAAGCCCAAGAAACAAAATACTCAAAGTGGTCTCATGCTCATGCCAAACAACGCTGCTGGGTTAATGGGATCAATGACAAGGTATTATTCTTTTTCCACCCAGCTAGGAACAAGTGGGAGTGCTGCAATGGTTGGGGGTAGGGACACGGACGCCATTCAGGGACCCCCGAAGAGATTACTCTATCCACCATTTATCAGATCATCATGGCACACCGAGAAGAGACGTGTCGAGAGCTCCCGCACACAGGGTGCGTGTCGGAAGATGCAGAACTCGATTCAGAGAGTGGCCAAAACATGCTCGGACATAGCTGCCAGGATTGTTGAGGCAGAAGAAAGGATATCAACATTATAGGATGATCTCGCAATACAGAAAGGACTTATTGATTCAATGAAAGCACAAAGAGATGATATGCTGTGGAAGCTGACCGACCTGGAGAATCATGCTAGGAGAAACAATTTACGAATCTTAGGTATTCCGGAAGGAAGAGAGGGTTTGGATGCTCGACAGTTTGTCGTTGAGCTGTTTTCGGAAGGATTTCCGGACTTAAAACAATGGGGGCTGGCAAGCTGAGGACCATCGAGCACATCGGTTTCCTTTTAGGTTAAAACAGAAGTCTGGCTCAGTTGCGGAAAAGCCCTGGGCGATATTAATCTGCTTCAATAATTCCCTAGCCAGAGAGGGGGTGTATGATTTAGCAAAGCCACCAGGAAGAGGGTAGGGAAGGATTGTAAATTCTTTGTCCGGACGATTTCTGTCAGGAAACAGTCGAGCGGAGGTGGCAGCTTCCACAGTTAATCGGGCCATTGCAGGCAAAGGGGGTGCAAGACTTCTTGCTGTATCCATCTAAATTGAAAATAATTTTTCAGGGCCAGACAAGATTTTTTCTGTCAGAAATTCAGGCGAAGGAATTCTTGGACTCCATCTAAAAAAGTATCAATGCATGTATGGTATTTCCTTTCTGTTTCCATCACAGGCATCATTACTGGTCAGGGGTTGAGGTAGGGGTCGAGCTCATGAAAGGGGGGTTCTTGTTTCTTATGTTTGTCCCGTTTTTAGGAATAGCTCAAATCTCCTCTCTGCTTAAAAGGGGAGGAAGGATCCAGGGGAGAGCGGGGTTAGCCAGTCTTCACCATCACAGGGACTTCGGACCTGTTGCCACACCAAGGGGGTGGAGTGTTGGGGGGGTAGGGGGTGGGGGGAAAGGGTGTGGGTAGGTGGGGGTAAGTGGGTTAGGGCTTGGAGTTCTGGTTACTAATGATGGTCATGACAATTGCATTTTAAGAGGTGGTGCAGGAACAGAGATTATGAGTAAGAATAGAGGCACTAATATAGCATTATTATTTGTCGAGCTGACTCTAGGCTGTTTGTTTCGTTTAAATGATGCGTGGTAGGCTGCGTATTAGCACTTGGAATATTTGTGGCCTAAATGATGGCAAAAAGCGAGGGCTTCTATCTAAAGTTTTAGAAACAATGCAAGTGGACGTTCTGTGTCTACAAGAGACGCACATCCCATGGGGCAAAGCGAGAGTGCTTAAAAGGGTTAGGTCTTGATTTAGTAGCCTGTTCAATGCAATCATCAATGATCAGATGTGTGGTCAAACTGCTGAGACGGGGAGTTGGGATTTGTAATAGAGTGAAGGAAGATAAAGGGGGTAGATGGGCAATAATGTAAATTCTGATCAATATTAGGCCTATCTCTATGTTAGATCTATGGATCAAACCTAGATGACCCAGAGGTCATGAAATTCTTAAATATTGAGCTTGCACTGTGGACGCATCCACTGATCGTCTGCGGGGATCTAAATATACGCCTGGCTGGTAATCTTGATTTGCTAGGTAACCGAGATTATATGGGGAGGAAACCAAGAGTTTTTGAACACAGATTAGTTGATGCTTGATTTAGCCATAAAAAAGAGGACGACGGCTTCACTTATTATTCTGTCCCTCATAGCAAAATGGTCCGTTTGGATTATATGCTCATATCTGATCAGTTGGTAGATGTTGTATCAATTGAGTCTTCCCCAAGAATACTCTCTGACCATAATTTGGTTATATTAGAATGTCTCTTGGGTTACTCAGAGTCCCAAGGCCGTGGACATTTGAAAGGAAATTACTGTTGAATCAATCCCATCGAGAACATATGTCTACATGGATAACTGAATTTCTCAACATCAATAGAAAAACGGCCTCTGACTGCTTAGTGTGGGACACATTCAAAGCCGCTGTACGCGGTGAGACCAAGAGCTTTGCGGCATATCGTTGGAAGGTGGTGCAGGAGCAGACAAAGGGGCGTATTGAGCAGGTAATGATGGCTGAGTTGGAGCTAACTCAGAGTATCATGGCTGGCCATAATATTGACCAAAGTCAGCAACAGGTGGCTATTATTAAATCAAAATTGCTGGAATTATGCGGGGAAGACTTGGCCGCAAAATATACTCAATATCGTACTATGATGTACGAATTTGGGGAAAATTCCGATAGAGTTCTCGCCAAATATTTACAACAGAGAAACATAGCAAATAAAATTCTTACAGGTCGAGATCTGGATGGTCAGATTCAGGATACGCAGAAGGGGGTTATGGGGGTATTTGAAAAAATGTACTCTCAGCTTTATAAGGAAGAAATGACTGTCCTACTTAGTGAGTCTTTGGTGATGGGGTTTCTGCAAGCTATTGAAACCCACAAAATCACTGCAGATCAGAATGATGCTTTGTCAGCCCCCATTACATGGGAGGAGGTCGACTCAGCCATAAAGTCTTTGGCTAATGGAAAGGCTGCAGGGCCGAATGCTATCCCTCTCAAATTTTATAGGGCTGTCTCTCAAGAAATCCGGCAGGAAGTTCTGTCGGTTTTTTGGGATGCACAAAGGGGGGGTTGTTCCCGAATCCTGGAGGAGAACAACCATTGTTCTCTTCAAGAAAAAAGACAAATCTGAATTAAATCCTGCATCCTACCGCCCTATCTCGCTTATAAACACAAATAGCAAGGTACATTCCAAAATATTAGCGTCTAGACTGGCTGAAGTCATCACATCATTAGTCTCAATCTGGCAACACAGGTTTATCCCTGGTAGGGATACAGCCGACCATGTTAGGCGGGTCATTGCTCTGCTGGACTGGGCGCAGGCTACAGGCTTGCCTATGGAGTGATCCTGTTGGACGCCGAGAAGGCGTTCGACAGGGTCTCTTGGCATTTTCTGTGGGAAGTGCTCCGCTGGAAAGGGTGCAGCTCTGAATTTATACAGGCATTACAGGCATTATATATCTCTCCAGCCGCAACAATTCGCATATCAGGAGAGAAATCAGGCATATTTAACATCAGCCAGGGCACCAGGCAAGGCTGTCCGTGCTCGCCTCTGCTCTTTGCATTGACCCCTTTCTTAGTATGATCAAAGGCAATCATAATATCTCGCCGATTAGGGTCAGTGGTACAGAGTATAAGACGCTGGCTTATGCGGACGACATAGTTGTTCTAACTAGGTACGTTGCTCCGCCACTTGCAACTCTAAAGTCACTGACAGAACAATTTTGTCTAATCTCAGGCTATAAATTGAATATCGAGAAAACACAGATTTTACATTTAGCTTTTATATGTCCTCCTGATATTATTGTGGTCACTGAAGCAACATATCTGGGGGTCAAAATTTCTGCTTCAGTGGCTAATATCCCCTATTTAAATATCTTACCAGTGGTCGAATCTATTAATACCAGACTTGAAAGATTGTATCATCTGCATCTCTCATTGTACTGACGTTGCAATATACTGAAAATTTTGGGTCTCCCAAAGTTTATCTATCTCTTCAGAACTATTCCCTTAGAATTTCCTCAAAATTGTTTGGTCAAGGCCGAGAGGATATGTTATTGATTTTATTGGGGTTATCGTTGATCACGGAGGGCAGCCAAATGGATGTGTCTCCCTAGAGATCGTGGGGGATGGGCGGTTCCCAATATTTTATTATATTATTGGTCATCCATGCTACAACATTTTGGAGTCCTGTTAGTAGGGGATAGGGCTGAGGTTCCGATAGCTAATAGACCGACTATCTATGAAATTGGTCTGGGAGAGTCAGCAAAGGGCAGTCTAGCATGAATACTGGAACTAAGCTACTTTAAGAAGACAAGGTTCAAAGTAATGAGTGCAGCCTATTGCTTATGCCGTAAAATTCACCGGAAACGGGAAATCCCAAAAGTCAAAGTTTATACGCCATTTACGGCTGCCGGAATCCTACCACCGATTTTTCAGGACCAGGTTATTTTTAGATGGCAACAGCTGAGGTTGAAGGCTATTGGTGATATGTGCTCTAGGGGGCAATGCACATCCTTTTCTTTTCTAAGAGAAAAGTTTCATATAAATAGCCATGATTTCTGTACATTTTTACAGATCAGATGTTTTTTTAGATAAGCATCGAAACAAGGGTATCTCTGTATTTGAAAAGATACCCCTAATCGAATTAGTTCAAGGGAAGGAAAGAATAGGTAGGATATACCAATTTCTCTTATCCGGCTTTCTGGATGACATTGAGGCGCAAAATACCAAGTGGGAGAGAAAACTCAGGCAGCCAGTGGTAGACATTGTCTATACTCTAGAACTGTCTAGTTAGATCTTAGTCTCTGGTAGCTTACGGACCCAATGTTATATGTCACTATTTGACTTATATTACACCTGCGAAGATAGCAAAGTGGGGGGGAGGAAGGGTGATAGTTGTGGCAGGCGTGGGCTACAAGCAGCCAATACAATTCATATGTTTTATGTGTGTCCAAAATTGGCTGAATTTCATCAGGAAACTGAATATTTTATCAATTCAGTATTAAAAATTCCAGGAGTTTTCTCCCAAGAGTTGGTTATAATATGTTATGAGGATACTGGGACAGCTGTTAGATCTAAATACACTACGACTTTTCTGTTTGTTGCAATGTCAATGGTTCGGCTGTGTATTACTTCACAATGGATTGGCCCAGAAGCCCCTACTTTTTTCAATTGGAGATCTAGGATGCTCGCAGTGTATAATGTGGAGTCCTCTGTGTATCTTCTAAGGGGTAAAAGGAGGCGGGAGATGGGTATTAAAACATGGGCTCCTATTAAGGAATTGTCTCAGGGGTAGGTGTTATAGAGGGGTGTGGTTATTGGTTGCCTGTACGTGCCGGTTGGAATATCTCCCACCACACTTGTTATTTTCTACTTTTCAATGCTTATCCTCTGCTCTTGGTTGTTTTTTTCTTTTTTATTTGGGATTCCCTTAAGGCTATCTTATGATGTTGTTTATTTACAAGTTTTTTTTGTAGTACTGCCTGCCTCTATTTATATCTTTTTTGCTTTTTCTATGTATAATGTGCTCGTCATGACCTTTGTCAATACGTACAATAAAAAAAAAAAGTAAAAAAAAAAAAACCCAGTCCAGAGTCTGTGCTTTCTGGGTGTCCCTGAACGTAATCCTGTATTGCTCAGTGGTTAAGCCAAACCCATCAATGAGAGCACTCTTCAGAACTGAATAATTATCAGAAGCCTCTTCTCTAACAGTGAGGCGCTTATCTCTACCTTTTTCATCAAAAGAGAGCCACAAAATAGCTGCCCACTGCTCTTGAGGCACCTTCTGTACCTTTCAGGCCCTCTACAAAGCAGTTATCGATTTGTGGATGTCATCCCCACCATGGTAGGGAGGGACTATCTTGCTCAGGTTCCTATGGTCATAAGTATACTCCTTAACCCAAGGGACACTGTTGCTGCCACCATGGGACTCTAGTCCCAATATCTTTGTAGCCCTCTGGAGCTCTAGGGATTCCCTGTCTAGGGCCAATTGCTCTTTTTTGAGCCTGAGCTTGACCTGCTCAAGCTCTAGAAATTGGCACTGTCTATCATAAGAGGAGTCCCTCTTAGATATGGAAGTCCCTACAGAAGTTCCTGAGTATTCAGATTCTACAGAGGGAGATCTGGATCTCTTAGGTAAACTCTGTACTCTTCCTGGTGGAGTAAAGAGAGGGCCGCTATGGCCTTCTCCCACACCAAATGGAAGATCTAAGTTGTCCAGGTTGGAATCATCTTGATCCCCCTGGTCAGGGTTTGATTCCAGGTCAAATAAGGTTTCACTTCCTGGACTTTTCTCATTCACTGCCCCACCCACTCTATCTACCTCATCAGTTCTCTGCTCGAACTTGGCACAGCAGCAGGAGGGCAGAAATGTGTCTCTGGTCGGCAGCATCCATTTTGTGCAGTCCTGGTCGAGAAGGCTGGCACCGGTAAGACCAGTGACCCCATGAAGCTCGTTTCAGAAGGGTGGAAGCGTAGTATTCCAAGATGTTTGATACCAAACTCGATATGTTTCTATGCAGCCATTTTCGAGATAGCATTTACCGTGCAGTTATAATGCACCTATATGTCCGGCTGAGTCACAGACAACCCAGAAGATGAGTCTCCGAAGACTGCAGAGAGGCTCAGCTCCCTCAGGGGCACCCTCTCACATAAAACCATGCATCCTGCCTTCAGGATTGTTAAGGCCTGCTATAGGGGTGGCTTTTAAGTTTTTAGTGTAGTAACTATTAGATATATTGTACCTATATGTAATGTAAGTCATTCAAGCATCATCTGATACAGGCTGTAGTAGCAGACCTCGAGTTCCATTTTGCATGGTCTCCCATGGGTGGCATAATACATGCTTCAGCCCATGGGAGGCCTCTGGGATACCTGTGCCCTGGGACATGTGTACCATATACTAGGGACTGATAAGGGTACCCCAGTATCCAATCTGGAGTGTACCACAGTACATGTATGCCAATTTAAGGGAAGAAGCAGATAGACTGGGGTCCTGATTAGCAGGATCCCAGTCAGACTAGTCAACAACATTGAAACATCAATCAAAAAGTGAGGGTAACCATAAGAAGCAGATACTACTTTCCTACAGCCTTTATTGTCATGATCCCCAAACATGGTGGTGGTGGTCCCCTAAATAGAATATCATACTGTCCACTGTCTCAGATTGTAAAATTAATGGGAAGAGAACGTTGAACCACATCCAACCACACCTGCTGTCTCTGGTTTACCCAATCCAGTGCAGTTTTGTGCCACCGACGAGTATATCTTTGAACATCAGGCTCTTCTACCATGTCCTGAATGGGTTGCTGGTGGGATAGCAGCAAGTGTAGATACAGAGAAGGCATTGATAGCCTATCTTGGTTGTATTTTTTTGGGGTAGTGTACTGCATGGGATATGGTGAGGAGCTGTTGCCCAGGATAAGGGTATTTTCTGCAGATCCAGTTGCTCAGGTTTGACTTGGGCAAGAGTATTTGAACCTGTGGCAAATTCACAGAGTCACTATAAAGGGGAGCCCATGGTGCCCCTGCTCTTTGCATTTTCAATGGACTCACTTGCAAGCAAGATTCGGCTACAGGGTGTTAGGCACGGTTTGCAGTTTGCAGGCCAAGACCCTTCAATTTCATTATATGCTGAAGACATTCTGGTATAATAGAACTATGTCATCCTCGGTTTGACCCCAATTATAAAAATTCAATACTCTTGCTGCAATTTCGGATTCACGTGTTGAGAATAAATTCTGTATTGCTTTGCTGTTGGATATGTGCATGTCCCTTCTGGATGGTGCAGGGCCATTTGTAATTCCAAATGGCCCACATAGTTTTGAATATTTGAGTGTCTGTGTCAATAAGAAATTGGGTTTCTGATTGACGGGGTGAAACCCTACTCAGGCAGCAGCCACAATCCTTGTCAGGGTAAGTTCACAAGCAATCCCCGAAATAACCTGTGCTCAACCCCTGGTAACTTGGCATTGAGCATTCAGGCACAACTTAGAGGCAATGTGTGAAGTATTTAAACAGCACTTCTAACAGCAATAAAGTAAAAACACAACAAAAAGAAAATCTGATACTAATAATAATAAATAATTTGATACCAAAATGACAAACACCGAATTAGTAGAACCGGAGATATGCAATAGTAAAGATTTAAGTGAAAATAGTGCTAAAAGCACAAAATGAGAACTGCGGCTAGCTGATAGTACAAGACCAGGTGAAAACCACAATTGAGTGGAGGCTGGATTCAAGGACCAGGTTGGTCCTGCTGAAAGAGTTACCTTAAAGTCCTGCACAATGAGCTCCGTTCATGGTGGAAGGGGCTGCGAGGAGGAGTGAGAGTGTCGCAGTAGGACATTGAAGTAACGCAAAGAACAGGCTGGGCTTCGCCGATGGTTGTCGCTATAACGCAAAGTTACATTTGGTGTCATATTCCTTCCTGGTGCTTCACGTTGACGATCCACCTCAAGTGGCTGATGCTGTCTTGCAAAAAGTTGGTTTGCTGGAACTTCATGCTGGTGGTTGGTAAGGTTTTAGTTCCAACTGGCCTGTTTGCATACACAAAACCTTCAGGAGAGCTCAACGGAGCTCACACTAAGGGTGAAGAACTTGAGGGGCACAACTTAGGGGTTAATACCTCACTACAGCAGAGACCAGTAGGGCTCAGACAGGTCCAGTTGCAGATCCATTTGCAGGTACAGACTGCAGGTCAGCTGGGCAGTTGCAAGGAGCCTCTGAAAATTATCTCCCTGTATCTCAGAACAGGAGGTCAACTGATTGACCCTTGGAGTCACTTCAGCCTTGGATGAAGGTTGCAGGTCCAATCCTCTTCCTCAGCAAGCAAGGCAGCAGAGTAGCAGGGCAGCAAAGTGGCAGTCCTTCTGGTAGCAAAGCAACACAGCAGTCCCTCTTCTGTAGCATTCATAGGTCCAGGAGCGTACTGAAGAGCTGGTGTCTAAATTCCAGTATTTATACCTGGCACCTTCTTTGAAGTGGGGAGAAACTTCTAGAGGATTCCATTTTAAGTACTCCTTGTCCTGCCTCCCCTGGCTCCAGAATAACTAAAAGGAGGCTATGCAATACTCTGTGTGAAGGCAGGAACACAGCCAGTTCAGGTGTAAGTAGGGCTGTGCCTGACTCTGCCCTCCCATTCTGCAAGTGAGGGCCCATCCAAGCAAACATAAGCTTTCTATTGTGTGTGGCGGTCTAGGAGCAATACCAGAAGATCAACTGCCAACTACACCTAGTGATGTGACCCAGAAATGGGCTATAAGCAGTACAAAAGGGGGTGGTGATGGACAGAGCATCTGAATCAATCAAACACTCACACCCAGTCAAAAGATCTGGGTTTAATCCATCACCGTTCTTTAGCCCACTCTGCCACCCCAGTTCAGACATGGCCATATGCAAATCAGTCTGACCCTGTGCCTCATGGGAACAGTCCAGCCCGAACTGCCAAGCCATGTCTTCCCTGGACCGGAAACAAGCTTCCGAGGACCGGTTTCTGGCATTCCAGACATCTTCAGCCCGGCTTGCTTGAATCCAGTGGCAAAGTGAGCAAGAGACTCATGTCTGAGCATACCCTGCCACACTTATGGCAGCCAAAAGCGGTACAAAAGGGGGTGGTGATGGACGGAGCATCTGAATCAATCAAACACTCACACCCAGTCAAAAGATCTGGGTTTAATCCATCACCGTTCTTTAGCCCACTCTGCCACCCCAGTTCAGACATGGCCATATGCAAATCAGTCTGACCCTGTGCCTCATGGGAACAGTCCAGCCCGAACTGCCAAGCCATGTCTTCCCTGGACCGGAAACAAGCTTCCGAGGACCGGTTTCTGGCATTCCAGCCGTCTTCAGCCCGGCTTGCTTGAATCCAGTGGCAAAGTGAGCAAGGGACTCAAGTCTGAGCATACCCTGCCACACTTATGGCAGCCAAAAGCGGTACAAAAGGGGGTGGTGATGGACGGCTGGAATGCCAGAAATCGGTCCTCGGAAGCTTGTTTCCGGTCCAGGGATGACATTACTATAATAAATAGTCGATAAATTGTCCTTATTTTTTTTTCATAGCCCCGGGTGACGTATACGCGTAGACGTAATTCATCGCGGCCATATTGAGGAGCTTCGATGGACAGAGCAGAAGCAAGGAGACCTGCGCTCAGGTAGGAAACTTTAAAAACTTTATTTCTAATTAGAAAGTTTTTGAGAGTTACATATATTACAAGGAGAGAAGAGGGAGGATTAGATAACATTTATTTTTATGCCTTTTAGCATGTCGCCGATCGTGTTCTTAGAGTATGCTGTTGTCGGGTCACGTGTTATTAGTTAAAAAAATGATATTATTATTTGAACATATTAGTATTGTTTATAGTACTGTAAAAACGTGCTTTTTAATTTTTTTTTTTTTCGTAAAATAATTTGGAATGGAAAAGACCGGACAAAGAAGAAGATCGATTTCGTGGGATTGGATTTATTCTTGGGAAAATGGATTGGCATTTTTTTGAATCTAGGAAGCTGTCTATGTTTTTTGGGATTCTTTGGATTGTGGATTTTGACGACTTGGATTTTTAAGAGAAGAAAGAAGATGGTTCGTTGTTTTTTTGGGATTTTCACTTCTCGATCGTTTGGGATTGGAGAAGATGTTTTTTATTGGGATTTGTTTGAATTGATCTTTTTCTAATGGTCTCTTTTTATTTCGAATGGATTACCAATTTTGGACAATGGATCTTTTTTTGGGAATTCTTTCTTACTATTGATGAATTCCCTATTGGATATTTTTTTGGGCTGGATTTTTATATGTATTTAAAAAAGCTTGGATTTGGTTTGGATTTACAAAGAAAAGAATAATAAAGACATCTAAGATAAGGCGACCCAACTTTTTAATTTGAAAAAATGTTTTTGAAAAATGTCAATTTAATTTGATTGTTTATTTAATTTAGGGCAAAACAGGAAAGTAATGGTGTAGGTAGAGTTAGTAATGTAGTATATGAGCAACATCATCCAGGTAGTCTGAAGCCACACACAACGAAAATTGTTGTAATGCACTCAATAGTCTTTCTGACATTTCTTTTGATCTTTTAGAAATGCGTGGGTTTAGACTACCTGTTAATGCTTGTGACATTCTCATTTCTTGGAAACTTTGCTCCTTCCTCAAAGTTTCCAAAAAATGATAAAAGTTAGGGTGAGGTTTTCCAATTGTGTGGTTGAAGGAGTTGTGCCATCCCTCTATGGCATTGTTTGTCTTTGCTCCTCCTTCTAAGCAACTCGTGTAGCAGTTCCACTAATCCACATGGAATCGTGGCTTCCTCCTGCGACCCGACCTGCTTAGATGCCCAATCCATGTGTCTTCGAAATAATTTAGTAAGGGTGCCTATTTTTCTTCGTTTGCTGTGTAAAAGTATGATTCAGTTATTTCAGTGTAGTACTCGTCTAAACTTTCAGGAGGAACAAAGGGAAGTGCTGTTAGTTTTTTTAATTCCAATTGTAGTTTGCTATCTGATGCATAATCCACAACTAGGGATGTTTTTTTGTATTTTACACCATAATGACTGGGAAAAACGGAAATAACATCCCTAAATTTGGGTATCCGTGTACGTTTTTGTAATAACATTTATCATTGCAAATTCAAAATCAATTATTATTTTCCTAGGACTTCTGTTTGATGTTTTAGATTTAATCACTGTCAAAAGTTCAGTGTACGTTGTGGATTGTTTATCAGGTAGCAAACTGTAAACTAAGGGGACTACTGTATTGTTAATTTCTGCATGATTAGTGTATAGTTGGGTGAATGGATGGGGCGTGCATTTAAATGTCCCATCCATCATCCAAATTTCACTATTCTCTAACTTGGCTAGATTACGGGGTGTGCTAAAGATAATTATTCGTTTTTGAGGGTTTTTGTTGTCATGCAGGATGAAAGGTTTGTTAGAATTAGAACAGAGAGTTCAGCTGGAATTTGAATATCAGAGTAGGTTTGAGGTGTTATTTGTGGGTTACTTGCCTGTTTTTTTCTTTGAATTATTCTCCTCAGATTTGGTATGATAGGCATACTGCTAGCACATGACTAGGGACATGCTGAGCAACCTCCCTCTAAATAGAACCAGAGAAGTCATTGGAGGTGCTTGCAATATCCTTCATTTCATTAATTGTTTCTCTTACCTCAATATCCATTGCAGAGGCAGAGTGTTTATGTTCAGATGCTTTTACTACTGTGTCACCTAGAGTAACCGCTCTGCCTTTGCAATGGCTTGAGTAATATTGCACGCACCTCCAATGTCTTCTTGGTTCTGTAATTCTCTCCTTGCAATATATGTACCCTGCATGTTTCAACAGTCAGTTTCCTTTGCTTGAAGTCATATACATGGCTGTCTTCTCAGTGGACAATATCTGAAAAGAAAAGAATATTTATAGAAAAATATTAGAAATTTAAATGTTTTGTTTTTTAAAACAGTTTCTTTTTCACCTCCCTGGACTAATGAATGAATGAATGAATAAATTTGTTTGGTTACTCAAAACCATTACATTAAAAACACATTAAAACAGAGTGCAAAATTATAAAAGATTTAAAACAGCAAGTTAGTCAGCTGATAAGTCTGTATAGTGAATCCCGGGCACTGGCAAGCTCAAAAGAATGTTGTCTGTGCAAAGGCAACCCCGCCTACAACTGCAAGGTCTTTAATCATTTATGCCCTGGGTAGCCATCAGCTTGGCCCGTGTCTGTTGGATAAACTTTCCAAAGGAGGCCATTTGCTTTACTATAGTCAATGTGTATAGTTGATGGACCGCCTCCTTTGCGGTGCGTGTCCCCATTTGTCGTAGAATTGGCCTAAGGTAAAGGTTGCGTGCTGCGCGCAGGG
This sequence comes from Lissotriton helveticus, assembly GCF_964261635.1. Classification (NCBI taxonomy): domain Eukaryota; kingdom Metazoa; phylum Chordata; class Amphibia; order Caudata; family Salamandridae; genus Lissotriton; species Lissotriton helveticus. The sequence goes on along the minus strand of NC_136067.1, from coordinate 1,337,950,818 downwards.
CCGGACAGCAAAATATTAGATGGGCCAGCGACTCTCGTTTGTAGTTACAGAGTCTGCATTCCGGAACTCCCCGGCCTGTCAGTTCGAGAGAGTATAGTTCTTTAATAGGCAAAGGGTGTAATCTGTAGGCTAAGATCATGTGGAGGGCAGAGCGGCCCACCGCCTGCTTGAGATGGTGTTTGGGATTTTGCACTATGTGCGGTAGGCATAGGGACTCATGAAAACCTCGTTTTGCCAGTGACTCCATATCCATTTCCCGGGAACGGATACGGACTTGTTTTTTGATGACATTTTTAATTGCTGCATAATTAACTAGCTCAGGGTTCCAATGATCGGTGGCGAGATTGAGGAGTTCTTTCGCCGTAGTGAAGGTGGTTGACCAAGGGTTCCCGGGTTCCGTGAAAATGTATTTCAGAACTGCCTTCAGTGACTTATCTTGTGCCGCTGTTATGAGATAGTAATATTTACACAGGGCAGCCATCTCTTCCAGTTTTTGTTGGTTGAGCGAAAATTCTAGGCGGACAAGGGTGTTTCTGGTGCACTTCGGTAGTAAGAATAATTTCTTATAAGCTCTGCAGTTGATTTTTTCCAGTTCCTTATTAACTTTACCCGGGAACGCTTGTTGGGCATAATTGAGGGCCGGCATTAGTTTTGCCTTGAGTACTCTTTGGATAGCCATTGTCGTAGGGCTATGTAGAGTAGCTTGTAGTTTGCAGAGCGCGTAGGTGATAGTTTTCCCTTTACTTTGGATTTTCTTTAAATGGGCTCCAGAACGCCCCGACTCGTGATAGCAGACACCCAAGTAAGTGTATTGCTGTGTGCTTTCCAACGTCAGATGGCCAAGCCTCCATTTGGCTAGTTTTTTGTTTGGGTAATGGCCAAAAATTACTATCTTTGACTTGGAGGAGTTAGCTACCAACCGGATCTTGTCGTTGTAAGTTGCCAGGGCGGTCAACGCCTTTTGCAAGCCAATCTTGGTATGATCCAGAAGTACCAGATCATCAGCATATTGCATAAACTGGATTTTAGTTCCACCAATCCTTGGAGTGGCTAGAGCTGCCCCCGACAAGGCTATCTCCATGTCTGCTGTATATAGATTAAACAACAGAGGGGCTAGAACGCACCCCTGTTTTAACCCTCGATCCGTGTCGATCTTCTCAGATGCGAAATCACTTGAGAGTTTAATTCGGACCCACATTTTTTGATACAACGATTGGATTGCTTTTAATAGGGTAGGATTGATGTTCCATTGGGCCAGCTTTCTCCACAGGATAGCACGGTCTACCCCATCGAACGCTGCAGAGTAGTCGATAAAACAGGCGAATAAAAGGGAGACTCTTACGCAACCGAGCTTGGTGGGCCAGATAAGAAAGGGCAGTGATGTTATCTACGGTTGAGGACCCGGCTCTGAATCCAGTTTGACAGAGGGGCAAGAGAACTTCTTCGCTTGCCCAGTCTACAAGATCTGTCAAGATGGCGCTGGCATAGGCTTTGCCCTCGATGTCCAGGAGGGCTATCAATCGATAGTTGGACGGGTCTGATTTAGACCCTTTCTTATGGATTGGGTGTAAGAGCGAGCCTCTCCAGGAGTCTGGCACATCACCCAAGAGCCAGCATTCGGCATATAGATGGGTCAAGTTTTCGGCCCAGAATTCTGTGTTACCTTTAAACAATAGACCTGGGAGGCCATTGGGGCCCGGGGCGCCGTTGTTTCAATTTTTTTTTTAAATTTTGGACACAAGTAATTTGCCAGGCGGCGCCTTCCTGTGGGGGCTGGAATCTGGCTCTTCTCTTGGTTTAAATTCATTCTTGAATTGAGGGGCAACATGATCTTCATTATATAAAGTTTTTACGTGGGCAACCCAAGTGGGGGCCTCGAGGGAGTTTTCTCGGTGATTTGGACCTCGTCCGAGCTTACTTAAATAGCTCCAAAATTCTTGTGATTTCCCAGGACTCAGCAAGTCAAAGATTTTCAGCCATTGAGCTTCGCAGTGTTTGCGTTTTGCTGCCCACACATTCTTCGAATGGCTTCTTCCGGCCTCTTGTAGCTGTTTTTTGTTTGAGGCGGTGCCATTTTTCCGGTGCGCTTTTCGTTTTTTATTCAGATCTTTGGTGCTTTCTTTAATTGCCCGGTTGAATCCGAGTGTAGATTGTGGGTGCCAACGGGTTACCCTTGCTGTGTCTCCTCGGAGTGTTGCCGCTAAGGTCCCAGTGATTCCGTCCCATGTTGCTATAGCGCCATTTATGTGGTCACCCGGCCGCCAGCCTGCCCACGAGTCTGTCCAATTGTTGAACGTGATGATTGCTGCCTACCCCCATTTAATTCTTCTAGGTAACTTCATCAATTCCTCGCCGTTTGCAGCCCCAATGTGTTGTAGCTTATGGCTTGTGTTTGTTGTCAAAATCAGTGTAATTATTAAGGCGGCGTGGTCGCTGTCGCAGCGTTGGTGAACAGAGTAATCCGACATCAAAGGTTGCAGGTTGTCACTTAAGATAATGTAGTCAATCGTGGTCAGGTTGTTATACGTGGGAGCGACAAAGGCCCCTGGCCTGTTCTTTAAATGGACAGAATGTGCTGTCGCCAGTTTGTAGGATTGGTGGCCCCAGATTGGTTACTTTGTGGGGGTGTAACCCCTATATTGTGGATATTGAGGTCACCAAGGATGATGCAATCCAATGCCGGGTATTGTAGTAACAGGGCCTCTAGATGGTTTATTAGTAAGGATAAATCGGCTGTAGATCCATGCGGGTTATGGTAGATGTTAATCACCAGAATAGAAGAGGTTCCGTTAGTCGTGAGGGAGCCTTTCAAAATACCCGCCTGGAGCATGTTGGGCAGGTTATTTATTTCCTTGAATTCTAGCTCTAGCGAGTGCTTAATGTAGACGCACATCCCTGCTGATGGTCTTCCGAATATATTGGTCTTTGTGGCAAATTTGCCGTATTCTGCGTATCCTCTTAGTGACAGAGGATTAATTGCCCATGATTCTTGTATGCAGATAATATCTGCCTCTTCCAGGAATGTCACTGCAGCATGGTTTTGTAACAATGTTTTGAATCCTGCCACATTCCAGGTCATGATTTTCAGGGTCTCGATGGTAACGGGTTGGTTTATGTGTTTCACTTGCCCAATAGTCATGTGCTGGAGAAAGCGGCCCGTATCTCCAAGACAGTGCGTGTTAGGAGCTGGGGTTTAATGCTGACGCCAACCAGGACCAGTCTTTACTCGCACACCCCCTTGTTACGCACAAGCGTTTGCCTTGACTCAAGTTTGTTGTTATCTTGATCGGGGTTCCGTTTGTTAAACCTTTGCTCATGCTGCCTTTGGACCCCAGAAGAATTGACACCACCTGGGGGGCGTGGTCAGTGAAAGCGTTCAAACGTATGTTCCCCCCCATAGGCTGTTCCTGATTTTCCGGGCCGAAGAGCGGGTTGTGAGTTTTTAAGATTGATTGATATTTTTGCTCCTGATGGGGCTTTATTTTTATGCCCCAACTTTCCAGTAAAGTGTGTTGTCTCTTCAGGGCCTCTACCAGGATTGAGCTGGAGAAAGTTAGCTCTGTAGTTTCATTTTTCTCCTCCGGATCCGGCGGAAGGAAGGAAAGGGTCTCAATGTCTGTAGTCTGTATCCCTTCCAGACCTGGGATGTTTGCGCAGAGTGTTAAGATGTTGCCACGATTGAGGATGTCCCACTTACCCTGTGAGGTATATTCAGGGTACAACATTATTTTCCGCTCCTGAGATGTTATTTGAGCTGGGTTATTGGCAGCATTCGTGTCCTTACAGGTTTTATCCTGAATGCTAGTGAGTGTTGGCTGTCCCGCCCTGGGCAAATTGATGAATGCCTGATTTATTGGCTCAATTATTTGTTGAGATGCTATCACAAGGGGAGGGCTAAATGGTCTGATGTGAAGTGACCAGTCCCCAGCCTGCTCAGGTTTAAGGCCAAGAGTGCCTTGGAGAGCACACTGAGAGGTTTCCGCCTTTATGTTGGTCACTGATGATTTATTAGCGGCTGATGGCGCTGAAATCACTCTGCTCAATGTGGACTTTATGTGAGCAGAGGGCTGATGAGTTGTTGGGCAAGACTCTCGGTCATTTAAGAAGACTTGATTTGCTTCCCCATCGCATTGTCCTTGCGAGTGGAGCGTTTGATTTTGTGGTTTCAATGCCCGCGCTTGCTGGGAGGGTGTAAGGTGAGCCAGCATGCTCTGGTCTATTGCCAAATTAGTGGAATGGAAGGCTTCCGCAGATGACTCAAATTTCCCTGTTGTCATAGTTATGACTGCCGGCTGGGTCACTGTCTGCGTCTCGATGTGGCCGGATCTCCCATTGACGGGCAAGAGCCATTGCCGAATTGGATTGGTGGAGTGTGATTGGTTTTTACTCTTTTTGTTGAGTTTTCTTAATTTTTTCTTGTTTTTCCTGGATAGTTTTTGCAGTTCCGGACTGGCCAGTTTAAAGGTATGATGTGAGTCTTTATTGTTGATATTAGTCAGGATGGCGGTTGATCCACTCGCGTGGGTTGTCACTGAAGATACCGAACCTGTGATCCTCTCCCCTCCAAAAGTTTCTATACCGCTAGTGTGGGAATTTGCTGTACCTTGTTTTTTTGAGGATGCCAGGGCGGTGTCCTGTGCGGGTAAGTTCTGGTTCTTGCCTACTTCGTTCTTGAGATCCTCAATTAATGTAGTCATGATGTTTGGTAGTTTTTCTAGGCTGAGCAGAATTGGGCTACAACCACAGGGGTCTGACTTTAGGTAAGTACTGTCCTGTGCTGTGCAAATAAGGGAGTTCAGGTGGTCCAGTTTTGAATCTATCCCCGAGATCAGACCCGCGACGATTTGTAGGATGTTAATTTGAGCGTCTAGCTTATCCGCGTGCATAAGTGCGGCACCTGCCATTGAAATAAGCGCCTCGTTGATCATCGATAGATGGTTTGTGATCAATGGGGGCTTGTCCGCGTCTCTACTCACGGAAGTTGGGGACTGTGCCATTTTAACGTGGTCCGGAAAGATTGGTCCTGTTAAGTTCGGAAACTGGGTTTGTGAGATGCTGGATGATGATGGTATTCTTCCTTCATTATCTGCATGTAAGCTATTGGGCGCGTCGGGCAAGGGCGTGCCGTTTGGAGTGGAACTCTGCTGAGAGTTCACCAGGCTTTGATGAATCCAAGCTGGCGACTGAGGTGGGACCGCTTTTGGTGTCACAGGTTTAGGGGGTGCTCCGCCATAGAGAGTGATAACTTTTGGCGAGAGTGGGATGCCGAGTGCCCGGGGGGCTGTTGGGCTTAGAATCACCCCGTCATCTGTTTCCTTGGTGGGAGGTGAAGAGGTCGAGGTTGAGGTCGGGCTGGATTCCGCTAGTGTGTGTGCTTTGGGGCTAAAAAAGTCTCTTATGTCCCTGTTTCCAACTGGCCTTGTGGGCGTTTCTTTAGCGCTGAGGCAGGACTTAACAGCTAACAACTTTGATGGGCTGAGGGTCTCTGTTGGTGCTGCTAATGTCGAAGCTGGGAGTTCCATTAGGAATTCCGTTAACGTCGGGGTTGCACCGGTCGCTCCTGTTTGTTCCTCGTCTCTGATACCTGGCCCTGGATAAAAGCCACCTATTCCTGGGGGGTAGAATAGTTTCGCCTTCTGTCTCTTGGCTGATCTATGGGGGCGAGGCTTTTCCTGTAATAATGTCAGGTTCGAGTTTCTGGTCCTCATATTTTTCAAAGTTTTATTGTCTCACCAGGGTTGACTTGACTTGACTTGACTTGTGCAGCGCCTGCAATATCGGTGGGGGGCTCCCTGGACTATACTACACTTACTCTAATTTCTCACCAACCTGGAGATAGAAATGTAATTAATACTCCTACACTATCCTTACTATCTCACCTCCCTGGTGGTAGAATAGTAATGTATACTCCTACACTATCCAGCACTTTCCCTACTTTTAAACCCCCCAGGAGTTAGATTAGTAAATAAGATTCCTACACTATCCAGCACTTTCCCTACTTTTTTATCCCCCAGGAGTGAGAATAGTAATTAATACTCCTGCACTGTCCAGCACTTACCCTACTTTTTCACCTCTCTAGAGTTAGATTAGTAATTAATACTCTTACATTATGCAGCTTTTTACCTACTTTTTCACCCTCCAGGATTTAGAATAGTAATTAATACTCTTGCACTGTCCTGCACTTACCCTACTTTTACATATCCAAGGAATTAGAATAGTAATTAATACTCCTACACTACCAATCACTTACCCTACTTGTACACCCCCCTGGAGTTATAATAGTAATTATTACTCCTACACTATCCAGCACTTACCCTATTTTTAAACTTCCTGGATTTGGAATTTAAAGTAATACTCCTGCACTGTCTTTCACCTACTTTACTTTTACACCCCCCTGGAGTTAGAATAGTAATTAATACTCCTACACTATCCAGCACTTACCCTACTTTTAAACCCACTTGGAGTTAGAATAGTAATTAATACTCGTACACTATCAAGCACTTTCCCTACTTTTACACCCCTCTGTTGTATGAATTACTTTTTTATATTCCATATACTTTTTAAAATTTAACCTACTTTTGAATGTATCTCGTGTTTAATTTTTAAATTATGTTTGTAAAAAATTTTTTTTATTTTTTATCTTTTTAGAAGTTGCTTGCTTGTTTCTGGAGATGTACTTTGTTGTTCCTCTTGCTGCTTTGTTGACCTTTGAATTAATTTAGCTGTTTCAAATTAAAAAAGAAAATATACGTTTTTTGTGAGGTGACTCTGAGGAGTTAAGAGGTTAATTGATTTCTTTCAACATTTTTAATTAGTTTTTACCTTTAGTTTTTTAGTTTAGTTGTATTGTAGATGGTTTCGTATTTAGAAGAAGATGATCTTCAGCTGTTTTTTTTCTCCGCTTTTTCAAGTAGATATTTCTTTGAAGATATCTGTAGTGGGATATAGTTATATAAAACTGTTTATTTTCTAATTATGAAATCTCTATTTTAAGGATTAAAAAATATTTCATTAGTTCATGGATATCCTGCTTTAAGACATTTTGGGAAAAAATTGTGTCGCAATTTTTTATTCCACATTTGTTATGTTTTCGCCTTGAAACAGTTGCAAAATAATTCTGGCAATTTAAAAAAAATCCTTTAAAAAAACATACATTTTTTATTTCAATTCAATTTAAATTTATTTCGGTCTTTTAGACCCAAAAAGCACCTAAAAACATACACATCGTACACATAATCGACAATTTAAATTATTAATTCAGTATTCTCATTCATTACTTTTCAAAGAGATGTCTTTATAAATTGTTTGTGTCCATTTTTTAATCTTTTTTAAAAAGATTTCTTCAAAAATAGATTTATTTTGCTGAAATTACGAAAACGTGATATGGTTTAGCTTTGTTAATATTTTTCAGAAAAAATTATATTTATGGCTTTCTTATTTTCATTTTTAAAAAACACTGTTCAAGAGTTTTATAAAAAAAAATACAACTGTGCCTCATATCATTGCTTTCTTAGAATTATTTTAAAATGAAAAATACATTTTGTGTGACATACTACTTAAAATGTTTTTTTTAAATGTACTTACTAATATCTTTAATTGATTTTCAAAATTTTGTTCTTTGTTGTTTCGATTTTCAAGTATGTTGAACACTGTAAAATATAATGGATCTATTTGAAAAAAATTAGAATATTAATTTATTTAAAGCTAATATTCTTACTTATATGTGTTATACTTGTTTTTTGGAGAATTGATGTATGGCATTTGCTGAGTACTCGTTTTTCTGTGAATGTTAGAGTGTGCAGAAAATCCGTCTGCTCTTGCTGGTAGTCTGTTGACCACTGGCTTCAAAATGGTGTCTTACCCTTATTTATAGTTTTTTGTGTATGTCACCATATTTTACGGGAAAAGATTCGTTTTTATTCGTCTTTTTTTGTGATTCATTTGATGTGAAAACCTATATTTTTAATTAATTCCTTAAAACTTTCTGTTTAATCTCTTCAACAGTGTTTACTCCTCCATTTTGTTTTCTGTGGCTTAGGGTTATCGTCATGAAAGACTTGTTCTTCACGAAGGTATTAAAATGGTGGCTCTTTTTATGGTTTAATCTCTATTTTCTTGTTGACTTAGCTTATTTTGAATTTTTAATGTTTCAAAATTAATATCATTTCCTCCTGTTTTGATTTTTTTAAAAATATTGTTTGTTACTCGAATAACACTTGAGTATTACTTTTAATACCTGAGTATTAATTTTGTAAAAAATGATCGTCATTTCATAATTATGTGCTTAGTTGCGTAACATTTTTTAATACACTTCCCCACCCAAAACCCCTATTTTCCCTGCATCCCGTCCCAGGAGTTATTTTACAAAATTTAAAAAATATATATTTTTTGCATGCGTTGTAATGGTATGCGTAGTATTGTTTTTCATTGTAATGGTACTTTTAATGGTTTCTACTTACATCGCGTAGTAATGGTATGCGTTGTAGAAACATTCGTTGTAATGGTTTTTGCGTTGTGAAAAATGCGTTCTAATGGCATGCGTTGTGATAACATGCGTTGTAATTACATACATTCCTAGGTGCTGTACATGCGCTAAATGTACAGGAGCCTAGCTGGCTGGCTGAGCTGGGCTTTGCGGAAGTGACACGGTGACAGATCTATTGACATAACCTCCACAGCCCGGCAAAGGGCTTGGTTGTCCCATGGATGTCATTTGGAGGTAGTGAAGGGTCCAAGCTGCTACTCCTGGCACTTCCTTTGCGACCTCTTGCCTCAGAGGAGGCAAAACCTTTGACTCCTCCTAGGCCAGGGGTCACATAGGAAGTACCAGGAGTAGCAGGGAGAAAGATAGAGATCACAGCTGTGACCCTTGATTACCTTCAAATGATGTCCATGGGTTGATCTCACCCTCATGATGGGGGGGAGGGGAGTGTCATTGATAGCCTTGGACCTGGATGCTTCAGTTTTAAGCTCTGAAGTGCCCAGAGCTATATCTATCAGTGATGCTTGTCACAGAGTGGGGTGAGTGTCGGTGACCCCAACCCTCTCTGTGACAAGATAGAGACTGCTGACTCCTCTCACTGGCTGACTCTTGACAAGGTCAGACAATGTTAGGCCGCAGCAGTCCCAAACACGAGGAAGCACCAAGGCTTCCCTCATTCCACCCAAGATCACCACTGAAGCCCATTACGTTTTATTTTTGAAAATGCTTATTGCTTGCGTGTGTAAGTATGAAAGTATGTGTATTTGTGTGTGCATGTTGTGAAGGTGTGTCTGCGTGCTAATTAATATCTGCGAGTGAGTGTGCGTCTGTGGCCCACCCTGTCCCCTGCCAGATAATTCGACCAGCCACCACTGGTTGGTCCTTATGCCTCACCTCAAGACGGACAAGACTGGGAAAAATGTTATGGATTAGGGTCTCGCATTAGCGAAACGAGTGGTTGCGATGAATTGGAGGGCATCCCCCTCCCCCTGTACCAGCCTAGACTTTGTGGACACACACGAAGACAACATGATGCAACAACTGCTATACAAATCCAGAAAGGACACACATTACAAGGTGGAACACAATACTACTGGAACTCGACTCCGATCCCTTGTCCCCTTAGCCAGCCGGCGGCTACACCTCCTAACTTTCATCCACTACTATGCATGCGCAATACCTATGGCAATCGCTGGCCCCACCACTATGCAGCTCTCTCCCAAAAGCTTTTTCATCGACACTCTCTTGTACCCACTCCACTGCTAGTTCAGCCGTGCAACTGCCTTCAAGTTGGTGGAAGATCCTCTCGGCTGTGGCATTCTGGTGCACCCCACACAGCATGCAACACAGTATGTCATGTGTTATTCATCTGTGTTCGACCTGATATGCACCTTGTTTACCCTGCCTCTTGTGTACGAGGTTGTCAAGCGTGTGTAGCCCCGCACATTATTGCCAGATTTGTGTCTTTTCCCCTTTGTTCAAACTTTCAATAAAGAGCAATTTAAAAAATTAAACTAAGTTGGCGCTGCGTTCGCATATGGTCGAATCCTCAATTGCATGAGGCGTTTTGGGACTGTGATTTGTTTTGAAGATCTTTTTGATTGCGTCATGGCGTTGGATGCCAATTCAGGCCTTGGCCGGTTGCCTTGCGCAACAGGGAGATTTTGACTCTTTTTCTTCTAGGCAATCTTTTCAGAAATATATGTGGAAAACACTTGAATGCTTTTCTGGGGCCTTTGGAAATGCAATTATAATCCCAACAAGGAAGCTGTGTTTTCCATTTAAGAGGTTGTTGTGTATATTGAACAGCTGCCAATTTTTCAATTGACTAGCTTAGTCATAGAAGATTAAAAACTGAAAGAGAGCCTGGTAGTAAGTAAACTCACATGCAAGGAAAGGTGTCAGGAAAGGATTAGAGCTGCTAAAGCTGTTTAGGGTAGATTACACTTGGTATTTCTTTCAGTGACAATTTGTACATCTGCTTTGCTTTCGGGAATGGGTGAATTTCTTTATGTTTTGGCAGATTATCATATATTCTTGGTTTAGCACCCAGTTTTTAATATTCATTGCATGTTAAGGATGATAGCAGATTGTCTTGTTCAGAAATGTTCTCCATATCTGTACTCACACGCCTTTTAATTTGTAAAAGAACAAATAAATACATAATAAGATTTAAAAATAAGTGCCGGGGTCTAAGTCTTTCTTAAAAACCAGCGCTAAAAGCAAGGATGCCAGATATCAAGCCTGCCCAGTCTTGATTCTGTCTCTGCCTTCATTCTTGCCCAGCTGTTCAGTTCCAGTTTGTTTACGTCACTCTTGTAGGTTCCTTTTTCACCCATGCTTTTTCCCATTTTCTCTTCCTCCTCCTGTCTCCCATTAATGATTTTGTGTCTCTTGCTCTAGGTCCATGATCGATGACGAAAAATAAACCTCGGTGCACAAAAATGAGGGCACGCCACCTGCAAAGACAGGCATAAAATAAACACGGAGTACAGTGCTGATTATTTTTAGGTCTCGCCTACGCAGCGCGCATGAGCTGCTTAGGAAAAATACCTATAGCCATTGATTCAGTTTGGCTGCCAAAAATGTGCACGAATTGCATTGCCTTCAATGGCAACGCATGCACACTTGGCGATTCCCTTGTGGGAGCAAGCTTTGACATATGGTTCCTGCTCACTCCCGCAAGGGAACCCACAAGCCCCCTCCTCTCTTCACCTCCTGCCTCCTCCTCTCCTAGTCAGCGCCAGGGGCACGCTTGTCTTTTTGGGATCCATTTCACAGGGAAGGAACTAAATGAAAGAAGGAAAGAGAGGTTGTGAACCGTTTCTTTAAGTCAGGTACAGTATTCAGGGTGAAAGGTCAGCTATACAGGTGCATCTGAGGAGATTGTTCAGTAATATAAAAGTTTATATATTTTGGTTTCTATAACACCATGCAAACATTCTCATTTAGCTGGACTTTATTAAGGAGTAAAAAAAAAAAAAGCAAACACACACTAAGCAGAATTGGACAGTTTGAAGCATGTTACCTAAAAGAGTTAATGTCGTATTATGATGGAAAATTTGGCCAATACTACCAGATACTGGCATTTTGAATGCATATTCCAGGCATAATTAGTGATAGCTGATTTCAGGGATCCGAAGGCTGCCAGATCTTGACCTGTAAGCTACCATGGCACAGCTGCCAGTTTTGATTAGATGCATTTGCCTGTGAACAGACTTCTTTTACAACTAAATTTCAGGCAGTAGTATAGGGGGTTTTCACATTTTCTTGTATTTATTTATTAAGGCAATCACAATCCAATAGTGTAAGTTGATGTGTTTAGCCAGGGTTAAATAGACAGCATATTGCAGAATTTTGCTTTCACTCCTGATTCATGTAACTCAACATGTTTAGGCATGGATAAGTAGGCAGAGTAGGTTACAGATTTAGCTTTCACTTCAGTCTGGCAATCCAATTTAGTATTTTTCTCAAGTACTAAGGAGTTTTGTGCACCAACACTGGCTTACCAGTTGTTTCAGGATAACCCACTCATGATTATAGTGCCTTCAAATTTAATCGGGTTGTTATTTCAGGATTTCAGGCTGGGACACTGGGTTGAGCACTAGTAAGATACTGTTATGAGGTGCCAGCCTGTGACTGAATATGAGAACAACAGTGGTCCCATGCAACAATAATCAAGTTTGTAGATAATTACAGACACAATGGAATCTGTATTCAAAAATGACTTGTCCAGCCGGACAGAGGTCAAAATCTTTTAATAGTTTCAACTAGATAAATAGAGAATATACTTCGACACTCTCACGTCGTGGGGTACAAGCCTGTACCACATTCAACCACACAAAACACTTTAGTACATTCAAAGTGAACAGAAAGGGCTTTTAGGCAAAAAAGCTAAGTTGTTCTTTAAATCATAAGATGAACAAATCTTTTCAAGATGCGCCATTACAACAACATGGTAAACAATATACACACTGTATATGGCACACAATTTGGTCGACGGCGTTTCGATCCCACTTTTTAAATCAAAGGGATCATCATCAGGACATTTTAATAAGTGCCTAATAATTTCAAGCCTCTAGAACCTAAAAGGAATTGGAGAAAGAAAGCTTTAGGACTTTAAAACATAGTAATTGTATCAACGTGACGTTCAGTGCAGGGGTGTGATAAAGAATCGTCCAAGGCATTTTCAGGTGCGAACTCACGGTGTCCGCATGGTTGGAGAATGACGTGGCGACCAATAAATGTGGCTACATGTGAATCGAAAAAAGTGAAAATAAAAAGTTGGTTCCCAGTGAACGGGGAACAAACGTGAGTTTAACCTATCAGGTACAAGGAATTGGATGACAGGGTTACCTGGTTACCGACGTTGGAAACGGTATAAGGTCGAGACATTAAACATTGGTAATCAAGTGAGGGTTTCTTAAAATGTTGGCGCAGTGAAAGGAGGAAGCGGCGCAGTGGGAATGGAAGGCTCACCAAACGATTTCGAGGCATAGGGTCAGGGTGAAAGGTCGCCGGAATCAGGACCGGTCAAGCTGGAATGGTAACGGTGGTAGACGGTACCTAAAAGGGGATAGGAAGTACAGTCAAGGATTTGTACAGTCCCCGGGTGGCAGACTGGCGGAGGACTGAAATGACAAGTGAAAGCTTACCGGGTTAGTCGGTTTCACAGCAGCCTCGGCAATGCGAGCTGGAGTTGGCTGGTGGGAGGCAACAGCCAACCACCCTCTTTTATTGGTCTAGGGAGACGCTATGGAAAGTAAAAGGGGTTCTGGGACCAAGTGCATGCTAGGAAGTGTGGCGGCCATATTGGAAAGGGAAGATTAACCAAGGATAAGTGGGTGAAAGGGACAGTAGTGCTCGTGAGTGATATAATAACGAACCTAGATCATCAATTTACAAATTACAAATGTCCACTATGGTACATTATAATTACATTACAGGTTGAGTGAGAAGGCAAGATGGATGAACGGTAAGACATGGGTTAGACCAGATTGGTCCAGTCTTCCTGAAGGTTAAGTCCGGTGTTAAGACTGTCCGTTCTCAATATCCACTTTAATTCCTCTTTGTTGAGTAGTCTTGTGAGGTCACCTCCTCTGGGCGGAAGTATGACCTGATTGATCACTGTCCAACGGACATCATTCTCATTATGCCCTTTCTCAGTGAAATGTTCGACAAGCGGGGCATTTGCTGTCTTGCACCGGATCCGGCTGCGGTGCTGTGAAATGCGTAGTTTTATTTTCTGTGTTGTCTGCCCCACATAGATCTTATTACAGGGACAGAAGATAGCGTAGATCACATTACAGCTGTTACAATTTGTGAATGTACCATGCTCATTCTTTACATTCTCAAAGACAAAATCCTTACCCTCAATACAGAATGAACATACAACACACGAGCCACATTTGTGATGACCCTTCACAGCCTGTGACTGAAAGCACAGTGAATGTGAAAGTCATTATTTTAAAACTTTATTACACAGCATATGACAGGCTGCCGAAAAATGTGCAACAAGATTAGGGACACTACAATTTTGGGGAATTTCCAACAGTATCAATATGCTTTTATAGCTTTTTATTGCTCAAAATATGTAATTTCAGATTTTAGTCCTTTGATAGGATGTCATTGCTTTGTTTTACCTGCGAAAAAGTGTCAAGCATTTGGCAGTTTAATATCACTCATAAGCACCATAAAAATGTTTCCTATAAGTATACTGAAAACTTGGCCGTTATGTTGGTCTGAAGTTTCCAAACTGTTTATAGAAAATCTTATATTGTCTTCCACTGTTTTGAAGGGACTCCGGACTTAGGTGACCACAACATGTCATAAATCAAAGCATACTTTCTTTGAATATGTGCAAAACAAGTATAATATAATGTCCAACTGATTCTAAAACCTCGTTTTACAACTTTTTGATAGTGCAATTTGTATTTATCTGCGCTACCACGTGTATACAGCAGAACACCTCCAGGTTTTGTGCTGGTGCTTCCCGCATTATTTGTACCTTATTGCATTAGCAACCAATTATGCAGGAGACTGAGTGATGGTAAATCTCCTAGTTGCACTTGCTATGCTATAAAATGCGCTCCTTAGGCTAGCGCAGGGTCATGAATAAACAGATCAATGAGATCATCTTCTGAGTAGCTGCAGTGCCTGCCTGCCCTCTGTTACTAAGAACTGCAGTCATGCAGTCTGTCTCGAGTTAGTGCCCATCTATTTCTGGTGCTTTGCAGCAGTTTTAAGATCTTCTTAGAGTTTCTCGTGGCTCAAATGGGTGTACTCTCTGATATTTATATGTTTCCCCCATCTTCAATGCTTGTTTTGGCTCGCATGAAAGTGTCACTCATAGTTGTTGAAATATCACTCATAATTACTCTGAAATTATGAAAATGTCACACATAGCAATCTGAAACCTTGGCAGCTATGGTCACGGTTTTCAGTAAGTGAGGAGCAAGATAGAAAGAGAGGGAATAATAAGAAGAGAGGGCGGGCAGCTGCCAGCACAGAAAAGAAGAGGACATTGTCTGTGTCTTCGCTGGGCAGTAAGGAAGAGACAGCGCCCTTTTTCTTCTCTGCCCCCGTCCTGAACATCCAAGAAAGCAAGCCAAGCCTTATCTGAAGGCCTTTGCTATTTCTGCCGTCCTGGAACACAGTTTGGAAAAGGAAAGGTAGGGGAACGGAATCTTTTTAGGTCTTGCCTACGTGTCATTCTCCTCTAACTTTCCGTAGATATTTTTGCCACCTTTCTTTGCCTCCTCTCTCCTGCCTTTAACTTTCACGGTCTGTCCCTCCCTGTGCCTCAGTCCTCACTTACTCCATCCCTGCATGGTCTATACTCCAGGTCTCTATGCTTCTTCTCATCTTCACACTCTCCCTTCCTTATTCCCCACCGTCCCCATCCCGTTCGAAGTTAGCTTCTCCGTTCAACCTCCTCTGCTTTTTCTGTTTTCTGTCTCCTGCCTGGATCTCTTTCCCTCTATCTTTCCTTATGTTGTTTCTTCTACCACAGGTGGAACGCGAGACATCTACATATTTTACTGGCTCTACTACTACGTGTTTCTCCCAGGTCCCTACAAACAATTGACCTCCAAATCCCCCACGTTTCAGTCAACAGCACTTAAAGTATAGCTGTCAAGTCATGTGTCGCAGCTTCCGTCGAACCTGGCTGGCTTTTTAGCTTCCACCCAGCATTCTGGGACATATAGTTTCCATTCTTCTACTCCGGGATGGTCTTAAAACCCCATTATACAAACTGCTGTTGAATGAAAACCAGCATTGGCTGAAGGCGACCCACATGACTTGAGACCGCTCCGTTTCTGCAGGTCTGGTTTTGCTTAGCATGGGTTCAGTAGCTTAACGTTTAAGCGGACCGGTTGGCGGAGAAAAAAGGTAAGTTCCTTTTAGCAATAGAAAGGACAGCTGTGCTGGTGGATATCATTGAGGGGATGGGACGGGGCCCTCGTCCCCAGAGAAGTCGTTCGGAGTAACTGGTATTACAGCGTTAAATTAAACTCCGATGTACTTAAGAATGAGGGGAGGTTGGTTGCTTGTTTTGTGTCCCATGAATGTGTCCTTTACCACCCGGCATACAAAATGCCCAGGAGAATACGTACTCGGCAGTTGATTTACACCGGTTCTATGAAGGAATGAGCGTCCTTGTTATGCATGCTTTATGGTCACTAAAGGTTCAGTTTCTGTGGACCAAGGAGAGATTTTATAAAATGATGTTCTCTGCCCGGTTTTATTTTTACACATCAAGATATAATCCCCTAAATGTCAAACTATTGTATTGCCCAAGCTATTACTGCCACCTAACCCAAACACATCAACTCCATCTACTTGAGTCTTCCGTTCCTAGCCCTGCCCACATTTTACCTTTCAATTCTTTTCTTGTAACCTCCCAGTTCCTTTTCTTTAATTGCTGGATACTTCGACTGACCTTCAGTTTTTTTCCTCATCTGGACCTGCAGCCCATTTCTAAGCCTGCACATTTACTGGACAAACGAAGCAGTATTTTGCTTGCCTGTAATAACCAGCCCTCGAGCAACCTAAATGTGTCTACTGGACCAAGGCTGCTGTGTCATAAAACAAAAAAAACAACTACTTCTGGTGCTGTAGGTTGCCACCAGCTATGAGTGAGAAATATGAAATTACATATAATCTCAGTTATCCTGCCTTAGTAACCCAAACCCTCCCCCTCAAACAAATAAGACAGGAGTGTGGGGGACCATCTCTAGAAGTTACTAGGAAATTGCACTTTTCCTTTCAGCTAGCACTCCCTTTACTCACTAGCCAAGCATTTGGACTAGTAGTGATGTGAACCACTGCTCCAATCTATTCCTCAAAGTTCCCAAAGAAAGGACGGCTGTCCCTCTCCACACAAGAGACCCTTAAGGCATAAAGCGAAGGAGCCTGAAACCCACTTTGCTTTGCTACATCTCACAAAATCAATTTCACAGTATCACTTTACATACGCATATAAAGTCCCTAAAGATCAGGCTGATGAATCATTTCATCATCTTTTTGCACCTCTAAACACACTAATCCTCCCACTCTGCTTTAACGCCCTCTTCCCTACTTCTCCATAATGCCAGCGTGTCATACTTCTCTGGACATTCTCGCTCCTTGTCGGTCTACCAGCTACTTCACTGATGATCTACCATTCTTTTACCACAGTCTGACCAAACGCTTGACCATTACTACCTACTGGTCTATTGGTCACTTTCTCTTAGATCTACACGACCTCCATTAAACCTACTCATTCACTGGGCCAGAGATGCCTATTGATCCACCAGTTTTTTCTTCAACTGAACTTGACAATCTTTTGGCAATCCTGCTTGCTTATTGGACATTGCTACCTATGAAAGTACCAGTTGTTTCCTAACCTCTGCCTACCATTCCTCCAGCAAGCCTGATCCCGCAGTATGGCCTGGTTGCCATATCTTAATACCCTCTTCGGCCGCCCTTAAGAACAAGCATTGGCCTAGACAATAGGTCTCGCCTTTGGGACCTTATAAGTGTTTAGTGATCCAGCACAATATCATTGGTGCAACAACATCAACTGTTGCATGGCTAAACACTTATAAGGCCCCAAAGGCGAGACCTATTGGCTATGCCAATGCTTGTTTCAATTACTGCTGTAACATAGACACAGACAAATGTTTCCTAAACTGTACTTCGGAAAAGTAACAATTTAAGCATCACACAGTAGATAGGCTAAATGTTCTAAATACTTTGCATGTTGACATGACCAACGGTGACTGATGGCTACAGTAATATAGGAGGTAATTGTCAGGTCAGGTAAGTTCTCAAGTTCCTGAGGGGTCTCAGATGTACTGGGAGGTCCTCGTGAAAAATATTGCTTGCTGTCTTGGGCTTCCAGAGCTCAGCACAACTCACTGAATTTCAGTTACTTCATATTTGATCTTTGATGTTCTAGGGGTAGTGAGGTTTAGCAATTCACAGGAATGGCAGATGTTGTGATTTTCAACTGTGCGCCGCATAGTTGCCACATACAAGTACAACAATTAGTAGGGCAGAACAGCGATGCCGGTTAAGGAACTCGGATACAGGGAGCACCTGCAATAAATTAAAGGGTCCAGACTGAGCACTATCTTTCTAAAAACATTGTAACTCTATGAACAGGAAATCGAGTAGTACAACAAATTGTGACCATCAGAAACAAGATACTCACTCAGCCAAATGTAGGGCCCTTTACTACATCAGTCTGTCTTGATGTGTGGCCCTAAAGAGAAAGAATCATTGCTTTCGATATTCTAGTCCAATAGTCTGTCATGCCAAGTACAGGGGTCTACAACTGTGCCATAAAACTAAATATTACCAGATTAATATAGTATATATATATATATATATATATATATATATATATATATTCTCCCACTCCTGAGGCGGATAGCCGGGAGCTGTATTTCTTACATCTTTTAAAAATTTTAATCCTTTGAGTGTGATTACTATTGTGTATTTTATTTGACATAGACCAACCCTCAGTCCTGTTGACACTGTCCTTGGAGCCTGCTGATAACGAGCAGCGCCTCCCTCGCCTCGCCAAAACGCCCTCTGGCCGCCGCCATTGACGGCGTGCAACGAGGCCACGCCCCCTCTCTGGCCACGCCCCCCCGCCTCCCCACACTACAAAATGTGCCATCTAAGGAAGCGCAGCGGACGAGCGCAGCGGACGAGCGCAGCGGAGCGCCGTTTGCGCGCCGAAGGCGCGCCTAAGGCAAGCCCGTCTGCGCCCGTCCGCGACCGGCCTGCGACCAGCGCCAGCCATGCTGCCCGTGCCCACACACACAAACAAAGAATAGTCTGGTCCAGTGCGGAACTCCGGGCTCTTAATGCTGATATTATCTGTCAGGCGCCTGAACTCAATCTGGCAACCCTGGTTCCCCCTCCCCACTGCCCACGCTGCCGTAAGTCTCTAGGCACCGTCTCTTCTCTAACAGCCTCACTTCCTAAAAAAGCTAGCAAGCCTTCTCGTAACCCCTCCTCCACCCAACTTAGGATTGGATTACTTAACTGCAGATCTCTTCCCAAGCATGTTAATGATCTATGCTTGCTCATAATGGACTCACACTGGGACGCTTTATGCCTCACAGAGACATGGCTTAATGAAGACAACATGGCATCCATTTCGCTAGCAATCCCGCCAGGCTTTAAAATGAGCTTTTCTAATAGATTGGAGGGCCGAAGAGGAGGTGGAGTGGCTTTCATTTACAACGAGAAATACACTCTGCTGTCCTCCGCTCCCACCACACTCCCAGGCATTGAGGGGCTACGTTTTTGCCTCCAAATTACCCCCCAACTGTCTCTTACTGGCCTAGTTATTTATAGACCCCCGGACTGTCCGACATCAGCCCTGAGTGAGCTTATGGACTTTATAGTCCTAAACTCTCTAGACCATTCTTATTTCATCGTAGCTGGCGATTTTAATCTCCACGCGGACAATCCTGACTGCCCTCAGGCTTCCTATCTTATCTCTACTCTGCAATCGGCCAATCTGATTCAAGCTATTGCAGGCCCCACGCATCGGGCAGGGCATATGCTCGATCTTTTCTTTTCTAATATACCTAACACAACAGCCTCCTCTCCGTTACCACTACTCTGGACGGACCACTACTTAACTACCATGGCCATCTCAATCCCTCCCCAATCTCAGAGCACTGGGAAACGATCCTATGTGCGGAGAAATTGGGACAATTTAACAGCGGTCAAACTGTGTCCAGCACTTCGCGCAACCCCTATACCTCTTACCTCGGATGCAGACTCCGATGCTGCATCCCTGAACTTATGGATAAGCAAAACAGTGGACTCTCTAGCGCCGGCCAGTACTGCCACATCACGCAGAGAATCTCCCTCTGCACCATGGTTCACCCCTGAACTCAAGGCCGAAAAAAGTAAATGTAAAAAACTGGAACGCTTTTGGAGAGTTAACTACTGCGACTCAGCCAAATCCAGCTATAAAAAAGCCCTTCATGCTCTACACTTATCCATTAAAAAAGCCAAGAAAAACTTCTTTGAGGCCTCCATCCTACAGGCGGAACAATCAAGTAAAGAAGTATTCAAGATTGTTCAATCCTTTTTTAAGCCCAAAGCTATTGAGACGGATATCATCCCGTCGGTAAATCTCTGCGAATCCATTTCAGACTTTTTTGATACCAAAATTTTAAAAGTCTATGATACTTTCACGGACCCTGAGCCGACACTAATGGATGAGCTGAGAGTCTCTGAGTGCCCCATTACCCCGTTAAATCTATTTCAGCCTATTACCCTCTCTGAGGCAGTAAAAGAAATACAAAAATGTAAATCGGGAGGCCCGGATGATCCCTGCCCACCTAAACTGTGGAAACTAATGTCGGAAGCAATTGCAGCTCCCCTCCTACACATATGGAACACGTCCATTGCTACTGGCACGTTTCCGGACTGTTGGAAACAGGCCACACTACTCCCGCTGAAAAAAAAACCCCAAGTGGCACCGGATGATCTGAACAATCTCCGACCCATCTCTCTCCTTGCAGCCCCCGGCAAAATGCTTGAAAAAATAATCCAGCGGCAGCTTAATAAATTTATTGAAGATAGCGGCGCCCTACATGAAACTCAGTCGGGCTTTAGGGCCGGCTTCAGCACCGAGACGGCCCTCATTGAGGTTGCCGAGTCTATCAGGTGGTCCTTAGATTCAGGGGCATCAGCAATGCTGGTGCTCCTGGATCTATCAGCTGCTTTTGATACTGTAGATCACAGCAGATTGCTGATCCGACTTAAGGACATTGGTATTGGAGACAAAGCTCTCAACTGGCTACTCTCCTACCTCTCTAATCGCTCCCAGAAAGTGGCCTTGGGCCCCTTCTCTTCTGGACCAAAAAATCTCTGGTGTGGCGTCCCACAGGGGTCGGCACTCAGCCCCCTGCTGTTCAATGTCTATTTGGCCCCGCTTTTCACCTTGATTGCCAAATGGGGGGTCAAGGCAATATCCTACGCGGACGACACGCAATTAGTCTTCCCATACACAGACACGTCCGAGGCAGCATTTAGCAAAATCAGGGGCTGTCTGCAAGACGTGGCCAAATGGATGAATACCAACAAACTCAAAATGAACGCGAGCAAAACGGAGGTGCTATTCTTTGGAAACCTCAAACATCCCCCTCCGGATCTGTGGTGGCCAACGGAAATGGGACCTGCCCCATCTCCCAGCTCCCATGCAAAAAATCTAGGAGTAAAATGGGATGAGAATTTGTCTTTCTTGCCGCATATACAACAGCTCACTGCGGGCTGTCTGCATAAACTTAAAAATTTGCGGAAATTTCTGCCTCTGCTACCAGTCGAGTGCCGGAAAACGGTTGTTCACGCAACAATCACTTCCCGACTCGATTACTCTAACGGCCTCTACCTTGGTCTACCTAAATATGCGGTGCAACGCCTACAAATCGTGCAGAATGCGGCTGCGAGATTAATAAAACGGATCCCTTTCAGGCAGCACATCTCTCCGCATCTGCACGAGCTGCATTGGCTACCTGTGGCAAGCAGAATTAAGTTCAAAGTGTTAACCCTGGCTTTTAGAGCACTAAAAGGCACGTGTCCAAATTATCTGAAACTCCGACTCCCCCGCTACCACCAAAAACGTGAGCTGCGCTCCAACTCTCTACTCAAGCTAACTGTACCGCGCTTGAGGAAAGCTAGACTTGGAGGCAGGTCCTTTTCGGCCGGCACGGCGAAACTTTGGAATACCCTGCCTCCTGCCATCCAATCCGCCACGTCAGAAGCAAGCTTTAGGAAGCTCCTAAAAACCTGGCTTTTTATGCAATAACTCTGCCCCCCCTCCTGACTACTTACTCTTGCTGTGGGATTCGTTAGCGCCGGGACACCTCCCCAGAGGTAGCTGTTCGCGCTTAATAAGTTTCTGTATTATTATTATTATTATTATTATTATTATATTACCTACTGGCGGTCGCCAGTAGGTAGTTATAGTTAGGACCTAGTTTCCATAGGAAATCCGCAACATTCTATTGGGAATAACTTTGGCGTCGGTGGACGAATCTTTGTGAATTTCTCAAAGAAGATGGCCCATTGCGCTCCGCTCCTTCCCTGAAAGTGTCGGGGGATTCGTGAAGCGGGGGCCGAGAAAAAAGGGGGTCCCAAAATGTGTTTTCCCCATGTTAATTTCCATAGGACGATTAGACACGGCTACAGCCCGAACCGCTGAACGGAATTACACCAAAAATGATAGGGACTGGTACGTTGTAGGGCCTTTTCCATATTTGGTTAAAATCGCTCCAGTGGTTTTTATGAAAATTAACTTTAAAAAAATGTACATATCTATATGCGTGCTCCGAGCGCTTTGGGTAAGCGTACCGGTAAGCGCACCCAGCGCGCCACGGAAGTGCGCAAGCTGAAAGCTGATTGGCTCTCGGGTGTTTGTAAACATTCGAAATGGTCCTGAGAGTCCGCCATCTTGTGTCTCTGAAGAACCGAGACACAAGAGGTGAAAAACAAAAGGGGAAAAAATTAAAAGGGGGCAGGGTGGAGACCCCCTGACCACCTATGTTTTCTCAGGGGGGCCTAGGAGGACCCCGAAGGGCAAAAAAACTATTATTTTTTTTTTGTAAATTTCACGGAGTAAGCTCAGGGTGTGCGTACATGGGCGTTTACAGGTACGCGTACCCTGAGCGCACCACGGGGAAAAACAGTGAAATAAATTAGAGTAAAATAAGAATTTAGAGTGCTTAGAGGTAGGGTAGCTCTGAAAAGAGCTGTTGTGTTATGTGGGTGATTTAAGTACCTACAAGTAGGTACCGATGCAGAGTCTACAATTCAAGAGGAAGACTCTATTCCCCTCATCTGTAAAATGTACACCATCTCTCCTATAGATGCCTTGCATGTTGTAACGCAAGTTGTTGTGGTATATATAACCCATACCATAGTCTCTGAGAAAAGCAGACACAGATTTATTCACATGTTTCCTTGCTTTCTCAATCTGTGGACAAAATTGGTTGGACCAGTTCCATTTTTGCCTTTGGCATATATTAGAATATACCAAGGCAGTTTTTGGAAAGAGTGACATCACTTGCCTAAAGGTGTCCTTTAAAAGCATTTCCAGACCTACCCCAGTCAAAGTGCCCAGGTCATTGCCACCACAGTGCACAATTATGAGGTCAGGGTGTGGTAGATGCATAAAGGATTTTACCAATGGTATCAATTAGTGACATCTCAATCCTCTCTGGCCAATCCACATAATAGCCACATTTGGTAAATCAAGGTTGGGAATACCTCTGTTTGCTGCGTACTTTTCACTCCAGTGAACATAGCTATGTCGCACAATCCAGACTTTAGGCATCTTGAATGTAGATGTGGTTGTATTCAGATGAGTTGTGGAAATGAAATGGCAGTTTAAAAGTAGGAGTTCTGAAAAAAAAAGTGGTTGAGATTCAGTGCATTGAAAAAGAAGAAATGATTGGTGGTTTCTTGAAATTCTACACTGAAAATTAGGGTGCATGCTGTTTTTTGAAAGAAGTAATTCTAATGGTTGAGAAAAAGTCATTGAAAGAAACATTGCACAGGATAAGCTGGTATATTGAGATATCAAACACCCTTGCTGGGTTCATTTGCAACATAGTATCATGAACTTTTCACCTGTGTGCTCAGTTAGGTGATGTGTGGAGTGTTACCATGGTAACAGGCAGAAAGAGCAGTAGGGGGATGGGTGAATATTATGTGAGTTTCAAAGTGTTGAAATGTAGAACCAATTAAAATGTTAGTTTGGTTTTGAATTTGTGTGGGAAGAAATTTCATTGGTTATGTACATGAAAACGGCTCTGAAATTTGAGGGAATCTGTGCCATTATTCTGAGGCTGCAGTGAAAGAAGCATTATTCAGAGATTTTGCATAAGAAAATCTGGTTTGTGACTGCCACTGTTCTAAATCTTCAAAAGCATTTTTAAAGGTGAGCAGTAATGAGTCATTTAATGTAGATAGAGTGCTGTATACACTATGGGGAAGATTAACAAACATATTGGGCTTCTTTATTCTTGCATTGTGTCTCATGTTTTTTTGTAAGGCTAGTAAAAAATTAATGGTGCTTATTGGAAATGTATTTTGGAAATGAGTCAGGTTTCTGCACTGTAATGTAGTGCTTATTTATATGGGCTGTGCTCTATCTTTCAAATGATTTATTGTGGTACATGTTTTTAGGTAAAATGATTGTTTTTAACATTTTTAAATAGGATCACACTGAGTGTCTGTGTAAATTAAAGAATTATATTTGCACATTTTTTAGAATGTCTCCTCACAGTTTGCATCTGTTTGCTTATAGGGTACTGTTTCTTTATGCATTGTGTCTCATGTTTGTATGTAATGCTGGCAGAAAACGAATGGTGCATGTTGGAAATGTATTTTGGAAATGAGTCAGGTTTCTGCATTGTAATGTAGTGGTCATTTATTTGGGCTGTGCTCTGTGTCTTAAACGATTTACTATGCTAAATGTTTTTTGGTAAAATGTATGGCTTTAACATTTTTGAGTAGGATCACACTGAGTGTCTGTGTAAATTAAACAATTATATTTGTACCTTTTTCTATAATGTCACCTGTGTCTCCTCACAGTTTGCATCTCTTTGCTTATAGGGTACTCTTTGTGTGTGTTATCTCTCTCTTTGCGTGTGTCATCTCACTCTCTACCTGCGTCATCTCTCTCTTTGCGTGTGTCTTCTCACTCTCTGACTGCACCAACTCTCTCTTTGCGTGTGTCATGTCTCTCTTTGCGTGTGGCATCTCACTCTCTGCCTGCTCCATCTAACTCTCACAGTTTGCATCTGTTTGCTTATAGGGTACTGTTTCTTTATGCATTGTGTCTCATGTTTGTATGTAATGCTGGCAAAAAACGAATGGTGCATATTGAAAATGTATTTTGGAAATGAGTCACTCACCCTCACTCACCTTCCATCCCTCACTGTCATCAACTCACCCTCACTCACTCCCCTTCTGTCATTTGTTCCCTCAGTCACTTTCTCCCCTTCATTCAGTCATTTTATCCATTCATTTATGCAGTACACGTTCATTGAAAAAAAGAATGACACAGTATATAAGGAATATAGCTCTATTTGGAGAATTGGAGGTAGTTCTGATAAGAACTGTTTTTTTCTTCTTTTTTAGTTTTTACATTTTTTTATACTTTTTCCAGAACGATTTAAAAAAATTGTATTTTTTTCAGGACAAAAACAAAACCAGGGAAGGCAAAACTGTTCAACAGGAGCCAAAAAAAGGGGAAAAATTAGGGCAGCGGTGGTCCTCCTTTTTGTGAGCAATAAGTTCAATGCTCTGCCCCCCCATAGCAGAGCAGTTCGTCACACTGTTTGCAGACGATTTTCAAATCTCTGAAGCTGCTCTTCCAGAAGGTGTTGCTGCTCCGGTGGAGGTGCTGCCGCCATCTCTTGGGGGATTGCGTGCCAGGTCCCTGGTGCTCTCCCTTGCGAAGTTATTAGGGTGCCTCCTCTCCACATGCCGGATCAAGGTGGCATTCCCGAAGCTCTATTTGCTGGTGGGATCCCCACGTGACAGAGTTGTGTCACATATCCGGCAGGTCACTTTAGCTGCATTACATTTTTTTTTCCCCTCTGGGAAAGTGAAGAACTTCCAGATGAAATGCTCTTTTACTTTTCTCCGGGGGGGGTGGGGTCCTCAGGCAGGAATTCAAGATCAGTGTCTGAGGAGGGGTCCCTGGAAGCAGACATCTTAAAAAAAAAAGAGGTATTATTAAGAACAATGGACAAGAGGTGTTCTCTCAGCAATTGCAAAAAGGTAGTGAGGGAAATGGGTGGGGACTTTCCATAGTTGTGAAAAAAACTGTTATTAACCAATCAAAAGTGTTGTTTTAAGGTCACATGGCTTGACGCGCGCTTACGCTGCGCGCTCCGGGGCGCTTACGGGGGCACTTACGCGGCACGTACGTAGGCGCTTACGGAGGCTCTTCCGGGGGCGCTTACGCGGCGCGAATGAATGACGTTTTACTCAATTTTCGGAAATGTGTTTAAAAGTTAAAATACGGTTATTAAAAATCAAAAATGCTATTTTTATGAGTATGCCACTGAATGTCTTGCATTATTATTCACTTTAAATACATAAATATATTTTTTTTCGCTCGCGGGAATTGCGCTCATGCTACGTGTACGGGTGCGTTTAAGGGTGCGCGCACCCTGATCGCACCGGGGTTTAAATATTTAAAAAAAACTGGAAAAATACATTCAAAAATTAATATTATAAAAATATAGAATATTGGAATAATTAGAAAAAATTATAATAAATAATAGCTATAAAAATTAGCTATTTAAAAAACTTAATAATTCACTTAAAAAAACGTAGGTTTCAAACTCGTTATAGTTAGGAATTAGCATTTAAAAAACCTTTGAAATTCACTGAAAAAACCATAGGTTTGACACTCGTTATAGTTAGGAATTAGCATTTAAAAAACTTTTGAAATTCACTGAAAAAACCATAGGTTTCACACCAGTTTTAGTTAGCTGAACATTTTACTCATACAAAACCATTGAAATTCCCACGTTAAAGTTAGTTGAACTCACTATAACTCGCGCGCCCGCAAATCACTGCTGATGATGTCACATATTACATCATTCATGACATGGTCAGTGACATCACTGATGACGTCACTGATGACATCTCAAATGACATGTTCAGCTAACTATAACTGGTGTGAAACCTATGTTTTTTTCAGTGAATTTCAAAGGTTTTTAAATGTTAATTCCTAACTATAACGAGTGTCAAACCTATGGTTTTTTTCAGTGAATATATATATATATATATATATATCTATCTCCTACTGGCGGTCGCCAGTAGGTAGTTATAGTTAGGACCTAGTTTCCATAGGAAATCCGCAACATTCTATTGGGAATAACTTTGGCGCCGGTTGATGAATCTTCGCGAATTTCTCAAAGAAGATGGCCCGCTCCGCTCCTTCCCTGAAAGTTTTGGGAGGATTTGTCAAGTGGGGGCTGAGAAAAAAGGGGGTCCCAAAACGTGTTTTCCCCATGTTATTTTCCATAAGACGATTAGACACGCCTACAGCCCGAAGGGCTGAATGGAATTACAAGAAATTTGGCAAAATGGTGGAGTCTAATTCGCAGATCACGCTTTTGCTGAAATGGTGTAAATCCTTCCAGTAGTTTCTGAGAAAATTAAAAGAGAAAAAATATATATATTTCTGAATCAGGTGTGCGCGAGCGAAATTCTGATTTGCTGTTAGACGTCTGTCAACATTCCAATCGGTCAAAATCAGGAAGTGTTGGCCGCCATTTTGTGTCTGAGGCAGAAGAGAGCCAAAAATCAAAGTGGAAAACGTGAAAAGGGGGCAGGGTAGAGACTCCCTGACCCCATAGGTCTTCTCAGGGGGTCCATGAAGGACCCCGAAGGGTAAAAAAAACTTTTTATTTTTATTTTTGAAATTGCAACGTGCACGCACATTGCACACACCCTCGAGGCAGAAGTGAGTCAAAAAAAAAGTGGAGAACGTGGAAAGAGGTCAGGGTAGAGACTCCCTGACCCCCTTGGACTTCTCAGAGGGTCCCTGAAGGACCCCGAAGGGTAAAAATAACTTTTTTTTTTAAATCACGACGCGCGCGCACGTTGCACGCACCCTCGAGGCAGAAGTGAGTCAAAAGTCAAAGTCATTTGAGATGTCATCAATGATGTCATGAGTGATGTCACTGACCATGTCATGAGTGATGTAATATGTGACATCATCATCAGCAGTGCATTGCGGTCGCGCGAGTTATAGTTAGCTGAACTAACTATAACGGGGGAATTTCAAAGGTTTTGTATGAGTGAAATGTCCAGCTAACTATAACATGTGTGAAACCTATGGTTTTTTCAGTGAATTTGCAAGGTTTTTTGAATGCTAATTATTAACTATAACGTGTGTGAAACCTGTTTTTTTCAGTGAATATATATATATATATATATATATTTATATATAAATTGTACTGCAAAAATGCTCTACAAATGTGAAAGATTTTGAAATTCGAAGCTAAAAATTAATTTGTTATAGTTAGCTTGACTTGTGGGAGCAAGGAAAGTACATCAGACAGACTCGAATATGTACATTTGGTGGCAGAGTTTGAAGCACTGGTGTGCACTGGCAAAAAGAGAGCATGATTAGGAACAAAAAAACAATGTTTGAGGTTCAAATTTCAGAAATTGCCTACGCTGTGACTTCTAGCAGTGATTCATTTGTACCCAAAAGTTAAAAAAATTAAAAACAGCTCTTCTAGATCTAGGCTCTTTGCTGTGTGTGATGGATTTGTGAGCAGCACAGCATTGTGGCCAGTGCAGCGAATGTCCTATGCATTCTGGGTTTGTACCAGGTGCTCCTCTACTTCCTACGCCCGAACCTGGTTTGTGAAACCAGCCATGTTTTCTGGGTAGCCAATGCTGGCTGAATGTCCATTTTTTGCTGACAACTACAAGCAAGCACACATGCCTTTTCAGTAGTTGAGTGCATGCAGGAAGTTCCAATCTTGCAGACACCCACATGCAAATATGGGAGCCGCACCAGATCCTAAATGTAACAGTAGTCGATTGCAGAACACACTAGATCACCATCTGCGGTGCAGACTTGTCAGCGAGGAATGTGTACAGCAGATCAGTCTTCTGTTGGCAACAGCAGTAATGAATCCATTGAGGTCAGATGTCTAGCTGCAGCCTCAATTAGGAGAGTATGGGGACATCTCAGGGATGATTCCATCAGAGTAATCCAAGCAGCACCCACAGCAGCAGAAGAGGTACTAAAGCAACTCACTGCAAAAGCACCAATTTATCTCAGCGGTATCTTGAGCTGCTCCTGAGCTCTGCCCGGCACCACCATATTAGCCACAGAACAGAAGACACTTTCTCACAGGGGTGAGTGCACTTCTGCAGCTTCATAGCTTGTCTTAGTTGGACTGGAGACTCTCACTAAAGGCTAACCCTTGCTCTTAATTGCAGCTGGCTCCTTCTCTTCAGGCAAAGCAGCTGGAGGTTTCACCACATTATCTGAAGGGGAGAGGTGTGGTGCTGATGTCGGGCTCCATTTCCCATCCTTTGCCGGTGTATATAGCCTCTGTAAAGTCAATGGTTAAATACTCAGATCATGTGAATCCTCCAATATACATATTCCAAAAGGGTATCAGCTTCTCACCCAGGTGTTAAGCTACACCAGATATTTTGGGGCAGCCAATCAAATTCAAGTGCATCAGCTTGTTTTATTTCCAACTCAGTAGCGATGAGGCATTCTAAAGTTCTAGTAGGGTCCATAGGAGTCTCAGAAATCATTATAGTGAAAGGCACTTCAAGCACCCAGTATGATTTGTGTAGAGTGGGAGCTCCTACAGCTGTATTCCTTGGTACTTCTTTTTTTACACAACAGATCTTTTGGATTGACATAATACTGACAAAGGTACATAAAATATAATATAAACTGATCAGAAGAAAATAAACATTTTGACAGTTTTACAAACTTAACTGAAGCATGACTTTATTGAAATAAAACTAGACATACTGCAAGCAAGACATAGTATAAATATTGTTTAAAAATGTGACAAATGCTATAGGTGAACATAATCAAGTATTGAAAAATGTGAGTGGGAGAATTCATCGTTTACTGTTAAACAGTTTTTTGCATAAATGAGGTTTATCAGTAATGTGAAAGAAACCTTCTTCCAAGAGACCAAAACACATTAGCATTAGTTATTAGTCAACTGAACTCTTTGACGTTTATTCCAGTGTTTAAGGAGCATTGCCTTCTCTATTCACTGTTTCTTAAATCAGTTTAGAGACTGTATGGATGCGATATCCATGAGTAAAGTCAGTGGGAGATTTAGAACTGATTTTACCAATACTACTGAACTTCTTCTGGGATATTGCTTTCTAAAAGTCTGCAGAAATAGTGCAGTTGACATATGGGAAATACTGGTCTGGTCTGGTTTGTCCAGATAGTAGAGTCGACTTCAGACCAAAACTTAGACAACTTCCTGGGATTGGAAATTGTGTTGAATATGAAGGTATTCCTAATCTGGCAATAGACAGGGCAATGACTTTTGGAGTATTTTTTAGATCCTCACAGATATATATGTCAAAAAGGGTGGACGAGTCACCACCTCTGCTACTGTGACAATGGAAAACTTGCCATCTTTAGTGTGATCCAGTAGGACCAGGGCACCTGAGAGTTCAGCACCTGCCTTGGCTATGGCATAGCCAATTTTACTGGAGACTCACTATAGTGACCTGACCTATATTATTGATAAATAGTAATGTGAGTGTTTAGGAAAGCCATTTACTTGGTTGATGTTCTTGACAGAGTTTGTGATTAACATTGCTAGATAAGGGAACAGACATAAATATTTTAAGATGTATTGCGTTCCCTTATAAAAATGACACAGCCAGAATTTGATCTGCAGAAATTTCATCTGACCTAAATAGTGTGTTCTAAATATCACAAAATATAATCACACTGGCATTAGACCAGCTATCATCTCCAATGGGATAATCTTTTTGTAGGCAATATTTAGAGTACAATATTTATGTCAGACAATAGTCTGACACAAATTTTCTCGTATGACTCCTTGCACAGTCCTTTCAGACTTAGGGGTCAATTATGACCCCATTCGGTAGGGCTCCGAATCAGATTCGGGTTTGCCGAATCTGAGCCCTTGTTTCCGACTGAATTGTACAGTTCCGAGTGACAGATTACGATGCCCGGTAAATGTTAGGGCTCTCGAAATTGGTTCCGAAAGGCATTCGGACAGGTCGAGCCTTTTGCTGCTGAATTGTACTGCCTCATGGACTCGTTTTGCAAGTGAGCAATTATGATGACCGATTCAGACAGCCGTATCGATTTGCTTTGCCCAAAAAATAACGGCTATCAGAATCTTCTTTGAGGCCCTGTAGCAGGCCCCCCTTCACAAGGGGCTCTGAATCTGGCCCATTGAGGTACCCATGGGTCCCCTCTTCCCAACTATGCACAGTGTGGCAGGCACCATGGGGTGCCAACCCCAGGGTGTACGATTTCCCCCACCCACCCCTTTCTTCAATGGGAGTCCCATCGAATCGCATCCGGATGCATCCAAATCGCTCGGTCTGACTCCTCTGACCCGATTCATTCAAAAAGCATTCCGGAACCGAAACGGTCGTAATGCTTTTTGGACGAGATTGTAATCGGCTCCATAGTATGAAAAGCCTGAAAATAGAAGAATATATAGGAGTTACAGTAGTAAGGCAAGAGTAAATTTCGGCATTCCTTCATTAGGTCGAGCCTAGGAAGTGAGCATGTGCTGTCTGGAAGATCTGGTGTAATCCCGATACTGAGAGTAATCTCGCCTGCTGCTTGCCATTGGGTCTTTCTGGCGTTGCTCTGCTTTCTTGTTTCCTTATTGGCTGGCACTCTCCAGACGTCACTTCCCTTTGATATCAGACAGCACCGGCCAACTACAGTTAAGTTATCCTGAAGGGCTGTATCTTCAGTACATTCAGGACTACTTCGCTGTTTTTTGCCATGGGCCTGTTTCATGGGACACCATACGCATACATTTAATAAAGCACAACAGCTTTTATTATTACTTTTGCAGCTGCGCAGGGAGCACCTTTAGTGTTCAGCAGGAAACATGTGCACCTTTCCAATGCATTAAGAAATGTCTGTTTTTATTTCAAAGACTGTTTTACCCTTCATAGTAATCTTTGGTGTACTGTTCATTATATAACCATTTTGGTTTCTTTCGTTTTGTTTAGTTCAAAACGCAAGGGACGTTATTTGCTGCTTTGCAGCCACCATCATTGTTGCTCCTGGTATAAAAGGCTGCCACGCCCGACGCGCCCATGCGGATTATTCCTGCTTCTACGTGAGAGGTCTGAGGCCGTTTCTTTTCCCGCTTGGTGCTCCCGTGTGGCTCTGCCGGCGCTCCAGGTGGGATTCCCCTGCTGGTTTACAGTTCGGAGGCAGCAACCACAGGTAGGAGATAACCAGTTCTTGGTAGTCTAGTTGATTCTTGGAGTTAGAGGAATTTCCTTATCAACGTTAAAGTCTTGACATTCTTAATCACAAGAAAGGATATTTAAAGCAAGGTTTGCTACAATTCATGGACTTTTGTAGGAGAGTTGAACAATTGTCATCGAAATTAAGGCTTTGAAGAGAAAGAATAATATAAAAACCCTAAATAGGAACTTTATAACAAAGTGCTAAGCACCTATGCTTATTTGAATAGTGCGCACATGATGAGAAATGCTCACATCTAAAGAGAACATTTTAAGTTAATATATTAGTGTGGCATTGTGAATTCTTCTCAAAACGTACATATTGAAGTCAATCACAGATATATGGTTTTGTTTAAGCTAAGCTTCACATCATATAGACAAGTCTGAAAGACTTTGGCGAAGTCATTCTCTGAGAATTTGGCTACTTTATATGGTATCTGTGACCGAATTGCTAACTACTTTTGTTTCAGGTAAGAGTGGTTCCTAGTATATGTAATTTATTTCAAGATAAAAGGACAAGACTTCAATGTCAACTCAACTGTGACTTGCTGTCTTTCAAGATCTCCCTCCCCGCAGTACCCTCCCTAATTCCCTTCCCCTCATCTGGCCACTTTGATCCTCTGGTGATTTTTATCTCAGAGTTAGAGGTGCCAGAAGGTGGGCCTCTTGAGGGTACTGCTCCTGAGGAACTATACTCACCCTGACATGGGCCTAACTTTTATGTGCACGGCCACCTGCCTGCCTTTTAAAAAAAAACATTTACTGTTTATTTTACGTGCTCGTAACTCCTGCTTTCACATCACCCATTTCCTATGTTGCCTTTAACCCCACCCTCCCCATACTGTACCAGGTGAAAATTCCCTGCTCCCCTCCCGTTGTTACTGTGAAGCGCTGTTAGTGCCTCAGGCAAGTGAAACATGAGGTGGCATCTTGGCGCCCATTCTCCCCTCGTCATAGTAAAGCAGGTCTGTGCCTCAGGGAAGCTCAACATGAGGCAACATCATGGCCACAGGGACCCTGAGCGCTTTAAGTGCACGGTGTCAAAATGTGGTGCACACAGGCGCCACTCTTCATTTTAAAACACGCCTACTGCTTATGTCGTTGTTGCTTACTCACCACTCCCAGCATTGCTTCAATATCCTATCCGCCCCTCCCCTCATTTCTATGGGATGAGTCTGACTCCCTCTGAGTACAATTGCTCTCTGTCCCCTTATGTGTGTACGAGAGTGCAACAGCAACGCAACATGTTTATTTCTCAGAAAAGCACAATAAGTTCAGTTGATTTGAAATACTTTAAAATATGTTAAACGTTTTGATCTGAAACTATGCCTGGGCCTGCCTCCTTCAAGTACACCAGTTTACACTGTACATTTAAGGGAGTTTATTTCCATCATGTTCATCCTCTTACATTCTCCTCGCAGTCTGAGCTAGTTATATTAAATGGCGCTGAAGAGGATCTGTATTCCATGCTGACTGCAGGCCTGGCATATTCAATTACCTGCAGGAGTTTGAATGGGCCGAAATAACAGGAGCATCTGCTGTCCCCAAGTACAGTTTCCCTGTTTTTCTGGTAAGTGCAGGCTGTTAGCATGCTACATGTGTTATGGAAAACAGTTATCTTACCAGGGTGCTAGGGATAATGGAAAGCCAACTTGAGCGCCTC
This sequence comes from Lissotriton helveticus, assembly GCF_964261635.1. NCBI lineage: Eukaryota > Metazoa > Chordata > Amphibia > Caudata > Salamandridae > Lissotriton > Lissotriton helveticus. The sequence continues at coordinate 1,337,917,150 of NC_136067.1, read as the reverse complement.
TGTGTCTGTCCTGATAGGAGTCGCAACTGGTGGTAGACACTTTTCTCTGTTACAACGTTAACTTCTCCTTCAACCTCTGGAAATAGCATTCTAGTTATATTTAGGACCGCTGTGCTACTGCTGACGCCCTTTCTCTTGCTTCGATTTCTAATAATTACACCCCTTCCTCCTATTTGCCTCTGTCCCCTATGACTATCAGACTCACTACGGTTTCACTCAGCTCCTGTGACCTCCCCCCTCACTACTACCTCACCCCTGAATTCTACCTATGCTGCCATCCTACCACTTGTTTTACAGTGCCATCTCCCGCGCTTTAGCTCATGCTAAAACGGGAGTGCCGGAACTACTTCAAGAGCAAATAAATCAGGAGTTCATTTTCATTCATTTGTCTTGTAACAGCAATCATTACTGTCTTACTGTGTAAATAAAAAGTGACAGATTTCTTAACAATGTATTAAAAACACATTGTGTCCAAAACGCACACTTTAAAAATAATATTGTTAAAGCTGCATTGAATAGGCTTCCTGTACACAGCGTTCACAGTGTTGCTCATTGAGCGGGGTGGGGGGGGGGGGGGGGGTTTGCGGCCCGTGCTCGCTTGGCAGGTGTGCAGCACAAATAACAGGACCCTCACACAGTACTCGTGTCGGCAGCGAAATGCCTAGTACGGTCACGCCCCGTTTATTTAGCTACGAGCCCCGCCTTCGGGCACGAGTGCAAGTACCGGATATATTCGATGTGTGCGTCCACATCAAAGGCTGGAACGCTAACTCATCACATCCCATCCCAACTCAGTCCTTGACTGGATTCCAAGTGTCTCATAGTTCACTTACTTGGCAGGCAAAGTCTCTCAGGTGAGTGTTTGGCTGGGGGTTGCTCCTCAGAGCATACCTGTGCTGGCCACAGCTGGACCTGCGCTCCGCGGCTGGTTTGCTGGGCAGGCGTGATGTTTCTGGGGGCTCCAGGACCGTTGGTTGCTTTGGGATAGCTTTCTGGGATGACCACCTGTATGAATCATTAGAGAATGCAGGTTACTACTTCCACTTCCTTGTTGATTGTCACCATGGTTCCCTTCACGTCAGTCACAGTCCAGTAGCCCTGTTCATAGCAGGTATGGAACTTTCCTTCTGGCCTCCGGTCCCTCATGAGGACGGTGTCTCCCCGTTGCAACTGACGAGATACAGCTCTTATGGTTTGGCTGGCTGTGACGTTGCGTTGTTTCCTCTTCTGGAGGGTGCCTTCTTCATCATAGGGAGGGGGTGTCCACCCTGGGGCGATTGGGAGGCCATTGCGGCGGAAACCATTGAACATTAGCGCCCATGGAGCTTTGAGGGGTGCTCCGGTATTCCCCCGGATTCGGGGACGTCTTTGCCTTTTCAGAGCGTGGTTGAAAGAGACTAGGTAAGTCTCTCCTTTCTCATCTGATGAAGTGTCATCTGCTTGGTAGGCGGTTGCGCCCGATGCCTTCCTTCCTGGCGAGGACAATAGCGAGGCAATCGATAGTTGACTGACCATTCTCCGCATAAGCTTGGGCCGCTTTCCTTCGTTTCGCGGTGTTTTCTTTCTGCATACTGAGGCGAAGTGGTTCGCAATTCCACAGGGTGCACGTCTTCCCTAGTGCTGGACATGTCTGCGGGGAATGTTCCTCATAACCACAGTACTCGCATTGGCTTTTCGGGGTTGGCGATCCCTTGGCTTGTTGGTCCTGTCCTGCATCCTGACGGCATCAGCACGTCCAGTCTTGACGGCGACTCCTTTTTCTGTGTTGCGCATAAGCGCAAGGTCCATTTCTTCTGCACGCGCAGCTGAAAGATCATGGGACCGTGCCAACACCAGGTTGTCGTTCATTGGTATGTTCAGTTGTCTTAGGATGAGGCCTTGCAGGACTTTATTGCGGATTCCCAGAATTAGTTATGCCCTGATTTGTTCTGCAGCTCTGTCCCCTACGGGGAGGGTACCAGCAAGCTCCATCAGCCTTGCGTGAAAAAAAGTCCACTGATTCTCCTTCCCTTCGTCTCGCTTGCCTCAACTTGAAATGTTCTAAATCAGGATTTAGTTGCAGGGCAAAGTGTGCATTCAATGCAGCTACCGCTGCTGCATAGTACCTCCGGGGGCCCGGTGGTGGGGAGGTGTTTAAAGAGGAGATAGATTTCCTCTCCGGCGTAGTGGAGAAGTAGTGAGTGTTTGACGGCACTATCAGTCTCCCTGGTGACGAAGTAATTCTCCAGGCCGCCGAGCCAGACCTGCTACCTCAGCGAGGCTGTAGAGGGGTCTGCCGATTCACTAAAGGGAGGTAGAACTCCTGAGGGAGGGTGTTGTGTGGTGGCCCTCACTGGTGGTTGCACCTCTTCTCCCTGGTCTCCCATAATGCTGGTTAATGGGGTTTCTGTATGTCAGAGCGAGGGAGTAGTGCCCAAAGGAATGGATCCGGCGTGTGGGCTAGAAGGACTGGCTCCACTAGGGTCTTGCATGGGCAGCTCCTGTGGGCGTAGCTTTGTGACATGTGGGTGACCTCTGCCACGTGGGAAAATGCCTTGGGACCTCGCTGGCGCATTGTGCGCAATTCCTCACCATTGGCATGTCTTGTTGCGCCCTTGTCAGGTACACCTTGAGGGCATGTGAGGGGCCTCCTACCTCGTGGTGTCGTCTGTGGCATCTGGCCTGCTTGATGGTGGTCCTCAGTGTGGACTGCACACTGTTGGGGACGTGTAGCAGCAACCCTCAGCAGCGTGCCTACGAGTGTTGGTCGTTTCGCTCCTCGTTGCCAGTGTTGCGTATTGAGCCGGGGGATCTCGCGGGCCGTGCGCGCTTGGCAGACATGCGGCACAAATAACAAGACACCCACACAGTACTCTTGTCGGAGGCGCACTGCCTAGTGCCATCACGCCCCGTTTATTTCGCTCCGCGCTCCGCGCTCCGCCTTCCGGCACGAGTGTGGGGGCTGGATATATCGGAGCGTGCGTCAACGTCAAAGGCTGGCACGCTAACTCACCACATACAGGACGGAAGTATTTCTAAAATAAACTAACAAGAAGGTTGCTGTTTCGCTTTTAAGTACAAACGAAAAGGCTTTTAACCGACATGGAATCCATTTTTACAAAGCACTGTCATTTGTACTTTAAATGCAAAAGCTGTCAGTTTATGTTTAGTTTGTTTGTCCTGTCAGGTGAACATGTGTTCGCTCCAAGAAGCCCGCCCTCCTCCAATGTCCGCAGCATCCGGCAGCATCTGGTTAGGGTGTGTTTAGCGGGGACAGGAGAGATATGCTCCAGGTCTTATCTCTCCTGATGAATAGCACTCCTCACACCCATCTCTTCACTGAAGGTGGTACTTGCTATTTTCAGCACTAATCTAGTTCACCTTGATCTCTGTTTATCTTCCTATTTCAGTGTTGTGTTCTTTTTCTCATCTTTTATTGTGTTCATTTTAGCCTGTTGTGCTCATGTCTGCATTAAACCCAGTGGCTGAAAGCGGCAGAGTCTTTTTAAAAGGCATGAACTCTTCTGTTTATGGCCGGTTTATCAGCACCCTGCACACCTTCTCCCACTGTTTATCAACGCCCCCTACCTCCCCGCTCCTCCCCCATCCGTTTTTGGACATGCCCGGCAATCACCATAAAAGGGAAGATGCTATCCTGGGTCACTCTGCTGGCGCATGCCCCCGTTTTTAAACACATTTCGTTATGCTGCAATTAACTGTTTTCCTATGCTTCTGTACATCTTCTGTTTCTTGTCCCCGTCCTTTCACATCTATTTCTCACATGGTCAGCGACTAGCTGCCGCCTCCCCCCCAATCCGGCACCCAACACCCAGGAACGTGGACACGAGACGTCTTACTTTTTGGAAGGCGGGCGCTAGTCGCCCGGCCGTATTTATTAAAGTATGAAATTAAAAAAGGTTTTAATTGCATAATCAACAATGAATACAAAAATCAGCAGGACATTTAGTTACACAATTATTATCAACAAGTTTGAGAGCCTGACCTTAACAAAACTCTAATACATGTTGTTTCCTAACTTAGACTAAACATCCTAATCTTGATTTTTGTACATTTCTGGCCATATGGCAGGGTCACTACCGGTGTCAGGTCCTACAAGCTGCGCCTCCCCCATAGATGTGCGCATGCGCAGTGTTACCCCGGGAATTGCCCGGTCTACGCCCTAAACTCCATTTACCCACTAAAGGAGGGCCCTTACTCTGCGCCGGTGGCGTCATGAGTCCACGCGCGCGGGGTGGCTACCAGCCTAAGGAAAGCGTGAACTACTCCTACCCGCGCTCCTTTGCCTATTACCTTGCCCCTGGAGTTCTGGGAGTGGCCCGCAGGCCCCTCCCCCTGGGCGGGAACCTCCATAGGATGATGCCCGCCCCCTCAGACCTCAAATATGTGCTCACCGATAATGACCTTACCGCATGCCCCATACCTAATAAATACGACGACCTATGGGAAAAAATTCTAAAGGACAGCTACACTGGCTAATAAATAACAGTATCAACGTATAGCTACAAAGGAAAAAAGGCCTAAAGACACATGGCATCAAATACAATTCACTTCACACATGTTTTGCTAAAACGGGGAAAAAATTCCTAAACAAACGCATCACAAAATATACCAACAGATCCATCTCTACTGTGGACCGTACCTTCAAAACTTACCATTCAACCAGACATAAAAAACTGCTACAAGACTTTTGTTCCAAGGGATGGTGGGTGGGAAAACTAAGAAGCCCCGAACGCGGGGCACAACGTTCAGCGAGGGAGCGTCCAGGGACAAGGGGGTCTCCTGGGCGCTCCCCACCTCTTATTCCCGAGGGGCCGGGCGGCCCCTCCTATCGCCCGCCCCCCCTGACCCGGACCCACTAACTTGGATCCGGGTCAGGAAGGCCGCCGGCCAATCGGCGGTGGGCCGCACCCCCAGGGCACGCCCCCACCGCCGAATGACCACAACGGGGAAAGGGGGGGCGACGGTCGCCGCGCCGCCATGCGTGCGGGGGGGCCAAGGGCCCCCCCTTTTCACATGGTCAGCGACTAGCTGCCGCCTCCCCCCCAATCCGGCACCCAACACCCAGGAACGTGGACACGAGACGTCTTACTTTTTGGAAGGCGGGCGCTAGTCGCCCGGACGTATTTATTAAAGTATGAAATTAAAAAAGGTTTTAATTGCATAATCAACAATGAATACAAAAATCAGCAGGACATTTAGTTACACAATTATTATCAACAAGTTTGAGAGCCTGACCTTAACAAAACTCTAATACATGTTGTTTCCTAACTTAGACTAAACATCCTAATCTTGATTTTTGTACATTTCTGGCCATATGGCAGGGTCACTACCGGTGTCAGGTCCTACAAGCTGCGCCTCCCCCATAGATGTGCGCATGCGCAGTGTTACCCCGGGAATTGCCCGGTCTACGCCCTAAACTCCATTTACCCACTAAAGGAGGGCCCTTACTCTGCGCCGGTGGCGTCATGAGTCCACGCGCGCGGGGTGGCTACCAGCCTAAGGAAAGCGTGAACTACTCCTACCCGCGCTCCTTTGCCTATTACCTTGCCCCTGGAGTTCTGGGAGTGGCCCGCAGGCCCCTCCCCCTGGGCGGGAACCTCCATAGGATGATGCCCGCCCCCTCAGACCTCAAATATGTGCTCACCGATAATGACCTTACCGCCACAGGCCAGCATTGTTAACCGACGATCTGGCCTCCCCCCTCTAGCCCCTGCCTAAGGACACCCTCCTACTTTCAAAACCCTCTAGCCAGGCCCAGATATTGTCAGACCATAGGACAGTACCCTCCTCTGTTAAATGAACTCCGCCCTTCAAGTAATACTTGTCGCCCCAGATGCACCCATGAGGTATTGACTGTAACAAGGGGGCTCGAAACAACCTATCCAACCGTGTGTTGATCCTCTTTACCGAGTGATTCAACGCCCTAACCGAATGTCCCCCCCGCCACTGTAGTCGAGGTATGAGTTGTGACCATACTAGTGTGCAACCGGGGCAGGTCCTAGCCATCCAACCCGCCGTTGAAATAATCTCCTCAATCAGAATGCGCCTACCCAGTGTTGCCAAATCATTCTCCCCAAGGTGAAGTATCACCACTGACGGTGGAGATTGCCGGCGTGCTAAAAGCCCCTGGAAGAATCCCCTAAACTCGTGCAGACACAACCCCCTCTGCCAAAGAACGTGATGTCCAACCCTAGTTGTGCCGCCCTTTTCCTCCTGTTACCTGACATAAAGACACATTCTGCTCGTTTTACATATGAGTGACCCACAATCCAAACACTGGTCTTCATCGTTTCCTGGGTGCCGCTCCGTGCTGATGTATGTTGCCGGTGCCCGACGACAAATTCCTCCCCTGCGTAACAGGTCTGAGAAACTGTAAGAGAGCGGAAACAAACCAAGCGTGAGCGACATGTAATCATAGCATGTCAATCCGTACATAACGTTTGTAGCATTCTGAGGACCATCTCCCAATTGTCTTCACTCTCTCCACTGGGAGGCCCCCGCCACCGCCTCAGTTGCTGCCCCAATCCTAAAGGAATGAGAGCCAAACTCTTTAGGGTCAAGACCTGCCTTCCTAACCCCCATCTCTAATACCTTCCTGAATTGATATCTGGTCAGGGGGCTCCCATCGGCGTGACAGAGCAATGCCCTGCCCGCTGAGCCCACCAGCAGTCCGTGCAATAATTCCACGTGCCTCACTGGGCAGCAAGGGTTGGCGGGGGCCCGTTGGAGAACTATGGTGTGGCCCCTAGACTCCTGGTCGGTCTTTGACTTTGGAATAGTTACCCACATGGTGTCCTCCCTTATCGTCACACTAGCCCTTTGCAAGCCGCCCAGTAGGTCTGACTTAGAGCCTGCCACAAGTTCGCTAATTCTCAGCGCCCCATAGAATGCCAAAGAGAATGCTGCCCTAAAAAGAAACACCTCCCACTCCGAGCTACAAACAGTGTCCAGTGTGGCAAGTAGAGCTGTCAGCCGGGCTACTCCTATGGGCTTTCTCTTATCCTTATGATGGCCCTGAATACGGCGCCATCCCCTCAAAGCCTTACGTATCATAAAGGTATTAGTGGGATCCCGGAAGCCCCTAGCCTGAGCGAAGAATGACACCGCTGCCCTATGTCTGTTTGCCGCTGCCACCGAGCGTCCTTCCTTATGCATCCATTCTAAATAGGCTGCAAAGCCATCCTCCTGTGCCCAAAGTACTTCCCATTGTTGTCCCAAAAAAGAACGATAAGACAAAAACGCCCCTTCGTAAGCCGTCTTGGTCCTGGGGGCTAGGCTAGCGACCACGAGGTCCTGTAATCTGGGGCACCAATCTGCCAAAGTACTGCTGGGAAGTGCGCTGGCGAGGGGTCTGCTGTAGGAAGATGCTCCCTGAAAACCTGCATTTTGAAGCGAGAGAGGGAGTCAGCTGCATTGTTCAGAACACCTGGGACATGCTTGGCCTTAAAGTTGACATTCAATTTAAGGCACTGCAACACAATTTCCTTGATCAGACGAAGTATGAAAGGACACCGTGCCCCCTGCTGGTTGATACATTCCACCACCGTCATGTTGTCTGACCAAAACACCACTGATTGATTACATAGGTGTTCGGGTCAGACCATTAGTGCCACCCATATTGGGAAGAGTTCCAGGAATCCAATGTTGCTGGTCAGGCCCCATGTCCCCCATACTCCCGGCCACTGTTGAGCGACCCATCTGTTTCCTAGAATGGCGCCGAAGCCCACACTCCCGGCAGCATCCGTCCACAGGCCCAACTCTGCTGATGTTGTCAGCGGGCCGGGCCAGACTACCCTGCCGTTAAAATCCTCCAGGAATGCCATCCATATAAGCATATCCTGGCGAATTTCAACCGACAGTCGAGTGCGGTGATGCTTCTCCCTCAGCCCCTTCATTGCCTGCGCAATAGAGCGAGAGAATGGGCGAGCCATGGGGATGATCCTCAGTGCAAAGTTCAATTGCCCTACCACCTCCTGTAATTGCTGCAAAGTGACCTTCTCCTTCCGGAGGCATAACTGTAGCGCTGTCTTGAATTTGTCCACCTTGTCCCTAGGTAATCTAAAACATCCCTCCATTGAGTCAATCTCAATGCCAAGGAATTCTAAGCAGGTGGTCGGGCCAACAGTCTTCCCGGGCGCAAGAGGGACGCCAAAAGCCCGCATGAGCACGCAAAATTCCTGCAATGCCAGTGCACACTCCTGAGATCCCGCTGTACCCAGGAAGAGGAAATCATCTAAATAATGCATGACCCGCTGATGGCCCGTCACTTGTCTCATGGCCCATTCAAGAAAGGAACTAAACATCTCAAAGTAGGCGCAAGATATAGAACAACCCATAGGCATGCATTTGTCCATGTAGAACATATCCCCAAAAGTGAAACCTAAAAGACGCTGATCCGCTGGGTGGACTGGAAGGAGGCGAAAGGCTGATTCTATGTCTGATTTCGCCATCAGCGCCCCGGGTCCCGTGGCCTGTAATAGGTTAACAGCCTGATCAAAAGAGGCGTATTTAACACTACAGATACCTTCGTCAATGGCATCATTCAGTGACGTCCCCCTAGGTGCTGACAGGTTATGGATCAATCTGAATTGCCCTTTCTCTTTTTTGGAGACAACTCCTAGTGGGGAACACACAAAATTGGGTACTGGCACTTCAGAAAAAGGGCCCGCTATCCTGCCTAACGATAGCTCCTTGTCAATTTTGACGGCCACCACCGCCGGATTGTGCTTGACTGACAATTGGTTTCTACAGTGCGCGCTACCTGCGTATCCCGCGGCCGGGATCCTAAAGCCTTTAGAAAAACCTTCCTGGAGTAGGGTGGCTGATGTGTGGTCCGGGTATCTGTTCAACCATGGAATCATTGCCACCACATCCACTGGAGTGGGGGGGCCTAACCTGTCTATCTTATAGTGGCTTTCCCCTACCCCTCTGACCTGTGTTTCCCTGCTTGGACCTACAGGCAGTTTCTGGATGAGAGGGGTGCCCACAGGAGGAACATGCATGTCTAAACTTACACGCGGCCCTTGTGCAGGTGCGCCTATTAAAATCCCAGCACACCCCTTTTTTCTCTGGCCCACTTGCCCTAAACTTCCCAGGTACCTCACTCGTTTGGGGGGGCCGAAAGGGCTGTTGTGGTCTAGTGAACACCTTGACCGCACCGAACTGAGGGGGAGGTGCAGTATCAGAGAACTGTTTGTGCCAAGCCATGGAATCTACCGTGTCCCATGGCAATGATCTATTGAATTCCAATGCCTTCCTGAAATTGACATCATACCCCTTCCATGCCTCCCCAGAATACTGTTCACTCCACCCCACAATCCTGCTCGAGTAGCATGCCAATGCTGCCTGTAAATCTGGAGGACGCTCAGCTTTAATTGCAGTGAATACAGCCCATGCTTTCATCCAGTTGTTGAGAGTTTCCTCAACCCTAAATCTAGTACACTGCGCCCTCCATTCGCTTGGAAGCATCCACTCTTTTAGTGCTTTTGCCTGCTCCATTTCCCTATTATCTAACAACAAAGAATAAATGTACACGTATTTATCCGCCCAAATCATCTCTTTCACAGCTAATGACACATGCTGAGCCAAATTCTCGCTCCTAGAAGGTAGAACACCGTCCCCCAAGAGCGGCAATGCCACTTCCTTACCAGGTGCGGGCACCGGGGGCGGCTGCCCTTTAACTCCGTCCAGCTGGGGAACACTTGGACCTGCAAGGGGAGAAGATATTGGCAAGGCAACACTGCCGGCGACCGCTGCCGATCTGATCTTTTCCACAAACTTCGCCGCCTCTGCTGCATGGTCTGCAGAATTCGGGAAAGCTCCCCCTTTTTGGAGCCATGGCATCAAGGCCGTTATCTGGGATAACAATTCAGGGGGCATGGACTCTACATTACCCCCCGGGACAACAGGTACCACTGGGGTTATGCCCGGTGGTACTGGCGCAGCTGGCAGGGCGGGTGCCGGGTGTGGCACGCCTGTGCCCGGGATTGTGGGCACCGGTATGGGAGCAGGCCCAGCGTCTACTGGTTGACCTGTCGGCACCGGCACCACGGGGGCAAGGGGTGTAGGGATAGGTATCTGCGGGGGTGGGACGTCCGCCGGCGGTGCGGCAGGTACCGGTTCTACTGGCCCCGGGATGGGGGCAGCGTCCCTGGGTCTCTTGGACCTAGGTTTCCCGGGTGGGGTGACAAAATCCCCCCTTGGCACTGGTGCCACCCTCTTGCGGATCGGCCTACCGGATGGGCCCGGGGCATCACCATCCCTCTCATTAAGCCGTGCTTCCAGCTCATTAACTTTCCCTAGCTGTTGCTTAATTTCACTCATTCCACCTCTACGCGGACGACACGCAGATTTACCTGGAAATCTCCTCTCTTAAAGACATCCAGAGACTCAACGATGTCCTAAATGAAGTTCAAGACTGGCTGACAAAGAATCACCTGAAACTCAACCCCGATAAGACAGAAACACTCCTCATCTCAAACAAAGAAGATAACCCTCAAATCACCGAGTGGCTAAAGTCGATCGATGCTCTCAAGGGTAACCTCACGCTAGCCGACTCCGTTAAATCCCTGGGCTTCACCTTAGACCCCAAACTAACCCTGTCAAATCACATTAAGAACTCGGCGAAAAGCGCTTTCTTCAACCTCAGACTTTTGAACAAAATTAAACCTTACATTCCCAACAAGGACCTCAAACTAGCCACGCAATCTCTAGTTCTATCAAGACTGGACTATGGGAACTCAATCCTAACAGGCATCCCCAAATCCCACCTGGCTCCACTAAAAACAACACTTCACGCGGCAGCAAGAATGATCACAGGCTGCAAAAAATATGATCACATCTCCCCGGCTCTCAAAGAACTCGAATGGCTCCCTGTGGAAATGCGAAGTACCTTCAGAACGGCCTGCCTTACCCACAAGGCCCTCCACACCGGCAAACCGGAATACCTGGCTAACAAGCTCAAAAAAGCAGGCCAAGCCAGAAACTTGAGAAGCTCTAATTCCCTGCTGCTCATCCTACCAAAAACCAGAAGGAAGAGAACTGCGGATTGCTCTTTCTCAGGAAATGCCCCCAAAATATGGAACGCCATCCCCCCGCACATCAGAACTCTACCGTCCTATGCAGAATTCAAGAGCCAACTTAAATCCTTGTGCCTGATCCGCTCCCTTGGTTATGGATAACTTGGAGCTGCAAACGTCTCAGAATCCATGCGTTATTGTTGAATCCAGTACTGAGAAGCCCTGCTGTCCGAACTTTTCTTCTTTCCAAATTGTCTGTCGCCGATTGCTTTTATTGGGTTTGTTTCATGTTGTTCTCTTTTTCATGCCCACTACTGTGAAGCGCTCTGATACCTTCGGGTCTTGTTAGCGCTATAGAAAACTTCTAAATAAAAATAAATAAATAAATAAATACTCATCTCCCGCATCATAGCCCGCATCATAGCCTCCATGTTGGACCCCCTTTTTCCACCCCGCGGACCTGGCATGATGCTACCCCAAACAACCGCAGCCTACTCTCTTAAATTACAACAGGTCAACTATTTGTACCTTTCAGGTGGAGGGTCACCAGGGGGCTTTCAGCACCATGCAACGGCGACCGCAACACTAGCGGCTTGTCCGCTTATGTAAGGGGTGAGTAAACCTAATGTAGACCCACCCGGCGGCCACCAGGAGCGATGAATGCTAGCCCCCCGTACCCCTCTTACCGACCAGTCCCGTGTACTCGCCGGCGATATTGGTCTGTGATCACGTCCCCTACTAGGCTGCGCGTTTAATCTCCTTACGTCCTCTCTGAAGAATGAATTGCACCAATAATGTCGTTAAAGGCCTGGAATAGAGAAATGCATTAACACCGTGTGACAAAGCAGGGGCAAATTCAGGAAAACTTAGTTCAGATACAATGGAGGTTTGAACCCCCCTTGTTAATAGCAAAAGACAAAGGCCGCCTTAAAGAACAGTCATAAAAACCTCAGTTCCCTATCACTCCTTATTAAAAACAGAACAGTAATGAAGTCTCAAATACCTTTTCCTTCAGTAACACAATCCTATAACAGTTCCCCCAATCCAGGTGCCTCTTATTGCAAAAACGGTCCCGAATAATAGTTACACAGGGCACTTCGCTTTATCTCTTCGAAACAGTCATAAAAAGAAAACAGTTGTCCAGTATCACTTGTTAAATTTCATAAGACAGTTAACTTTTCCACTTGTACTATATTGCACTTTATTACATTAGAAATATGCCCCACTAAATTCGGGTCTCCCCTCCAGGTCCTGCCCTGGTCGACCCTGCTTAGCTTCAGAAAGTGCTGCTTTTGTTCCGCTGGAACAACCTCTCCGCTCTGCCCTAAAATGGCGGGAAAACCTCTCTTTGTACCGCGTTATGTAACCTCGCTTTGTACCGCGTTATATATGCGGTTGAATCAACAGCCGGTATCGTCCCCAACAACAGCCGCTCACATCTGCCTCGCTATGCCCGCCGCTTCCTTCAGCGCGGCTCCTCTCCCCTACCGGCTGCCTGCAGGACCCAAAATTCCACCGGCTGACCGGTGCGCCGTCCCTGGGCCACCCGCCCTTTACAATACCTTACGGGACCTCGAACCGGCCCGTACCACGCTCCCGACCCGATCCGGCCACACGCTCCCGGCGAGTCACTGCTCCCTGGAAAGCTCCCCCTCACAAGACGGCCGACTCCACGCGGCGGATATCTGCAATAAACGGGGACACCGGAACCTGTAAAAAGGAAATGACCCGATCCGGCCACCGGCTCCCGGCGAGTCACTGCTCCCCGGAAAGCTCCCCCTCACAAGACGGCTGACTCCACGCGGCGGATATCTGTAATAAGAGGGGACTCCGGAACCTGCAAAAAGAAAAGACAAGAAACGGGGCACAACGTTCAGCGAGGGAGCGTCCAGGGACAAGGGGGTCTCCTGGGCGCTCCCCACCTCTTATTCCCGAGGGGCTGGGCGGCCCCTCCTATCGCCCGCCCCCCCTGACCCGGACCCACTAACTTGGATCCGGGTCAGGAAGGCCGCCGGCCAATCGGCGGTGGGCCGCACCCCCAGGGCACGCCTCCACCGCCGAATGACCACAACGGGGAAAGGGGGGGCGACGGTCGCCGCGCCGCCATGCGTGCGGGGGGGCCGAGGGCCCCCCCTTTTCATAACCCCAGACCCCACTCTCATCTCGTAGTCCGTATTGGCAGGGTGCCCCAGGAGTTTTCCACAACCCATCTTCTCCACCCCAAAAAGAAAATGTTTTCGACAAGTGTTTGTAAGTAAACCGTTACCTCCCAGTGGTTCAGTAACAAGCTGTTTGTGGTGTGTTGTTGGAAGGTGCATTCTGGGATTTGTAGATTTGATTTGCTTCCATCAATTCATTTGACATAACACACTTGATAATTTTGTGCCAATTTAGTAGGAAAGAGAAGCTTTGCATATACAAATTAAAGTTAAAGGCCAATACTAAAATGAAGGTAACACTCTTTACCCGTAAGATAGTTTATTAGAAAGTGTACAATGCTATGATTCACATGGAATAACATTCTTTTGAACATCAAATTGGGGACTAGAAAGGCTACACTGGTAGAAGCCTAATCAATTTTGGTCCTCCTCAAATAAATGTTAAGTTGCACAACTGATGCATACTTCTGGATATGTTCGACAAAGAGGCTATATAGCACAACCTGTAAAGTGAGCTATCTTCATACAGGCTTAATAACACATTGGAGGTTAATCTAAACAAATTCTTTAAAGAATAAGTTGGTGCTACACAAGTTACTTCCATATGGTGGTGAACAGCAAAACAGTGGCTTATTGGAATCATTGTCACATTTGCAGAGGCTGAAGTATGGGTTATAGACCTCCCACAGTCACGTACACATTGCTCATAAAATGAAATGCAATGCTGCAAAAAACTAAAGCGCAGTCCCCCTGATGCATGTTGAGTTTCTGGGTGGGTACCATTCTTGCTTTTTAGGTTTCGCCTGTCGAAAGGTGTGCACTGCGCAGCTTTTCGCGCAGGCGAAATCTTATGTCTACAGTATGTGTGTGTTGTCCCGTCCCTCTGTTCCATTGGCTAGCTCCATAAATGGAGGCTAGCCATTGGAACAGAGATCTGTCCGTCAATGCCAGAGCAGATTCGTGGGCGTTCCCGAGAATTTTAGGCTTTTGCCCACGTCATGCGGCGGTGGGCGGTGGTTTATTTATTTATTTTTGTTTGGTTTGTTTTGGTCAGTTCTCTGAAGATGGCGGCCGGGCAGTAGCCTTCATGGCGTGGTCCGCTTTAACACCCGACACAATGGCCGGTCCTTGTGGGCGATCCGTGCCTCGTGCCCAGGACTTTCATATGCAGGTGTGCGGCAGCCCTGCTGTCACTGCAAGGAGACGGTACATTATTGGTTGTGACCCCCTCCTCCTCTCTTTCTCCCCCTCCTGCCGTCACCTCTGCTTCCTCCCCTTGCATCTCGCTCTTTCCTCCAGCCTTATCCGTCACCTTCCCTCCTCCTCTCGTATCTCCACCCGGGGGCGGCGAGGGAGGCTGGTTTTCAATAAAGGTGGGTGTTACTGTGTTTCTGTAAATATTTCATCAGCCAATCAACGTCTATGACTTGAAGCAAAAGCGAGTCTCTACTTCACATCCAGCACAGACAGGAGCCGTAGTCGTCCTATGCACGCGATAGCCTCAGCGCTGTACAAAGTCTGATGAAGTGGCATCCGAAGCAGCAGCAGCTCCGATCAAGCACAGCCGCCTACCTCTCCCCCACAACCAAACAAACCGGTGAGTTAAGAACGTATCTATTTCCTGACAAAAATGATTTCCCTGACGAATGCTGGGCTCTCCTCATTTGTAGCACGATTAAGCCAGAGCAAGCAATAGACGGCATAGAGACACGCAGCAAAACTGACTGTATAGGATGCAAAGTGTACGTGTGCTGCGAGAGCATTTGAAATTAAAACTTTTATGTTGTGGCTCCCTCCTAAAAGGGAGTTTCGCTGGGCTCTTTTGCTCGTAATTTACAGCATTTTAACAGCGGTTTGAACCAGGCGATCTGCGAGCGAGGCGGCATTTACCCTTGGCGTGGCCCCCACAACCAGCTCTCTCTCCCTTTCTCCTTTCCAAACACGCCCTGCTGGAGATGTCTGGCTCAGCCCGCTCACAAATTTAATAGTTGACTAATTCCAGTTAATTTTTTTCCCTTTTTCGCAGATCTTTTGCGAAATTGTTCACCTTTGTTGTAATGCAACGCAGTCTTGTCATTCCAGATAAATTTGGCCTTAGTAACAACGCAGAGCCCAAAAAACATATAAATGTAGGTGAGAGAAAACGGGCAGGCAGTTAGATACACAATAATGGCAAACTATCCCAGTATAGACAATATCCAGTCACCTTTTTAGGTCAGCATCAACGTCATTTTTGTGCGCTGTTGCCCGTGAGAGGACTGCGCTCCTTTCAGAGCCCCCCGCCGCACCAGTTCCGTCACATTTTTCCCTCCTTTGAAACAGACTTTTTTGCATTATAATAACTGGCTTAGGGTTGGAAACGCAAACAGAGAGAGCCAGACATGGAGACGGGGGCCGGAGAGAAATGGATGAACAGAAACGATGCACGTGTATTCCATGGAGTGCCAGAAGAGCTGGGACACGGGCTGTCACGCGGGCGTCAGGTACATGGGTCGCAGAGAAGGTGTGGCGTAACGGCCAGAGCGGCTGACTTTGACGTTAGGGAACCGGGTTCGAGTGTGAGCAGGGATGCTCAAACATCCTGTGATTCTGAGCAAATCACTTAATCTCCCTTTACCTGAAAAACGAATGTGACCTGGTGCTCATGTAAAAGGCTGTATACCCTCGGGTCGAGTTCACGCTACATAAAATTGCAAAAAAAAGCACTAGCTTGTTGGGGTATCCCACGGGTCGTATGCGTTATCTCAGGTGGTGAGGCAGGAGGCCGCAGTGGTCTCTAGTCACTTCTCAGAGAACGTGTGCAAACCGGGCTCCAAGCCCGCGAGGAGTCTGAGACATTCATTGTCAGACACCTTTGTTTTAGAGGCTGCCAGGGATGGACGGTCGGTTCACTCAGAGGTCAGCCAGTCTGCGGCACACAGCCCTTAACGTTTTTAGATGTATGCACTGCAAGCCTGACCCCAGGGGTCCCTCTGCCAACCCCACCAATTGCATCTTAAAGCAAACCTAATATGTGTGAAGGGAGAGAGTCACAGGCTTCCCCACAGTCTGAAGGAGCTCTCAGACTGAGGCAAAACTTGTGATGTCCACAGCCCTACCCTGGCCCTGACATGGATTTCGCTCTCAGCTGGTGATTTTCAAGCTGCTGGTTAACCACTGCACAATACTAAGAAAAGCAAAACAGCAAAACAAGCATTGGCAAAGCCAGTTGGTCTCGTCCATGCAAGAGCTATTGACTTTGCCAATGTCTGTTAGCAATGTTGTTGACCAGCATAGATGCTGTGCAACATGGTTAAAAGCTAGTGCATGGTCAGCGCTGGTCATATCATAGCACTTTTCTGAGTGTGTGTGTGGCTCTGGTGGATGGGTGTGGCTCTGGGTGTGTGTGTGTGGCTCTGGGTGTGTGTGTGTGTGTGGCTCTGGGTGTGTGTGTGTGTGTCTCTGGGTGTGTGTGTGTGTGTGGCTCTGGGTGTGTGTGTGGCTCTGGGTGTGTGGCTCTGGGTGTGGGTGTGTGGTAGTAATTGCTGTCTGCTGAGCTCGTCCATCCGTAGGGTACAATAGGTCTCACATTTGCGAGAGATTAAGCTAATGGCAATGTAAATGACAATGCCATTTATTTATCTGTTTTCAAAACCAACACATAAATACAAATTTTGTCATTTACAATGCCAATAGCTCTAATTTTTTCAAAGGCGAAACCATTGCATTGTAAATGCTTGTTCCTGTTTGTGACAGCCATGGAAAGGGAAGGCATTCACAAACAATGTTGGAAGGCCCTCCCTATTAATTTGGGGCTTTCAGTGCTGTTAAGCCATCAGTCCTGTGGCAGATGGACCACTGGCAAATGATTTATGACAACAGAGGTGGCTGAGGCTCTGCATCGAAAACCATGGTTTCCCATCCCTAAATAAGGTAGAGGATATGTGAGTCAAGGAGGATGGGGTCCTGCTTGTTTGGTGGATGACTCGCCTCAATCCGACTCTAAATGACATCTGCATTTTTTTCCTAATAGTCATTAATTGAAGAGACCTTGAAGAGACTGATGTTGACTTGACTTCTCTTAGCAACTATAATTAGTTATCAAACAATTGTTTTTATTTGTAAATCTGTGGTTTCCTAGGTGCTGAGATCTGTTTGCATACCATTTAAGAACATTAAGTGTGAAAAGGAAACCGAGGAAAGGGAATATTGCATAAGAAAGATAAAACAATCATATATTTTCTTGATTTTATTAGTCACCTTTCACATACTTATGTTAAGCATTGGAATGTGTAGAGGGAGGGCGTAGCTCATTTTACTCAGAAATTATTGGTGCCTTTTAGCGGATGTGGTGCTTCTACGTTTCTCGATCCTATATCCTCTCAACATATACTTATATATCTTATATACTCCTGCTTTACTAATTTTCTTTTTAAAATGCCCCCCACCTTTCCCCTGCTAAATTCCTCTTTTACTCCCTTCTGTTCTTTTAATATCACTTCATTTTTTTAATAACCATCACTTCTCTATCCTCTCACGTTTTCTCCATTTTAATTGAACTTTTAATAGTTTTCCTTCCCCATCTACATTTCCTCCATACTATACACCCCCTTACATTTTTCTGGATGAAATATGCCTTTTCCAAGAAAACATACTGTGTTTGAGGAATAGACATTTCATCATGTTTGCATTTCTTTAACATCTAGTTTCCTCAGCAAGATTTTATCAGCCTAACTTCCCTCATGTTGGAAACACATCAAAATGATGGTGTACCAATGTCAGAATCCTAGGCATGTGATAGCATTGAATGGCCACGAGGGACACGAGAACACCTAAATACACCTCATTGTTATAAAATGGAGCACACCTGGGTAATTAATGGGAATTCTTAGAATATGATGGGCATATCTGGCTTCTTTGTGACTTTGAATAGGATGTGCAGACTAAGGGTATATGTTGAAAAACAATGTGTTAGAATGCAATCCAAATAGTAGAGTTTTGACTATTTTCAGGCACTCCTCACTTTGCCTTTTGGGCGATTGATGTAATGCCCTGAGTGGCCAAGAGGACATGGGTCCCTTGCTCAATGTGCCAAAAAATTGAAGCTATACGAGGCGTAACAAGGCTGAAGGTAGACTGGGATATCGTTTGTTGTTGTCTGGAGGTGCCTCCCCTGGAAGGTTGGGATGGACGGTTCCCTTGAGAAGTAGAGTCAGTACTGATTTGCATAAGATGGGCCTTTGTCTAGAATGGCACAGTGAGCGGAAAAAGATGGGTTGGAATCTACCTTGAGCGATTGCCAGTGGTTAGGCAATTTGCAAGCATTCCTCCCATCACCTTTTGTGTCATTGACATGACATTGATAGGCACATGATGGGGAATCCCCATGCACTCTGTAACATGTATTGCAATTACTATCTATCAGTGCATAAAGTGGGATTGGTGCTGTATATTAAGGCCTATAAAGCAATTGTAAAGAAATGCAGGATGCCTGTGCACATCATAGCATTGCTTGGCACATGTTGGGGAAACTGGATGCATGGTGGCATAGACTAACACATTGTGGGATATTCCTTGGCTCAATTTCAATTCAATATTGCTTTATTTCGATTTTGGTTGCAAATCATAAAAGCGTACAAAACAAGTCATACATGAATAAATATTTAAAATGAGAGAAAATACAATATACAATATTTACAAGATAAAATGTTAAACGAACTGGCAACCTGCAAATTGAATTCGTATAAAAGTCTTAGCATTACTTGTTATAGTCTTAAAATTCAAGTTTCAGTATTATACAGGGGGCGATCTAAAGTCAAACGGTGGCGAACAAGACATTTAAGGAAACTTGCCACTAAAAAAACCAGCCACTCACCCTGTAACAATTGTAAAAAAAGCAATGCTGGACGATATTGTGTGAAACCGGCGCTCCTTAATATAGGTATAAGCCATTTTTTCCTAAGCTTATGGTAAAAAATACAAAAAAATAAAATATGAGCAGTAGATTGTGACGAGACACCGTCACAAGGACAGGGGGGAAGGACTTTTGCCCAGTTATTCCTGGTAGGAAACGCAACCAATCTGTAAATAGAATTCATTCTAAGCCTTACCAACAGATATCGCTCATAACTCGTGGTGTTATAAGTGAGGTACGGCTGTATAGTGGGTTCCGCTTGTATGAGCAAGGCATGAGTAACAGAGGGTTTGGTGATCTCGCTCATTAGCCTCAGATTCTCTAGATGGGCCAAGCATTTCTTTTTTAGAACCTTTCTCGGTACCTCACGAATTAAAGAGGGATTTAGATAATATTGATCCCACCCCAAATCGTGGAAAAACCCAGCTATATATCGCAACCACCTTGAGTTACTAGCGTTATCCATTTTCAAACAGTCAGAAAGAATGAGCTGGGTAAAGGTTGCCTTCTGTGAGGTCCAAATCCTATGCCACAGTAACAATGGTTCAGTTTGTGCTAGGTCCGTAACATATGAAAGACCTAGCTCAATGTGACAAGCAAAGGTGCCCGCACTACCAGGGACTCCCAAAAGAAACCTTAGAAAGGAATTTTCTATTCTTTGAATGCTATCAAGAGCAACAAAACCCCAAAGACCAGACCCATACAGGGCCACAGAGAGACATTTGGCTTTATATATCTTGATCATTTCTGGGGGAGCTCTCTTTCCCAGCTTTCTCGCAAAGTTTGTTAGGGCAGCTGAAGTTCTTAAAAAGAGCAGTTTTCGGGTTTCCACGGCTGCTTTCCACGAGAGTTTGTGGTCTATTGTTATACCCAGATATGAATATTTATCAGTAGTCGCTATTTTTTCGTTATTGAGGTAAATCCCCCTCATTTTATTTTTTCGACGTGATCCCACCCTCATGACAAAGGTTTTACTGATATTTATTTTCAAATCCAGACTAGCCATAAACGTGGAGTATCTATCTAGGTTCTTTTGCAATTCGATGGGGGTGCGGGCTAATATAACTGTATCATCCGCGTAAAGGAGTGCGGGAATTGGGCGGTTTTCCACCATTGGGAGGTCTTGGCAATCCTTCAACATCTCACTTTCCAGCCCATTGGTGTACAAGGTAAAAAGGAAGGGTGCCAAGACGCACCCTTGCCTCACCCCTCTTTCCACTGGAAACTCCTCCGTCAGCTCTCCCCCAATCCCATAGCGGACTTTTGCTGTGGCGTTTGAGTAAAGTTCTCTTAAGAACTTTACTTCGTTCGATGGTGCCCCCATATTGATCAACAAGGACCAAAGTTTAGAGTGGGAGACACAATCGAACGCAGATGATAAATCCACATAGACCATATAAAGGTCTCCGCCTTTGATAGCAACATATTTGTCAATCAGGAGGGAGAGGTTTAAGGCCTGCTCCTTGGCTCAAAATAGCATTAAGTGATGTCTGATGAGGATAATGAACTAATGCAAAAAAAAAAAAAGAAACAGATGATCGACGGAATGCTGAACAAATCAAACATTCACCCCAGAACTGGGTTAAATCTATCATTTTGTTGCATGCCACACCATTACAGTTTAGACCCAGCCAAATGCAAATCGGTCTTGACTTTGCTTCCCATGGGAACAGTCCAGTCCAAACTGCCATGCCAGGTCCTCCCTGGACCAGAAACAAGAATCCTTCAACCGGTTTTGGGGTATCACCCCTCATCAGCTAGGCTAACTTGAATCTGGTGGTGTGGTGAGCACAGGAAACACATCTGGGCATACCCTTCCCACTTAGAGCAACAAATGCAAAAAGAACATATGATGGACAGAATGCCGAACAAATCATTCATTCCCAGTCACAGATCTGGGTTAAATCCATGATTATTTTGAACGCCATGCATTCCAGTTTAGGCCTACCCATGTACATATCAGTCTTAACCCTGCTCCCCATGGGAACAGTGTGGAAAAGTAAATTTTGCCATGTTCTGTGTCCCTACGTGTCATCCATCATATGTTATGTGTGCATGATTAAATATGCATATGCATTCCCCATGTTCGATTAATGACGCAATTACAGTTGTGTCCACCTCTAGTATGCCAGTTTCCAGTCCTCGTGAATACTACGAATATCAGGCCTATGTAAAGCTACGTTGCCACGTTTCTCAGTGTGCACGTTATTCTATTATAAAGTCCCCGTTTCTAGGCCTCAAAAGGGCCTGGACACCAGATTCAGCTCCTGTCTCCTGCAACCTCACTGAGGAGCGATACAGCCCCCACCTGTATCCTCGACCCTTCACTTACTTCCTGCCTCGCAGTGCCCGGCCCAGCCTGGCTCAGTCTCTGAGTCTGCCAAAAGTATGTTATGATTCCAGTTATCAGTTCAGTCCTCCTCCTCTGCATTCCTAAGCTACTGAATCGCATCAATAGTTTCCGTCATTGTCTAGCCTTCACGTCTCCACGTTAGAGAAATACTGCATTTAATGGTCATTTAATATTCTTCATCACGCACTACATGTAGAATAATGCATGGTCCAGTCTTAGAATCAAGTTAGCCTTTCCTCTCCTGACTTCTAGTTTATATCAACATGTTCTCTAAACATCAGATACTAGATACTGTTTAGGTACATGTCGCCCTGACTCTCCAGACTTCAGTCTCTGCTCCTAGCACAGAGTTCATAGCCCCCAGCTTCTTCTAGTGATACGTCATTGCCAGTTTGCGCGCACCATCAGGTTAGAGGTCCCGGCTCCTTAGGTAGCCCCCTCCAATGTTTCCGCCCATTCATGACATATTCTGTTACGTTTGCATCACATGTCTATGTATACGCCCAGTTACACCTACTTTCGCCCTTATCTTTCGCGACTGCTACGCGTCACGCCTTCTGCTCCACCCACTGCTACGCCTACTGCAATGTAATGCTATGTGTTTGCGTTATGTATATATGCTCATGTATTGTTATTAAAAGTCAGCGCGCTCATCCCAGACCCAGCCCCAGCAGCTGCTGGGCCCTGTCATCCTATTCCTATGCAGGTTGTCCTGTTCCTGTCCTTATGCTGTAATAAACCTGCGAAACTCCTACTACCTCGAATCTTGACTCTTATTTATTGAGCTATCTGTTATGTTATATGTCTAGTCAAAAAGAGAGGTATTATTTATTTATTTACCACATAATGGCGCCCGAATAGGGACTTGCCCTTTCCCCACGCGTCGGTGAAGCCACGCCGACCCCCTGACCCTCTGCAGTCGTGACGGAACTCTTCTGTGCACCGGCAGATATTTCTGCTTCAAGTATCCCTCAGGCCCACGGAGGAAACGGAGGAGGCGGTCCAGCATCCAAACGAGACGGTGGAGGAACGCGGCGAGTCCCGACCAGAGCCCAAGCCAAGAGTCCAAGGTCCGAGGTATCCGGAGGCCCACCCGTAACTGAAGTCCGAAGTCCGTCGTCCGTCGTCGTAGCAGTCCAGTCCAGTCCGAGGCTTTCCGTTCTTGCTGCCCGGTGAGTACCATTACTGGGGTAGTATCTAGACAGGGTCAATCTAAATTGACTCTGGTCCGTGGGTTGGTGGTACACAGACTCACAAACGAAGTGTTCACCTAGGTGGATACGGGTCTTGATGCGTCACTTTATGGGACCGGTATGTTCCGTACTGTTTCAGCAGTGCATCCAGTAACTCTAGTCTGTTCCGTTCTCGAGAAATTCTTGTGTTTCTGTTCTCAGTATTCCAGGTAATATTCTGTCCGAACTGTTATGTTATGATGTTGTTCAATGTATTTCCAATGTCGTGGTATGCCTGAATTGTTCTCCAAATTGTTATTGTTTCTCGTGTATTGTATTGTGTTCCGATTCAAGTTTACAATGTCTCTCTTTTCGAGATTACGTCAGCTAAAAACTAGAAAGGGTTTGTTAGAAGAAGCAGTCCCTGTTCCGCCGAGGGACAGTCCATGTAATTTTATGTATCAGAAGCATGGCATAAGCGCCATATTGTATCTAGATTTATGGGTAGAGTATACCAAACAGTTAGAAGAAAAGTATAGATGGCCCGTATCGGGTACATGGGATGCCGAGTGCATCATGCGAGTAGAAGAGGCATTATGGAAAAAGAAAGCCAGACAATCACAGAAAGATGCCATCGAGTTATGGCGTAAAGAAGCTCATAAAAGAACTGAAAAAGAAATCAGAAAGTCAGAATTAAGTAGAGAATCCTTAGAACGAGCACAAGAAAAAGAACTAATCGAGATTGGTGAACAAGTCAAAGCCGAACAGTCAGACAGACAGAGGCATGCCCTTAATAGGGGTATGTATCCTCTCCTTGCCGAGGGCTTGCCAAAAGCGACCCCAGAGGCATCCAGTAATTTCCCGCCACCATTAGTTCCGACCAAGCTACGTCACAAACAGACCGCAGCTGATATTTTTATTTCGTCCTATTTGGACGACACAGTCCCAGAATATGCAAATCCTGTTCGCGCTCCACCAGTCCCTGTAAATCAGGCACTTCCCGCTCCTCCAGACACCGGAGTACCTGTTACGGTACCCCCGGTCCAGCCCGCCATACAAGTCCAGCCTACATTTCCATTTCCCACTCTGCCAGGACGAAGAGCCTCAGTAGACGACTCTAGTTTAGGGGCCGCAGGGGGAGGTATTCCTCAAACCCCGCCGCCACACAAGCGTTTAACGTTAGCCGAATTACATGCACAAGCGTCACAGCGTACGCCTAGACATCAGACTGTAGCAGAAATAAGAAAATCCCTTGCCGAATGCGGCTATGATCCAGTCCCAGGCGAGGATAATATGGTTTTATATTCATTCCGCGTAAGAAAGGTGGCCGAGTATCTAGTCACCTTACCGAATATGAAAGAAGATCTAGACAGAATATATCGTTTCATCCGTACAGGGGATGATCCAGAAAGCATTAGCGAGGCCATGTCTCAAAGGAAAGCCGAGATCCAGCTCATGATATTAAAGTTTCTGATCAATTGTCTAATAAGAGAACAAGATTACCCGTCTAAAGATCCGGCCGAAATGAAAACCCTGACAAGGTGGAGTGATAATATAGCCGAGGGTAAGCACAAGACCGTCGGTGCTATGGAGAGTATGTACAAGAAAATCCGTAGAGAAATAATAAAGATACACGAACAACGTAAAGCAGCACAAGTAAGCGAGAAAGAAAGTAACTCTGATACTGAAGAGGTAGAGGACGAGAATCCCGCCAGAATAGCGTATGTAGGAAAATCTAGATTTCCAGATCGCCATTTACGCCTAGAACACAAGTCTATTTTCCATCATCCAACACCAGAACAAGGTTCTCTAGAACAAGTGTTCCAAGCTACCGATCACATTCTGAAATCACGAATCGGTTACAGTGAGTTAAGTACCATGCATGAACAAGAACTAGCCCGATCAGCAGTCCGATGGATTACTGATTCTACCACTTTTCCAGACGAAATAGTGGCACAAATGTTTCTGAAAATGCCCCCAGCCGAGCAACGACTGGCGGGTATGTATATGATTCAGCACCTCATTACTTTGTATGAGGGTCAACACTCTGATCCAGGCCCGTTACATGATGTCCTGAACGAGTTACTCCAGTATAGATGGAAAGGTTTAGGTACCGATTTAATTAGTGTCATTCTAGAACAGCGTCACAAATATAGAACGTTTTTGAACCCGCATTTTGTTCAAGTCTCACCCCCAGAAAGTAAACCATTTTACATGGAGAGACAGAATCCGTTACGAGAAGTCCACCCAGTTAAAGGAACGGGTGGCGAAATGCAACGAGTGTTTGTATACACTCCAATTACAAAGATGGAACTCCTCGAGATGAAGAAATTAATTCCCTGTCATGACAAAGATCCAGCAGGGTTCCATAGAGAACTAAAAGACATGCTCCGTATGGGAGAATACACATACCCAGATATAATTAAAATGTTAAAGGTTCTGCTGCCCGCAGGGGTGTATGAAAAGCTCAAGGAAAAAGAATGGGAGGTGGGAGAGAAAAAGATCGATTGGGCAGTTCTAGAAGCTGAAGACAAGGCACGAGTACCAGGTACCGGCCTTGGAGATAAATGTAAAGAATTACCAGAATTATTAATACAAGTTTTACCCCGATTATTGACAACTAGAAAAGAAGACTGGGATGCAATCTCAGCCTGTAAACAGAAACAAGACGAGGATATTAGTGATTTTTATTCCAGATTTGAAAAATGTTTCAGCATCAACAGTGGCCTCAGGACAAGTAGTGAGTCATACCCTCATCTCTTTGTTACTAAATTAGTCGAGAATTCAAGCCCACAAATTAAAAATCGAGTTCTGAAAGTCGAAAGTACCTGGCAAGCTAATACCCCGTCCCAGATGTTGCAAATGCTTCAATACCACCAGAATAGAATCAGAGAAGAACAAGAACACGAGAGAAAACGTATGAAAGATACGAAAATGAAAGTACTAGTTGCACAATCTGTTCCTCAAGACAGTCAGAAGAGGGGTCCGAATCAAGCCAGTCATCCTGCAGCTCCCGTTAAAGGGAACTGCAATTATTGTAAACAGCCAGGTCATTTCATAAATGAGTGTGCAGTTCTGAAACACAACATAGCTACTGGTAAGACTAAAGAAAGACCACGTCTGCCTAGACAAGGACAAGTTTCACAGATTCCTCAGCCACAGAATGCACCACAGACAGTTACCGCACCGCAGCCTATTGCTGCAACACAGCATGTTACATCGCAGATGTACCAGTATGCACAGTCTGAGTATCCAGAGTACCAGCAGTATTCATGAAACAGCCTAGAGAGGGAGGTAGGCTTGCCTCTCATCGAGATACCTGTAGATCAAGAAGGTCCCTATGTTCACAGTCAAGTATTAGGGAAAGACAGAAAGTTTTTGATTGATACAGGGGCAAGTAGGACCACAATTAGTCACGCCGAAGTTCCAGGGGCTCCGCTCTCAGGCTCAAGAAATGTTTCCCTTGGATTTTCAGGAAAACCTATCGTAAATGAGATTTCAAAGCCAGTTACTCTAGAAGTAGGTCCATTGTCCCGTACTACTGATCTGTTACTTACTAAGTCATGTCCAGAAAACCTATTAGGCATTAAGACACTGAAAGAGTTAGGTGCAGTTATATGCTGTTCCCCAGAGGGAATACGTCTGTTCCTACGTGACTTTAAGGGTCACTATGTATTACGAGATTTTGATTCAAGACTGTCTAATGTTCCGCAGCATTTATGGGCGCAAGGTCCAACTGATGTAGGTTACATGCAAATCACACCCTATCGTGTGACTCTCAAGCCAGGTGTAGTGTTACCACGAATCAGACAGTACAGATTGCCACCTGAGGCTGTAGCAGCCTTATCCAAAATTATTGACGAGCTCATGGCTCAAGGAGTGGTTGTAGAAACTGACTCCAACGTATGCAATTCTCCGATCATTCCAGTCATGAAACGTACTGATCCAAATGCACCCCCAGTATATCGATTAGTGATTGACCTACGAGAACTTAACAAATGTATTATTCCTCAGTACCCAGTTGTCCCAGATATCTCTTCCCTATTGACAGCCATTGATCCCGAAGCCATGTTCTTCACTGTCATAGACCTCAAGAACGCATTTTTCAGTGTTCCTATTCATCCAGACAGCCAGTTCCTTTTCGGATTTTGTTTAAATGGAAGGAGCTATATGTTCACACGAGCTCCTCAAGGTTTCACAGAAAGTCCTAGTATTTACAGTCAAGCACTCAAGAGACAACTAGACAACATTCACATGCCAACTGACACTGCCCTGCTCCAGTATGTCGATGATCTACTGATCACAGCCCGTTCTGAACGTGCTTGCGAGCGAGCATCCCTTACAGTCTTGTATTTCCTAGCCGAGATGGGGCACAAGGTGTCCCCTTCTAAGCTTCAATTCTGTGTCCAGCAAGTGGTCTACTTAGGACACTTACTGTCCAAGAGGGGTAGGCAGTTGACACCAGACCGTATCCAGTTAATAGCGAGTCTTCCTCAGCCCAAGACCCAGAAGGAGGTACGTGCTTTTATCGGCCTCACTTCTTACTGTAGACAATGGATTCCTCAGTATGCATTTCTAGCCAAACCACTGATACAGTTAACGACACAGGAGGCAGCCGTATCGACTGTCCTCCCTTGGACATCTGAACATACACTTAGTTTCAATGAGTTAAAGAAAGCCCTATGCCAAGCTCCAGTTCTAGCGACACCGAACTACAGTAAGCCTTTTACACTTTTCGTCACTGAACGTGAAGGTACAGAATTATCTGTTCTCACACAAGATCAAGCAGGACAATACAAGCCCTGTGCTTATTTTTCGAGCATATTAGATCCTGTAGCCCAGGCTCTGCCTGCGTGCCTCAAGTCAGTTGCAGCCACAGCACTAGCTATCAGACAAAGTGATTCCATAGTCTTAGGACATACCTTGACAGTACAAGTTCCACACTCTGTGGAAGTTCTTTTAAACCGAACACAAACTCAGCACTTGACAATTGCACGTTTAACAGGTTATGAATTGACACTGTTCCAGCCACACATAGAAATCAGACGCTGCAACATTTTAAATCCTGCTACACTGTTACCATCAGTTAATTCAAATTCTGCCACACATGACTGTGTGGAAGTAGTTAACATTACGACAAAGCCAAGACAAGATCTGACAGATATTCCGTTACCAGATCCCGACCTGACACTTTATGTGGATGGTTCATGTATGAGAACAAGTACAGGAGAACTAGTCGCCGCGTATGCAGTGACTACTGACACTAAAGTTATTGAAACACACCGTATTGATACCCTGTCCGCTCAAGCAGCAGAGCTAGTTGCTCTGACACAAGCCTGTATACATGCCAAGAACCAGAAAGTTAATGTTTACACAGATTCACGCTACGCATTCGGAGTTGTACACGACTTCGGAGTGCTCTGGCAGGAGAGAGGTTTCATGACTTCTCATGGAACCAAGATTCAGCATGGTCTCCTTATTCAAGCTCTGTTAGATGCCATACACTTGCCGACATCTATTGCTATCATGAAGTGCAAAGCACATACGAAAGTTACTGACATTATTTCCCAAGGTAATGATCTAGCAGATCGCACAGCCAAGCTTACAGCACAGACTCCAGACATTCAAGTTAATCCGACACAGACACATACTCCAGATCCGACTACATGTATGACAGTTAAGGACCCTACACAAGATGTCATAGATATACAGTTACATGCTACTCCCGAAGAAATCAAGAAATGGTCCGAACAAGGAGGGGTCCAGACAGATCAAGGATGGTTAACAAAGGGTAGAGCCACATGGTTTCTCCCCGACTCTATGGTTCAAGTCATTATTAATACCGCACATAGTCCAGCACATTTAGGAGAAAAAGCTATGTTAGACAGTATCCAGAACATTTGGTTCAACAAGCATTTACGAGCTGCAGCCAAGCAGAAAGTCCGTACCTGTATGATATGTTGTCAGTTTAATCCAGGTAAAAGTGTCCCGGTGGAACAAGGTGGATTCCAGCCCCCTGACCACCCTTTTGAAGTCCTCCAGATGGATTATATTCAGATGGAGCGATGTCGAGGTTTCAAGTATGTCCTTGTAGTTGTATGCGCTTTGTCCAGGTGGACAGAAGCATATCCAGTCCCAGATTACACAGCCGCGACCACTGCTAAGCAGTTGGTTCGTGAGTTCTTCCCTCGTTATGGACTCCCTAGAGTCGTATATTCTGACAACGGCCAGCCATTCTCATCTGAACTCATGAAGCACGTTTCCCTGTTGTTAGGGTACCAGTGGAAGTTTCATTGTGTACGCCATCCTGAAGCAGCCGGTCTCGTAGAGAGACATAACCAGACTCTGAAAATCCGTATTGCAAAAGTGTGTAAAGAAAAAGGTGTGGACTGGCTAGTAGCTCTACCAGTTGCTTTATTTTATATGCGCATGGTCGCACATTCCAGATCAGGTCTGTCCCCGTATGAGGTCGTATTCGGCCGCCCCCCTAACATGTGGGGTACTCCTAGACCCCGAAGTATTACCGATGTTTCAAGTAATATGCTGACAGATTACCTAGCTTCCTTGATGTCTGCCCTCAACTCATGTCGTTCACAGGTTGCCGCCGCATTTCCAGACAATACCGAGGTGGCACCGCACGAAATCGTTCCAGGATCCATGGTGATGGTCCGCAACTTTGACAGATCAAGTCCGCTGGAGCCTCGTTGGAAAGAGCCCCGACAGGTCCTCCTCACCACCCGTACAGCCGTGAAGTTGGAAGGACGCAAAGGCTGGGTGCACCTTTCTCATGTCAAACTTTTTAATGGACTGAAACCCGTCTTAAAGAACATTTCCCAGGATTTGAAGGATTGCCAAAATATTGTTCTCAAGGACTGTCCCGCAAAAGACATTGCTACAACCCCTCCCCTGTTAGAGAAAACTCCACAACAGGAGTACAAGCTAAAACTCCGGTCTAGTAAAATAAGTCAGTCAGTTTGATTGTCTAAGTCCTCCCCTAGGTGAAACGGTTAGACTGTTTCTGACATGTATAAAATAGACCCCCATAGTGAGAGAGTTAGTCAAAACTCAATCCGATGTATCGTTTTTCTATGTTTCATATTGTTTTCCAGCCTTATGATTTCCTGCACCAGTTATGCATTTTACCTATGTTTCCCAGTTTCACATGTAAATAAGTCTGCTAATGCTACAGTAGAGCACACGTTTAGTGATCTGCCTCCTCATGAACTCTCTTACCGCCTCGCTATGCGAAATAACTCATTTATCCGCATGTTACATTACTCACACCAGTCCAGCAATACCACTAATTGTTGGGTGTGTGGTCGACTCCCCCCTTTCCAGACACAGAAGGGAGTTCTGCCACTTTTTCCTTATCCATTTTCACATAATGGTTCGTGTGGAGCATGGTCCACGTTAACGTCATCCTCAACAGATATGTCTTTTCTTAACAATACATGTTTTCCAGACAAGCAAGGTCTTCCCCACAGAACAGGTTTAGATCTAGAAAATGAAGTATATAATCTAGGAAACTATTCTTCGAATTTCATGGTCCTGAATGTTCAGTCTGATACTACTCCAGACTTACCTGCTATTTCAGTACTACCAGTCAAAGGCGAATTATGTGTCCGTAATTATGGTTCTATACACGTAGGACATAGTGAATGTACTACTATTGTCAAGTATAGTGACAGTGGGAAATCTATTTTCAAAGCTTCACGTCATTCTTATTTTATTTGTGGTCAAACTGCATATGTTCGTCTGCCCCTCGATTGGGAGGGAACCTGTTACATTGCCTTCCTGCTGCCACCAGTTTTTCTAGCCCCACCTGATTATCATAGAAATACACATCTAGTACACATTAGACATAGAAGGGAGTCCCCAATTGTCGATTATACTGAAACTGCTCTAGAACAGTATACAGATTTCAACAGAGGTTTCTTTTTCTTTATAGGACCTATCCAGAATAGTAAACTGATCCGTAGGTTAACCAGAACCCTTGAAGCTGTAGTAAATGAGACTGCCTCTGCTCTAGGTAACTTAACAGAAGAACAATCTGCTATGAGATTTGTCGTTTTACAGAATCGTCTCGTCCTTGACGTCATACTGGCCGATAGGGGCGGGGCCTGTAGAGTCATCGGATCTAGTTGCTGCATTTTCATTCCAAATAACGCGCCGTCTGTTTATTCAGCTATAACCAGACTCCATAAAATTGCCCATCTGATACACCAAGATCCAGGCACCTGGACATGGTCCGGTTGGTTCTGGAATATAATTTCCGCATGGGGATGGAAAGTCTTGTCCTTTCTAGGTATTGCAGTAGCGATCATATTCAGCTGCTGCCTCTGTATACAATGTGGCCCTGCGATTTGCGGCATTTGTGCTACCTCTTGTATTCCTAGTCCCAAGCCCCGTTCTAAATCCCGTTCCAGGATAATTCGAGACGAGCAAATGATACTGTATGAAATGATAGATGGTATCATGAATATTGATGTTTCCTGATGGAAACGTAGTGACAAGGAGGGAATGTGGAAAAGTAAATTTTATTGGTGTTGGATGGATGCACAGCTCAAAAGTTATTTGATATTTGAACCAAATTTGGGGAGGGTTCTGGTGCACCAAAAGGGTGGCGTCGAGGGTCCCACGACGTCAATACAATGCTGAGATAGTGAGACTAGAACAATCTAGAATCATCCCCCGTGGGCACTCGTTAAATCGTCTTCTGAATGAGGAAGACTTCCAGTTTGAGGTTTTTCTCAAATGTTCATTTTATTTCATGATTGACATTTAAAGTCTTTTTTGATTATTTTTGCAAACAATTTGATAATATCAGGCAATGTCCATTTCAAAATCACCAATGCATTTCGGGCATTAGATTCATGCCCTTCATCAGGGAGACGACACTACAAAAGATATATGATGAGTGACTGTTAATATATGATTAAAAACGGGTAAACAAACAGTTAAAGCAACATGGTTAACTCATTAGCATTAGGCTAAAAATGTAATGTACTAGTCAGTTGTTAAATTGGTTGGACTTCGTTGTACCAAAGACAGGTTATTGCAACAGAAAACATTCAAATAAAGAACAGTGTGTCAGTGTCACTTACATGCCTTTCCAAATCAGAGGTTCGAAGTCTAGAAGGAAAGTAAAGGGACTGGTTTACTATTAGTGCGGTCTGCGCGGTCTAAAAGCGTTATTAGAGGGATGGTCAGTGAGAAAAACGTTGGAATAAGACTAACCTGAATAGTTAGATTCCGGGTGTAAATAATCCAGTGCTCACTTCGGTAAATGCGGCACGAAGAAGACGCGCTTCCCTATTCAAACAGAGAGTTATCTGGTCATGTGGGTAGTCACATGACAAAAAGGATAGAAAAAAGACTAAACGTAGTTGGGTGGTTCCACTCGCTAAAGCGAGGGTAGATATCCATCTGCAGCTAGATGCCCACTCCAAAAGGTAAAACAATTTAGCACGAACTCATGTTTACCAGTTGGCAATATAATCTGGAGTATGCTACGCAAAAAAAATAAAAAAATAAAAAAATGAAATTAAAATCAAAGGACTCGATCCACTGTGTGTTGCATGTGGGGAGTGTGAGGTTGAGAGATTAGTCTGTTGCGCCACCGTAGTGGTGGATGGTATCAACGAGTGTTAGACCTTAAGCCTAATGTTAGTTAGGGATGAGTGTGATGAGTGTCCTGTGTGAAATATACCAACGCAATAGGCACAATAAATGATCATAGGAGCAATTAATTACAGGTAACATGCAAGTTCAATTCTCTCATTCAAGCCCATTGGCTTCTGGGTTGACAGTTTCTGAATCCATTGATTTTCTCTGCGGAGTAGATGGCTGGAATTGTCACGACCTTCAATTTTAGGAACAGTTTCCAACACAATGAATTTGATCTGTGAAATGTTATGTTTCTCTTCCGTGAAGTGCAGTGATAAGGCTGATTTGATATTTTTTAGTCTGATGTTTGACTTATGTTCAGTTAAGCGCACTTTGATGCGGCGCTCAGTCTTGCCCACATACATCTTGCCACACGGGCAACGTATCCCGTATATTAGGTTGCTTGATTCACAAGTTGCATTGACCTTGAGTTTGATTCGATGGCCTTTGGATGGGTGGTTTATGCTACTGCCTCTGATGATGTTATTACAGTGACCGCAGTTGAGGCACGGTCTAGTACCAGAGTAAGTGGTCTTGTCCGTGCTGGGGTTTTGTAGGATTTCTCCCAGGTTCTTAGCTCTGCTGAAAGCAAAAAGTGGTGGTTGGCTAAATGATTGTTTAAAATCAGGTTCAAGATTCAGAATTGACCAATGTTTGCGAATGATTTGTTTGTATCTTTTGCTGGCTGTTGAAAATTTTGATACCGCCACTATCCGTGACTGTTCTGTTTGTGGTTTGTAAGTGAGTAAGGTGGTTCTGTTGATGTTGTCAATTCTCTGACCGCACAGTACCTTCCAAGCACCGACCAGCCACAAAACCTTGGATTTATTTGAAAACCTTGTGAAACAAGACCTACACAAGATATCACACAAGAAACCCAAAAGTCGCAACACTACTCAGAAGGATCTAGATACTCTAAAAAAACTGGCTTCTAATGAATTGATCAATTTCACCAAAGCGGATAAAGGGGGAGCCATCGTAATCATGAATAGCGAGATGTATAATGCTAAAGTCATGGAACATATCACGGATATCAACACCTATAGAAGATTGGACTACAACCCAACTTCAGAATATTCAAAAAACCTCAAATCCATAATTGATACAGCATTCACGAACGGCACCATAAACGAGAGGACGAAGAATTTCTTGATAACCCTGCATCCCAGAAGTCCAACACTTAGACTGGTCCCTAAGATCCACAAGAACACATTTGATCCACCCATGCGACCGATCGTGTCCACACGAGGCAGTCTCCACGAACCTATCGGACAACTACTGGATAGATACATGCAACCCACGGTACAGACAATGCAAACATACATCAAAGACACGTCTCAATTTCTTCTAAAACTCCAGAAGGTGACCCTGAACCCCTCAGAAAACATCATCCTATGCACTGCAGACGTACGGAGTCTGTATACTAGCATACCTCACGACATGGGCATTGAAGCGATGGAAGCAGCCCTCCTTCAAACTGAATTGGATCGAGACCTCCAAACTTTCCTTATGGAACTGATGTACTTTATACTATATCATAGTTACTTCAAAATAGACAACACCTGGTACCAACAACTCACCGGGATGGCAATGGGCAATTCGGCAGCGCCCGTGTATGCTAACATCTTCATGCAGTGGTATGAGAACCAACACATTCTATCTAACAAGGAATGGACTGACAACCTGAAAATGATCGTGAGATACATCGATGATCTCTTCATCGTTTGGACTAACACCGAAGAGAAACTCATCAATGCTCTGATGAAGTTCAATGACATCGACCAACGCATCCAACTGACATGGGTCACATCCAATACTGAAGTCAATTTCCTGGATGTTAAAGTGACAAGAACCCCCATGGGATTCACAACGGACCTTTACGTGAAACCTACGGATAGAAATAACATGCTGCTACACTCTAGTTTTCATGAACCAAACCTAATCAACAATTTACCATTCTCCCAAATGGCGAGAGTGAAGAGAATAACATCGGATGAAACCACTTTGGAGGTACGACTACAAGAAATGACTAGCAAGTTTCTAGCAAGAGGGTATCCGCCATCTGTGGTCAATCAAGCTAGACAGAGAATTGACAACATCAACAGAACCACCTTACTCACTTACAAACCACAAACAGAACAGTCACGGATAGTGGCGGTATCAAAATTTTCAACAGCCAGCAAAAGATACAAACAAATCATTCGCAAACATTGGTCAATTCTGAATCTTGAACCTGATTTTAAACAATCATTTAGCCAACCACCACTTTTTGCTTTCAGCAGAGCTAAGAACCTGGGAGAAATCCTACAAAACCCCAGCACGGACAAGACCACTTACTCTGGTACTAGACCGTGCCTCAACTGCGGTCACTGTAATAACATCATCAGAGGCAGTAGCATAAACCACCCATCCAAAGGCCATCGAATCAAACTCAAGGTCAATGCAACTTGTGAATCAAGCAACCTAATATACGGGATACGTTGCCCGTGTGGCAAGATGTATGTGGGCAAGACTGAGCGCCGCATCAAAGTGCGCTTAACTGAACATAAGTCAAACATCAGACTAAAAAATATCAAATCAGCCTTATCACTGCACTTCACGGAAGAGAAACATAACATTTCACAGATCAAATTCATTGTGTTGGAAACTGTTCCTAAAATTGAAGGTCGTGACAATTCCAGCCATCTACTCCGCAGAGAAAATCAATGGATCCAGAAACTGTCAACCCAGAAGCCAATGGGCTTGAATGAGAGAATTGAACTTGCATGTTACCTGTAATTAATTGCTCCTATGATCATTTATTGTGCCTATTGCGTTGGTATATTTCACACAGGACACTCATCACACTCATCCCTAACTAACATTAGGCTTAAGGTCTAACACTCGTTGATACCATCCACCACTACGGTGGCGCAACAGACTAATCTCTCAACCTCACACTCCCCACATGCAACACACAGTGGATCGAGTCCTTTGATTTTAATTTCATTTTTTTATTTTTTTATTTTTTTTGCGTAGCATACTCCAGATTATATTGCCAACTGGTAAACATGAGTTCGTGCTAAATTGTTTTACCTTTTGGAGTGGGCATCTAGCTGCAGATGGATATCTACCCTCGCTTTAGCGAGTGGAACCACCCAACTACGTTTAGTCTTTTTTCTATCCTTTTTGTCATGTGACTACCCACATGACCAGATAACTCTCTGTTT
Source organism: Lissotriton helveticus (assembly GCF_964261635.1). Classification (NCBI taxonomy): domain Eukaryota; kingdom Metazoa; phylum Chordata; class Amphibia; order Caudata; family Salamandridae; genus Lissotriton; species Lissotriton helveticus. The sequence goes on along the minus strand of NC_136067.1, from coordinate 1,337,881,680 downwards.
GAATAGGGAAGCGCGTCTTCTTCGTGCCGCATTTACCGAAGTGAGCACTGGATTATTTACACCCGGAATCTAACTATTCAGGTTAGTCTTATTCCAACGTTTTTCTCACTGACCATCCCTCTAATAACGCTTTTAGACCGCGCAGACCGCACTAATAGTAAACCAGTCCCTTTACTTTCCTTCTAGACTTCGAACCTCTGATTTGGAAAGGCATGTAAGTGACACTGACACACTGTTCTTTATTTGAATGTTTTCTGTTGCAATAACCTGTCTTTGGTACAACGAAGTCCAACCAATTTAACAACTGACTAGTACATTACATTTTTAGCCTAATGCTAATGAGTTAACCATGTTGCTTTAACTGTTTGTTTACCCGTTTTTAATCATATATTAACAGTCACTCATCATATATCTTTTGTAGTGTCGTCTCCCTGATGAAGGGCATGAATCTAATGCCCGAAATGCATTGGTGATTTTGAAATGGACATTGCCTGATATTATCAAATTGTTTGCAAAAATAATCAAAAAAGACTTTAAATGTCAATCATGAAATAAAATGAACATTTGAGAAAAACCTCAAACTGGAAGTCTTCCTCATTCAGAAGACGATTTAACGAGTGCCCACGGGGGATGATTCTAGATTGTTCTAGTCTCACTATCTCAGAAAAGTAAATTTTGCCATGTTCTGTGTCCCTACGTGTCATCCATCATATGTTATGTGTGCATGATTAAATATGCATATGCATTCCCCATGTTCGATTAATGACGCAATTACAGTTGTGTCCACCTCTAGTATGCCAGTTTCCAGTCCTCGTGAATACTACGAATATCAGGCCTATGTAAAGCTACGTTGCCACGTTTCTCAGTGTGCACGTTATTCTATTATAAAGTCCCCGTTTCTAGGCCTCAAAAGGGCCTGGACACCAGATTCAGCTCCTGTCTCCTGCAACCTCACTGAGGAGCGATACAGCCCCCACCTGTATCCTCGACCCTTCACTTACTTCCTGCCTCGCAGTGCCCGGCCCAGCCTGGCTCAGTCTCTGAGTCTGCCAAAAGTATGTTATGATTCCAGTTATCAGTTCAGTCCTCCTCCTCTGCATTCCTAAGCTACTGAATCGCATCAATAGTTTCCGTCATTGTCTAGCCTTCACGTCTCCACGTTAGAGAAATACTGCATTTAATGGTCATTTAATATTCTTCATCACGCACTACATGTAGAATAATGCATGGTCCAGTCTTAGAATCAAGTTAGCCTTTCCTCTCCTGACTTCTAGTTTATATCAACATGTTCTCTAAACATCAGATACTAGATACTGTTTAGGTACATGTCGCCCTGACTCTCCAGACTTCAGTCTCTGCTCCTAGCACAGAGTTCATAGCCCCCAGCTTCTTCTAGTGATACGTCATTGCCAGTTTGCGCGCACCATCAGGTTAGAGGTCCCGGCTCCTTAGGTAGCCCCCTCCAATGTTTCCGCCCATTCATGACATATTCTGTTACGTTTGCATCACATGTCTATGTATACGCCCAGTTACACCTACTTTCGCCCTTATCTTTCGCGACTGCTACGCGTCACGCCTTCTGCTCCACCCACTGCTACGCCTACTGCAATGTAATGCTATGTGTTTGCGTTATGTATATATGCTCATGTATTGTTATTAAAAGTCAGCGCGCTCATCCCAGACCCAGCCCCAGCAGCTGCTGGGCCCTGTCATCCTATTCCTATGCAGGTTGTCCTGTTCCTGTCCTTATGCTGTAATAAACCTGCGAAACTCCTACTACCTCGAATCTTGACTCTTATTTATTGAGCTATCTGTTATGTTATATGTCTAGTCAAAAAGAGAGGTATTATTTATTTATTTACCAACAACTAGCCCAATCTTGCAGGCCAGTTCCTCCGTGGACCAGAAACAAGCATTCTTGGCCTGGTTTTGGGGTATCACCCTATTTCAGCTAGGCTAGCTTGAATCTGGTGGCATAACAACCTAAATAATTAATTGGGCATGTGCTGTTTTGAATGACGTGATAATACAAGTCTACTACATTAAGGGCAATGCTGGTCTATAAAATAACATAGGATTAATTGATATATGGGAAATATTTTGATACCGTTACGATAAGGGGATTTCTGGTCATGCAGCACGATTGCATAATGGGTTTCCCAGTGCATATGGTATTGATTGGCATAACAGAGGGTATCTGAACAACAGTTCCTATTGGCTGGAATATGGAGAGGCATTTGGAAGCAAGATGTTGCTTTGGCCTAGCTGGGTACATAATGCAATGAATTGCCGATTGAGAACACCAGGCACGAGGTGACATCCTTGAAATGCGATGTGGATAAATTTAAAAATGCATTCTCAACATCTGCACTTTTAAAAGTGATAGGTAAAAGTGATTATATGATCTAGATAACAATGACTTAAAATACATGTTTTAAAAAAAATCCAACTTTTATATTGCAAATATTCATGTTGAAATTTCATATAAGTTGTGCTAATGTATTTTATGGAAAGTCTCACCATAGGGACCTTTGCGGGATTGGGCTTCCGAGACCATAACACTCCTGCACTCCTAGCCTAAAGTCGTAACGACTGGGGCATGGTGGGGCGGGGGTACAAGAGTGGCGGCTCCTCATCTGTTTCACCCCAGTGTCTGGACGCAAGACCGGGCCTGTCCAGGACTACCCAATTTAAGGATGGTTCATGAGAAGACGTATTAAGTTATGTTTGAAGTAACGCACCCTGGACAGTCTGATATGCGTATCATTATTCACAAACGTTTTACATGGCTTTTCACTCCCTGAGAAGGCAGAGGAAACTAAAAACAGAAGTGGCTTGCTAGTTCGGAAGGATATACCCACATATTTTATGTGATTGTATAGAAAGGAATTTATGCACACGGGTTTATAATATGGCTTGGGAGAGAAGAAAGAAAAGCAAAAAAATAAATCTGCATTTATACATTTTCGCCATAGATAGCCAGAAGGATCCACCATACATACAATACATAGGTCTGTCTAGGCATTGTGGAAGCAAGGTCTGGGCGAAATTCATATTACACTGGAGTAATTTGCGTTATTTTGAGAATTTCGTGTTAGGCTAGTAATGTGAAATTCGCAAAATCATTCCATTATGGCACTTTGCGCAGTTAGGTGTAAATTGTGGTAAAATTGTACCATGAACAGCACAATTTGTGACAAAGCAAAGTAACAACAGAACGTGAGCGGCTGTTCACGACGCATTTGCTTCTTTTCACTATTTTTTAGAGTGAAATGTCTCCTGATTTCACATATTGTCGTGAGAAAATATAGCGCAAAATAACATGTTTGCGTTTCATGGAAAATGCATACTTTTGCGTAATTACGCAAAAAGCAATTATGCGAATTTCACTTATCCTTCCCACTGGAAGCAGAGTAGGAAGGGAAACATAAGACTTGTCAGTTTTCCATGCACATTCCTTGGGATTTTGGCTGAAAAGTAAATGAGTTCATGAAGGTAAATCTAGCCTGTCTGGACTTTAAGCTTTTATTGAAGGTGGCCCTGGCATTTTATTCCAGCTACTTGCTGACCTAAATTACATTCATGTTTCACATTGCTTGCATTGCCGATATGCTGATGATAAACGCTGCAGGTCAGGCCCAAGAATGGGGTCGGGATACTGCTCGACCTAAACCATAATCAGGCCCAAGTGAGTTTTTCGTGAAGCACTTACTGTGGGTGTTGAAGGCCCCTGCCGCTCAGTTTCTTGCTCAGACTCTCGCTCTCTTTCTATTGCATTCATTGCATACTTTTTTTTTATATATAATGAAATTCAAATGGCGTGTGTGGGTGTATCTTTTATGCAGACTTTAAGGCACATCCATCACAGCAGAATGAGGTGACAGGCTCCCTAATTTAATTCGTAACATGTTTCTTTCAGGGTGAATCTTACAAGTCAGCAGGTGCGCTATAAATAAGATTACTAAATGTAGAGCGTAGAATTTGCTCAAAATACAGGATGACGCCCGTGGCATGAAAAGATGTCTGCACCTGCCACTTTTGACATGATACAAAATGTTTAATCTGTGCAGATTAGGCAGAGCTGTCAATTCAATCGCTGCTGTATGCTTTTGAGTGAAACATGGTGTCGGAGGTACTGGTTTGAATTCAATCATCTAATAATAAAATACAAAATAACTTGTGATTGTTGTTTCATATTAGTCCATGCTGGTGCTCAAAAATATAATGAGCAGGCCTTTGTACAATTGGATGTTAACACCTGCATAGTCTGTTCGCAGCTGCAGCTGGGAATTGAAGAATATAAGGCTGGATGCACTATTCCCATTAGCAAACCAAGTATGTGCAAGGAAGCTTTTAAGGCTTTGATAAGGAGACCAATGTCAGCTCCTGTTTAGTAAGGCAACCTCAAACAGCTACTGAAAAGAATATGCTGCTCCTGGAACGCAAAGGGCTAGAAGCAGTAATGCAGAAGGGTCCGGCTTCATTGCGTGAGCCCCGCTCTGCTGTCATCTGCAGAAGGGAGATGGTAGGCAGTAACTAAGGAGATTAGTGTGAGAAGTCCCACAGAGAACCCTTATTGCATGGACTAAAAGGATGAGATTTGCTGGCAATTGTGCATCTGAAACCACTACAAAAAGTCTTAAGCCTAGCCACTTACATGCATGTTCTTTGATTTGTGTGTGAGCGCTGCATACCCCTCCCTAAGTGTTCTGGACAGTGACTGGGCCATATGTAGATTTCAGCTCTCTGATACTGCTATGTGGCCCCTGGTCAGTTGAGCCCTTTCTAAGCTAATAAAAGGCGAATTAATTTGTTTTTGGCCATACTCATCTAAATTAGCGCTGTCATAAGCCTGATTGTGCTAAATGGGAAATGTCAGCGACATCAAGTCAAGTCAAATAACTTTATTCGGTTATTAGTAATAACAACCATAAAAGCATATTTCATTAGACATATATTAGCTCATACAATCAGAAAAGATTTTAAAAACAACATAGAACAGGAAAGTCACAAGCAGAATGTACTATAAAAATATAAAAGATACTATAAAAATGTAAAAAGTTATTAATAGCTAAGAATATATCTGTCGATGGCACTATTACCCCTCCATGCTTTTCCTGAATTTAAGTGCTGATTTTAAAAAGCTGCATACAAATAAAGTGCAATCACAACTTAACAGCTGAAGGTAGTAAAGTGCGGGTCTGATTTGTGTAAAATTCAATTTTTTGAGGCAAGGTTTTAGGTATAGCCTCCGTGGTACAGTATAGTAGGGGCAGATAAAGAGAGTGTGCCTGGTCTTGCGGAGACTTTTCGTCGCAGCCGCAAGCCGGCAACACTTGGCCACGGTGGGTCCCCTTAGGCACGGCCAGTAATAGGTGAAATAAGTCCAGGCGAAATCTTGTCAGCAGGAAACGGTCGTAACCTGACATGGGCCATGACAAGTACGGTTCCATGAGCAGAGATGTTTTTAATAGCAGATGTTTCCGTACACTTCCTTTCTTTAATTCGCCATCCTCACGGGCTAAATACCTGGATGTAATAAAGGCCTTCTTCACATTAGTAACATCCAATTTCGTAGTGGATTCTGGGGTTGAAAAGAGTTCGGGGCGACCTAATTCAGTGAAACATTTACTTAAGTACTTTATCCAGGGAACTTTAAGCCTATTTTCCCATGTTAATGCTTCCCTCAAAATTTGCTGGGTAAGAGGTAAATCACTGTTGAGCCAGCAATTTAGCCAGCAAAGTAAGGGGTTAACAGCAATCTTGTCACATAGGTAAGGCATACCCAACTCTTCATGTACAGAAAAGTTTGCTGTTCCCCTTGGAACCCTCAGTATCTGTTTTAGAAAGTTGTTTTGTACTACCTCCAGGGCTCCTAGTGAGGCATATCCCCATAACTCGCTGCCGTAGCATGCAGTAGCAACACTCTTGGCCTGGTAAAGTTGGAGCAGTGCAGCCACCGGGCTATTGCCCATTTTTCTTGCAAAGTCAAGTATTGCTGCGTTTGCCCTGGTTACCTCCCCCTTTTTCTTCTGTACCGTGGGTCCCCAGTTTAGTTGGTAATCGAACAGGACTCCGAGATAAGAGAATGTTTTTGTTACTGGGATTTTTTTCCCCGTTAACATTTAGGTAATTTGGCTTTTTATTACCTTGGCCAACCTTCATTACGAAAGATTTGGAGTTATTAATGCTCAGGTCTCGAGACTTCATAAAGGCAAGGAAGGAATTTAACAGTGTTTGAAGACCAATTGCAGTCCTGGATAACAGGACTGCGTCATCCGCATAAAGCAGAACCGGCAGTCCCTTCCGTCCGACATAAGGGTAATCTGCTCCTGTGTTTAAAAGGTGCTCTTCCAAGTCATTTATATATAAGTTGAAGAGGAATGGGGCTAAAATGCACCCTTGCCGGACACCCCGATGCACTCCAAAGTCTCTTGTCACTTTTAGATCTTGTGTGTACCAGACATTTGCTCTCGTGTCAGAATGCATATCTGCTAGCAAGTTAATTAGGTTCTGCTCTACTCCCATTTTAGCCATAGCATCCCAGAGCCTTCCACGGCTTACACAGTCGAAAGCCGACGATAGGTACATGAACGCCATGTGGATTGTACCTTGGCGGGCCATAGTGTATTTCCCTATAATCAGGTACAGGTTCAAACACTGAGTGACCGTAGAGTGACCGGGCCTAAAACCATATTGGATTGGAGATATTACTTTATTTTCATCTGCCCATGCAACTAGCCTGTTTAAGATTACTCCCCCCACTACTTTGACCACAGAGTTAATTAAAGGTATTGGTCTATAGCAGAGGGGGCTATTTTGGTCTCCTTTCTTAAACACGGGTACGATGGTGGAGACCCCCCACGACTTTGGGCAGCCAGAGACCACTGCCGCATTGAGTACAGCAGTGAGGACAGGTGCCCATAGCGATATGCAAGATTTAAAAAGGTCCGGAGGGAGGCCATCCGGCCCTGGGGCCTTGTTGCCTGTTAGCCCTTGGATTCCTTTTTCAACCTCATTAATTGAAAAGAACAGAAAGTTCTCCTTAGGAGCAACAAAGCTATATTCTGCTTGAAACTCATTACTTTTAAAAATTGAACTAAAATGTTTAACCCACTCCTCCCCTGGGATATTTGTACCAAGAACAGAATTACTTGGGTGGTCAAACAGGGGTTTATTTATAATTTCCCAGAACTTGGCACTATTTCCCAAGGTTTTGGGATCTAAGAGGGTCTCCCAAACACTTTTCTTTACCTCTTTCTTTCGTGTAGCAAGGGACATTTTGTACCTGGCGCGCATGGCCTTAATGTGAACGGAGTCTCTGGGTTTTATTTTCAGGACCATCTTGAGATCTCGGCTGGCCTTAGAGCAGGAGTTGTCAAACCATTTCGGATTACTGCCAGCATTCCCTTTAAATGGCACCATTAACAACGACCCTACTGTTAATGCAACACCCTCAAATGCAGCCAAGATTTGTTACGATGAAGATAATAGTGACACACAAAGAGAGAGTTCAGAACTGCACAAGTTATTAATAGAGGTGTAAAAGTTTTCACAGTTCACCATTGTCCATTTTAGGCGACGCTTTCCATTTATACACTTTAAAGTCCCCCGAGCTTCACGTGGCTTTCGCTGTTCAAAACCCCCCCCCACCCAATTTGATGCAGATAGGGTTGTGGTCACTAAGAATGTTCATTTGGATGGAGAAGTCCAAGACAATATTGGCAAGATCAGCGGATAATAAAATGTCATCTATGTATGAGCCATTTGTGTGGCCTTTGTACGTGGGGACGGGGTGAAGGGTTTGTTCCGCCACCATGGTCATGGCTGTAATTAGATTATTTTCATTCATCAGGGTATTTAGTTGTGTTCCACGCCGCGAATGTTCGAAGTGAAAGCCTTTCAGGCTATTACATCCCAGTTGGTCGATATCAGTCACTCCTGGGTTTCCACAAGGATGGGTATTAAAATCACCTGCGATCAGCATTTGATGTTGCAGATTTCCTGCATTGTCTTTCAGAAAGTCACACAAGGGCAATATATTACACTCTCCATTCTGATTTACTGCATTATAAAAGTTGATCAGAGTAAGGTTTTTTTTTGCCCCTCTTTAGCTCTAGAACTTGGATATTTCTGTTTCCAGAATGACGCTTGACTTTGTGACAGGTAAGTGCCAGATTAACGTAGGTTGCCAGGCCTCCCTTTGCTCTTCCACTATTCGATGGTTCTGCTGGAGTGAAAAAGCTTTGATACCCCTCAATATAAACATTTTTTTCCACCAGCCATGTTTCTTGGAGGCATATCACTGCATGTTGCTTGACAAAAGACAGCCAGGTGGTGTCGCAAGCTTTATCAGCCAGCCCTGCAATATTCCAAGAGACTAAACTTGCACTACAGGGTGTTAATGAGCACAATATTTTGGTGTCTATATCTGTGTTTGCCTTTTCAGCTAGGTTAACGTACGGTGGCTCTATACGTATGACTACCTGCTCTTCCGTGATGTTATAAGTTTGGTCTCCATGAATGGGAACAGGACTCTGGGCGTTTAATAAGTTAATAGAACGATTTGGCCAGGCTAGTGATGGTATGACCTCGGGTAGAGATCCCTTTTCTTGAACTGTGAGGTTGTTTAGTTCAGGTTTGTTGGAAATGGGATCCCCGGCTGGCCAGGGCTTTCGCCAAAGTCAGTCAGAGACCACCACACCCAAGTCAGGGCAAGGGAGTTACACGCCAAGATAACCCCTACTCACCCTCTAGGTAACGTGGCGCGAGCAGCAAGGCTAAACTTGGAGGCGATGTAGGCTAAGTATTTGCGCACGCACCCCAGCAACAACAACCAAAGGCCCACCACAAAGGAAACTCCACACAAGGTTATATATAAAAAATAGCCTTTGTATTACACCAAAACACATTAGATAAAACACACACTTTACAATGTGCCAGAGGCACGGGCAGAATTTACAGGGGATATGTACAAGACAGGGCCACCTGGACCACTGTCAGGAATCAGAAGTAGCACTTTCAGAAATAGCACTTAGAAGGTAGAATATAAATTTACTTCAGCACAAAATAGCACACAACCAGTAACTACTGGTAACAGGACCTCACTAGCACCACCTGCACTAGGGAGAAAACAACCACCTATGTATCACAATACCTGTAGGGGTGTAAGAACATACACATGATGCAATGCATGACATTCATTCAGAGGTGTAAAGGCACATGACGCATAAAAACACATTCAGAGGTGCAGGGGAAGGAAACACAATAGCGCAAAACCCACATTAGCCACCACCTGTGGCGGTCCCTGTGTCCCAAGGTCAGGGCCTAAACGTGGCAGTTGCCCACAAAGTGCTGGGCAACTGGTGCAACATCAAAAATGGGCCAACGCTGGAGCCTCGCAGGCTCTGCCCAACTGACTGTCTCTCAAGAGCCTCACTGGGCTCTGAATACAACTGTGGCCCCTTTTTGGTGGGAGTCCCCCCTCTGGGGGACTCGAGAACAATGGGCGCCCAGAGCCTCTCAGGGCTCTAAATAGAGATATGCCCCTTGGGCCCTTCGTGGGCTCTTTGCAACAAAGAATGCCCCTTCGTTGGAGCCTCCGTGGGCTCAGGATCAACACTACCCCCGGAGCCTCTCGGGGCTCTTGAAGCAAGTAATGCCCCAGGTAGTCGGGGCGGCCCTCTGCCAACCGGGGCCGCCCAAAGTGTTCTAACTCCGTTGGAGTCCCTCTCGGGGGACTCTGAACACCAAGCGCTGCCCTGCTGGGGCAGCAGAAAGGGAGGACAGGGCCCAGGTCACGGGGGCGGCACCGAAAGCGTGCCGACACACACCCCCAACCGCCTCGATCAGAGCCCCACTCACCGGTCTCTTTCCTCTGGTGGGGGCTCCTCCGGACAGCAGCATCTTTTTCACCGGCGGCTGGCAGAGGTCCGGGGCTCTCCTCTCACTCGGGAGCCTCGGCAGGACGTGCAGGCTGCTTCCTGCTTCTCCGCCTGGCCCCGTCACGCTGCAGCTTGCCTGGCTTCCTGCCTCGGGTGTCCGCCAATGACAGCGCGGCCCCGAGCAGGGAGGCGGGCACTTCCGGGTCGCACTTGGCAGCGGCCCGGCAACGTTTTCAAAACACTCCGGGCTGCGGCGGTGAACCTTCTATTTTAAATATAAGGCGAGGTGGGCTCTCGCTATTGCCATGACAATAGCGGCACGGTCCCTGGCGAGGTGGGCACTCGCCAGGGGCTTCGAAATCAGCAAATCAGACGGGCAAATGCCGGGTGGGCACCGGCTGTGCAAAAAGCGCTCCCAAGCGCTACCACGGCAAATACAGCGCTCCCAGCGCTAGAGGGGCAACAAAGCGCTCCCAAGCGCTACAGGGGAAATCCAAAGCGCTCCCAGGTGCTAGGGCAACAGCAAGTCCTTCAGGGGTCCATCAGCAAGCCAGGGGCTGGGTAGGGCTCAGGGAGGCAAGCCATCCCTGAGCCCAAGCAGCAGCACGCCCCTGGCAGATTCAAGCAGCAAACAAGAACCTTTTCATGGGGTCACAGCCCCTCTTTTATACACCTTTTCCCTTTGTCTGTAGGGGCAGAACCAGTCGCAGCTGGTCTGGGAGTACTGTTGATGGCCCAACCACCCCTTCTATTCACAGGCAGGGCTAGGGTCATCAGACACACCACAGGGGGGCGGAGCCAGCATTGTGTGGGGAAAACCCAGCCCATCCAGGACACAGGTACACTCCTCCCACACATCACTCATGCTAATCTCCCACTCACCACCGGGCAGACCCATCCTGACTTCCTGGAGCCTGGCATGCCAGCCAGCTCCAGCCAATCACACGCCAGCACCCTCACAGCACACGTACAGCCATGTCTAGAAATGGCGCTTCGCTACTAGACACATACATGCTGCATACACCATCTCGCAGCATTCACTCTCACGAGTTCACACATACCAGACTCAAGCCTGTACACCCCACGCATCAGGAACTACCAGGGACACATACATTCCCCATGCATTCCTATGGGCGGGCAGGCCTAGCTCAGCACATGCACTCAGAGTGCGCACGCACTTTCCACTGGGACACAGTGAAAGTGCGCAGTATCCAAAAATCACCATCTCCAGGTCACCATTTCAAGCAAAAAGTCTAGGGGTGAACCTGCCCTAAGGGCCAAAGTCCAACATAACCCCCTTCCAGCCAAAACGCAGGGGAGACCAATCACCACCGTGATGGACTTCCCTGCTTGGGGCGATAGAACACGGACGCAGGCCCGCAACTGCAGGGACACCCTCCTGTTCTACGCCACGGTGAACCCATGGGATTCCTTCTAAACACACTGTCTGGACCAACTGGGCTACCCCACTGGTACTCCCAAGCTGTCCACGGCCAGGACCAGGCCCTAGGCCACCCAGATACCACTGGTCCATGCCCATCCACAGAGTGGGGGGTAGTAACCCCTGGCCTACAATAGCCATTCTCCACTCCCTTTCTCAGTCTAGTTCCAAACTACCACTGATCCTTCAACCTAGGGTCCGCACCCTCAGGCTGACCAGAGGTCACGGGCAGGAATGCCCCACCCTACCTCTACTTCTGAAGCACCCTCCAGAACACAACTCTCCCACCAGTTTAGGACCTGACTTCCTCAGCAGCAGTGACCACAGTCAGACCAGCACAAGATCGGTGTAGTAAGGCGTTGCACTTTGCGGGTTGCCAGATGCGGCACAGGCGGCGGCTCGCGGACCGCGTCGAGACGGGGACGGCGAGCGGCATAGACTGCGCGGCCGAAGGCAGACGCGGCTCAGTGCGGTGCCTACAGGACACCAGGCTGGTCATGACAGATAGGTCACCACTCCCTTAACTGGTCTACCACCTGGGATTCAAATTCACCGGATGCACAGGGGTCAGACTTCCTCTGACCCCCTTCCAGAGTTCTGCACCCTCCCACTGTAGAACAGGGTCCCTCCACTTAAGGTAGGCCCCACCTGCTCTCAGGGTAGTACCACAACACTCAGCCAAGAACCCTAAAGATCCCTGCTAGGCCTGTACCACCCCTTCTGGGAAACACAGGGTCTCTTCACTTAAGATGAGCCCCACCTGTGTTCACAGGGGTACCCCTAGAAGACAAACCGGCCAGGACACTGGCTACAGTCGCCCTGCCGTCCAGGACAGGCAACACCTGAACCTGGCTCCCTAACCTAGGGATGCTACCCTTTGGTTAGATGCCTGGCGCACCAGGACTTCTACAAGTTGGAAACAAAAATCTAAGACTTTCTCTCCTCCTTCAGCAGCAAGGCAACCACTGCAGGTCAATACCCCATACAGCTTACCTGGTTCCTTCTCTTCAGGCAGGAGTTCCCTCTTGTAACTTCAGGACACTACATACAGTTGCCCTTACGTCCAGATCCGGAAACACCGGCTACTGGCTCCCCAACCAAGGGACGTACCTCTTTGGTCAGATGCCTGGCGCACCAGGACTTCCTTGAGGGTGACACAACTAATGTGTCGTGTACAAGTCTGCCTGACACTCAGGACAGAAGTGGCATCACCATGGTCACTCCCTGGCGACACAACCCTTCTGGTTGGCCCCTGACCCACTGGTTCTTCCACTGGGGAACCTATCCCCCTCGCACCCCTCCATCTGGACTTCTGCACCCTCCCAACTGGAGCGGTACTGCCAGACACCAGAACTACTGGAACCCTGGTTACAGAGGTTCCACGTTCTCCAGACACTCTGGAAGATCCTCCTCAAATGACCTATTGGTACAGCCTAGGCCCCCGACCTGATGTTCCCTTCAGAAACAATCCAGGCCCTGACACTGGGTTTCGGGCACCTGGAGACATGCAGTCCCACCCACTCCTTCTCCTCTTGAGACAGGACGTGGGCCCCTACACCGAGACCTAGCTGGGCTACACTGAGCCTCTTCCACCACGCTGGGCTGGAAGACACCTCAGACACTCCTTTTGGAATCACTCCATCCCCTATGCCTCTCTCCTCCCAGAACATTACCAACTCCAAAATTCTGTCTCTCAACAGACCACAGAAATCAACAAGCAGGCTCCACTATCTGCAGACGTTCTTGGGAAAAGTTCAACACACAGGACTTGAATATCTGAGCAAAACTAGCATTCAGCAAGCTCCCCATCCAGAGAACTCACAAACACGTCCAGTGCCACACACCATTCATCCACACACACCCCTCCCCAGACTGGTAAGGCAGTTTCTACCACCCCTGACTTCTCAACCTGACCACACTTGACACAGGTACCATTACTCCAGGGCAGGGACGGGGGACACATGCACTGGACACACTTATGCTGCCACCACTGGATCCCACCCTTCTGGTGAATCCAGAAAACACACTGCACTTAGGGGGATGATCTACCCTCCCGAGCTAGGGACACCTAACTCAAAGTGCACAAGAAACACATTTCCACAGAAATGACATTTTCAGCAAACTTAAAACAATAATCCCCACAATGTTTTTATCTAAAATGCAGAGTTTTGTGGTGTAGCCAGCTGCTACTAAGGTACAACGCAAACACAAATCCTTATCCCACCGCTTGCCGCCAATGTTGGAAATGGGATCCCCGGCTGGCCAGGGCTTTCGCCAAAGTCAGTCAGAGACCACCACACCCAAGTCAGGGCAAGGGAGTTACACGCCAAGATAACCCCTACTCACCCTCTAGGTAACGTGGCGCGAGCAGCAAGGCTAAACTTGGAGGCGATGTAGGCTAAGTATTTGCGCACGCACCCCAGCAACAACAACCAAAGGCCCACCACAAAGGAAACTCCACACAAGGTTATATATAAAAAATAGCCTTTGTATTACACCAAAACACATTAGATAAAACACACACTTTACAATGTGCCAGAGGCACGGGCAGAATTTACAGGGGATATGTACAAGACAGGGCCACCTGGACCACTGTCAGGAATCAGAAGTAGCACTTTCAGAAATAGCACTTAGAAGGTAGAATATAAATTTACTTCAGCACAAAATAGCACACAACCAGTAACTACTGGTAACAGGACCTCACTAGCACCACCTGCACTAGGGAGAAAACAACCACCTATGTATCACAATACCTGTAGGGGTGTAAGAACATACACATGATGCAATGCATGACATTCATTCAGAGGTGTAAAGGCACATGACGCATAAAAACACATTCAGAGGTGCAGGGGAAGGAAACACAATAGCGCAAAACCCACATTAGCCACCACCTGTGGCGGTCCCTGTGTCCCAAGGTCAGGGCCTAAACGTGGCAGTTGCCCACAAAGTGCTGGGCAACTGGTGCAACATCAAAAATGGGCCAACGCTGGAGCCTCGCAGGCTCTGCCCAACTGACTGTCTCCCAAGAGCCTCACTGGGCTCTGAATACAACTGTGGCCCCTTTTTGGTGGGAGTCCCCCCTCTGGGGGACTCGAGAACAATGGGCGCCCAGAGCCTCTCAGGGCTCTAAATAGAGATATGCCCCTTGGGCCCTTCGTGGGCTCTTTGCAACAAAGAATGCCCCTTCGTTGGAGCCTCCGTGGGCTCAGGATCAACACTACCCCCGGAGCCTCTCGGGGCTCTTGAAGCAAGTAATGCCCCAGGTAGTCGGGGCGGCCCTCTGCCAACCGGGGCCGCCCAAAGTGTTCTAACTCCCTTGGAGTCCCTCTCGGGGGACTCTGAACACCAAGCGCTGCCCTGCTGGGGCAGCAGAAAGGGAGGACAGGGCCCAGGTCACGGGGGTGGCACCGAAAGCGTGCCGACACACACCCCCAACCGCCTCGATCAGAGCCCCACTCACCGGTCTCTTTCCTCTGGTGGGGGCTCCTCCGGACAGCAGCATCTTTTTCACCGGCGGCTGGCAGAGGTCCGGGGCTCTCCTCTCACTCGGGAGCCTCGGCAGGACGTGCAGGCTGCTTCCTGCTTCTCCGCCTGGCCCCGTCACGCTGCAGCTTGCCTGGCTTCCTGCCTCGGGTGTCCGCCAATGACAGCGCGGCCCCGAGCAGGGAGGCGGGCACTTCCGGGTCGCACTTGGCAGCGGCCCGGCAACGTTTTCAAAACACTCCGGGCTGCGGCGGTGAACCTTCTATTTTAAATATAAGGCGAGGTGGGCTCTCGCTATTGCCATGACAATAGCGGCACGGTCCCTGGCGAGGTGGGCACTCGCCAGGGGCTTCGAAATCAGCAAATCAGACGGGCAAATGCCGGGTGGGCACCGGCTGTGCAAAAAGCGCTCCCAAGCGCTACCACGGCAAATACAGCGCTCCCAGCGCTAGAGGGGCAACAAAGCGCTCCCAAGCGCTACAGGGGAAATCCAAAGCGCTCCCAGGTGCTAGGGCAACAGCAAGTCCTTCAGGGGTCCATCAGCAAGCCAGGGGCTGGGCAGGGCTCAGGGAGGCAAGCCATCCCTGAGCCCAAGCAGCAGCACGCCCCTGGCAGATTCAAGCAGCAAACAAGAACCTTTTCATGGGGTCACAGCCCCTCTTTTATACACCTTTTCCCTTTGTCTGTAGGTGCAGGGTGGGGGCAGAACCAGTCGCAGCTGGTCTGGGAGTACTGTTGATGGCCCAACCACCCCTTCTATTCACAGGCAGGGCTAGGGTCATCAGACACACCACAGGGGGGCGGAGCCAGCATTGTGTGGGGAAAACCCAGCCCATCCAGGACACAGGTACACTCCTCCCACACATCACTCATGCTAATCTCCCACTCACCACCGGGCAGACCCATCCAGACTTCCTGGAGCCTGGCATGCCAGCCAGCTCCAGCCAATCACACGCCAGCACCCTCACAGCACACGTACAGCCATGTCTAGAAATGGCGCTTCGCTACTAGACACATACATGCTGCATACACCATCTCGCAGCATTCACTCTCACGAGTTCACACATACCAGACTCAAGCCTGTACACCCCACGCATCAGGAACTACCAGGGACACATACATTCCCCATGCATTCCTATGGGCGGGCAGGCCTAGCTCAGCACATGCACTCAGAGTGCGCACGCACTTTCCACTGGGACACAGTGAAAGTGCGCAGTATCCAAAAATCACCATCTCCAGGTCACCATTTCAAGCAAAAAGTCTAGGGGTGAACCTGCCCTAAGGACCAAAGTCCAACAAGGTTTTTCAACGGAAATAAATTTGTGCGACGCATTTATGTTAACCTCGTTACCTAGGCCTATATCGTGTTGTATATAGTCGGTGTAATCAGACAAAATTAATGTTCCAGGTAGTCAATCAACCCCTTCCAGGCCTCCCTGTCCGTAAAGGGCGTCAAACCTATTTGAGATAGGGACACTCTACTGGTTGTTGAAATGAGTTGAGTAGGGGTACTCATATTGATGTAGGTGATGTGGGCCTTCCCGCCTCTCTAAACTAGTCCCCCAGTCGTTAACAGAAGCACCTATACCCCATCTGTTTGTCGTTACATTCCACTCTTGCCTTGTAGAATTAGGGAATGTCTTGGGATATATCATGCTTCGCTGTTTTCCACAAAAAATTCTAAGGTAAGTGGAACGATAGTACCACTCCTACGTTGAGGGGGGAGTATATTTGACAGGACATTGGGGAGTACAGCCAAGTTGGAAAAGTTTAATACTATGCAATCTCCTTTAAACTTTTTTGGGCTGTTCCCTATCCAGGGTACCCTTCTAGCCATCTTAATCTCCCCTGCTAACTGTTGTTTCCCCCAGGGAGCCATCTGCATATTACCTGACAGCCAGTGCGAAGCCTTGCTTATCAGGGATGTTAAAGATTCTGATTGGCCAGGTGCCAGGGGAGGTACGTTTGCCAGTACCAACACCAAGGGTGAGGCTTCTACTATGAATTGTAAGGAGTCTTTTTCTAAACCTGGTGTGGTTGTTACAGTTGGTCTTAGTAAGGAATCTTCTCTTGTCTCTGGCTGATTTTGTTCTATTGCTGGTACTTGTCCTGGGGGGATAGTCGGGGCCACATTTTCACCTCCCTCTGTCCCACTCACAGTGTGCTCTTTATTTGTGTGGGCTAAATTTGAGACTAGGGTTGTTGTATTAGCCACCTCCTCCGCTATCTTGTTCTGGGCCCCACCCAATTTCTTTACTTCAGCGGTGAGTTTGTCTATTTTAGCCACCAGCGGTTTAATGATGGCCTTGATCTTACAGTCGATCATGTCCGCTATCCTATTGAATATCTCATCGTCCATGATTTGTTTGTCACTATCTTCCCCGTACCCCCTACTTTTATCCCTTGTTTTCACTGGTGATGCAACCCTTTTTCTCCCTGATCGTAGCCCTCCATGATTAGACTGGATTTTTCTACATGTTCTAACCGCCCTGTTTGTAGGCACAGGGATGGGAGGTTCCTCTACTATTGCGTCCACCGGTGTGGGAGAATCCTCTACTATAACATCAACCTGTGACTCGGGGTCAATTTCTCGGTCAGTTTCTGGGTCAACCTCTAAAAGTACACTTTGGTTAAAAGTTTCGCTATCACGAAGATCAGTGTCAGGGACTTCGCTGCCTACAGCCTGGGATGATATATCTAACCATGGGGAATTTGGAGGTGGGCTCAAAGAATGAAGAATGGGGCATTGGCTTAAACCTAGTGACTGCCTTCTTTCACTATTAATTTTTGTTACTACCTGTACCAAATAATTATCCAATAGTGTTAGACACAGCGGCAGAAATCTTTTTTGGCATACTGTATAATGTTAGTTGCAGCGCGATTTCAATACCATACAATAATAGTAAACAATGTGAAAGAGTAAAACTAGATAGTGTTCCTCAGTAAGGTAATGATCATACGCAATATGTCTTACTTTAAGGGAGTATCTTAATATCAGCACGGGCGGTATATCGTGCCCAGTCCAGTCACGACCTGTCTTAGACTGTCCGCCCTTTGTCCGGGCTTCGTCTGGGCGTCCCGCGCGCGTCCTCGCGGGACGAGGGACCCAACGCTGTTTTATGCGCCTCCTGGCGCGCTGGGTGGTGGCGTCGGGGATTTACCCCGAGGGATCCTGGGGATTGTAGGCTCTTCCGTCGGACCGGCGGAGCCAAGCTCGGCCGGTCGTTTGTGGTGATTGGGAGGGCGGAGCCAAGCCCGGCCACAAGACAGAGAACTGGAAGCACAGCTATGAGCCCCGGCAGCAAAAGTCAGTGAGATGTCAGCGACATATTACTTGTCTGCTTTTAGATAGTGAAGTGATGTCTCGGTCTTTATGTGGCTAGTGCAAGAGGTAGGCTCTCACTAGGTTGCTGTCTTAAAAGTCAGACTCTTTGATCGTCAGTCTAGACTACAAGGGACATTAGAAAGTATGGTACAAGTTATTGGAACAAAACGTTTGTATGCTTTATTTGTACTGTGTTTGACAATTCCTTTCTTCTAATTATAACGCGATTCACATTTGGTAACAAAGTCGGTGGTTTAAACACAGTGGCGGCTGGCATGTAAGGAGGGTGGTGAGGCGGGGAGAAGTGGCACAAAAAAAGAATGAAAAAAACCCCCAAAAACATTCCACTTCTCTTCTTCTTGGCACAACGTCCTCTTCCTTGCTCGGGTCTCATCTCTAAGCATGCAGCAAGGCTCCAGGAACTGCAGTGACTAATCCTGGCACTGCTTTCATGCAGCATGAAAGCAGTGCCAGGGTTATGCCAGGGTTAGAGGGAGCAGCTTCTCTTTCTGCTCCCTAGAGCACTAGAGTCCTATACTATCTCGAGCCCAGCTGTCCCAAAACAGCTGGGTTAGAAAGGTTTAAACTGAGCATGTCTGGCTGGTCATCGCAAGCGGGCCAGCCAAAGACATGCACACTTTAACCCTAAGTGTCGTGTCTATCACTGCTTTCTGCTGCTGCCTGATTGGCAGAAGCAGAACGACAAGCCCCCTGTCCTGACACTCGGCTCGGGACTGGGTTTTGAAAAATAAAATGGCAATACATTAATTTTATCACCATTCTATTTTTCTATCTTTGGCGGCAAACTTTAGTGAGGAGATGCTCCTCCCCCTGTTTAAACATGTAAAAAATAAAAAAAAATAAAAAGGGAATTAGCTCAAAGTCTTCGAATTCCAGGAGCAGCTATTCCAGGGTGCAGTAGACCCTGATAATCACTGATTGGAGTTAATCACAATCCCATTCAAACTTCCCTGCAGCATATGACTAACAGCCAATCAGTCTCCTGTTTGAGATAATGGACACTGCTCACTTCATGTTCTTTTGTGGTTATTTTAAAGACATTCGGAAAAAAATCATTGTACCCCTACTAAAAGATAAACAGCCCGATTCATGAAAACTGGAATCTGCGATTTTCCAATTGCGATTAACTGCGAATCGCAATTTAGAAATCGCAGATCGGTATTCATGAATTTTTGCGATAAAAAAATGCGAATTGCATGCGGCCGCAAAAAGCGTTAGCGATTTTTGAAAATCGCAGAATAATCGCTATTTTCGGCAACATCCATGTAGGATTTGCGATATCGAAAATAGCGATATCGCTAATTGCGAGATCGCAAATTCGCGGGATCGGGAAAACGGGAAGTCGCATTTCGAGCACAGTGATGACATCACAACCAGGAAGCAGCCAGTTCCCACCCCCATTCACCACAGTGAGGCAGACCTCGAGGCAGCAACTGAGTCAGCTCCTGCAAGGACACCTGCAAACTTGGAATACCACACCCAATCTCACTGCAGCAATGGCAGAGGAGGCTGTGCCAGGGCCCAGCAACACCGGGCGCAAGAGAAAACTGAAGTTCTCCGAACAGGAGTTGGAGCACCTCATCGAAGGGGTGGTAGAGAACTACTCTAAACTGTTTGGGAAAGAGTCAAGGAGGGTGCCTGAGCAGGAGAAGCGGAGAATCTGGGTCGGGATAGCGGCCACAGTGAACTCCGTGGGCGTGGCAGACAGGTCACTTGAAGAACTAAAGAAGAGGTGGTACGACCTCCGAGGTCGTGCCAAGGAGAAGGTTGCAGAGAGGCTGGGAGAGTCCCTGGCCACTGGAGGGGGAGGACCTACAGTCCCTCCAAACACCACCATGGAGGACCGCGTCGAGGACACGTTGGAGTCCAAGGCGTGCATTGGAGTCATCAGATTGGACTCATCCCGCCCCACCCAAGAGAGCCAAGGTAAGTGGCATGCGACTGCGACCCTGTCCCCTATGAATGGCCATTACCCTATAGCCTCCCATAATGTTCCAAAGTCATGCCATCGGTGCACATTAGGTAATGCCCGAAAGCATTGTGGGACATGTAGTGTGGCCACAAAGTACAAGTACCCCAATGCAGCCAGACAGGTTCCAAAGTACGCAATGCCACAGCCAGTCAGGGAATGTCATCCAGCATGCATGTAGCAACTGCACGTGTGACAGATACATGCAACTAATGGACGTCCTCTTCCCCTCACAGGTTGCGCAGACAGCAGCGACAGTGACAGGCTGCTCATCGATGAGCAACCACAGGATGCGGAGGAGGTGCCGTCACAAACACATCCAGCACCAACAGGCGCTGCACCTACCCCTGCAGCCAGGCCCACAGCATCAGCGGCAGCACCAACAGGTGCTGCACCAACCCCTGCAGCCAGGCCCACAGCATCAGCGCCAGCACCAACAGGCGCACCACCAACCCCTGCAGCCAGACCCACAGCATCAGCGCCAGCACCAACCGGCGCACCACAAACCCCTGCAGCCAGGCCCACAGCATCAACGCCAGCACCGTCAAGCGCACCACCAACCCCTGCAGCCAGGCCAGCAGCAGCTGGAGCCTCCACATCTGCTCCAGCGACAGCGGTGACACAGCGCCCACCCACTGTGGGCAGCCAGCAGAGCAGGCATGGCAGGGCTCGCCTACAGAACAATGCACGCAGCGGCAGGAGGGGGATGGAAGTGCGATTGCCGAGCATGAGCATAGAGCGTAGAATGCTACGCATTCACCAGCTGCAGGCACGCCGGCAAGGGGGCATACATATGCAGCTGTATAATATTGGCCGCAATGTGGCAGGTGTGGGGGAGAGGATGGACCGCATGACGGCAGCCATGGAGGCCAACACTGCTGCGCTAATATCACAGCGCAACACCGGCTGCCGCCACCACCGGCAGCTACTGACGCGGCTGTCGGCATACACCAGGTCAAACTACGTGATCGGCAATGCGACATCCCAGCTATCGCGACGGTCCCTGGCGCAGCAGCAGCTAATCCAATGCTGCGAGGATGTGGCCAGATTATTAGAGCACCTCACCACTGCCGTTATGGCACTCCACCCCCCTGTACCTGGCAATGTTGGGGGGGATGATGCCAGCGAGGGCACCTCAAGTGTGAGCAGCCAGTCTGCCTCACAGGTAGCGGTGTTACGACGTAGCACCAGGCTCACTGCAGGGTCACGTGCGGTGGCAGAGGAGGAGCCGGAGAGGCGCTTGGGGTGATTCGCGCCGGAGGCGCACCTGACTAACATGTACTTTTACAGGCACAGGCTGACACTATAAGCCTGCCCTGTGTTTTGGACGCAGCAGTATGGGGCAATACTGATTGCATAGGAAGGATGGCAACTTGCACTATTATTGTGAATCAAACAATAATATTTATTCTTGCATCATACATTGGCGTCCTGTCATTATTTCCATTTGCATGCAATTGTGATTTGTTGGGTGAGGGGAGTGGGTGCACTAGAAACTGTTCATTGTGATGTGGTTGCGGCGTCTGTGGCCTTCAGCTGGGTTCTCCCCGCGTGCATGACGCCCATGTGCAGGTGGCCGGTCGTCCCCTTCCGACTCACTGCCAGAGATGTCTACAGGTATCCTGCGCTTGGTAGCAATGTTGTGTAGTATTGCACAGACAGCCACAATGCGGCAGCACACATCAGGACTGTGGTACATGGCCCCACCTGTCTTGTGCAGTATGCGGAATCTGCTCTTCAGTAGCCCAAAAGTCCTTTCAATGCAATTCCTTGTCCGTATGTGTGCAACATTGTAACGCCGTTGCTGTGGTGTAGCAGGGTTGAGGTATGGGGTGAGGAGGTATTCACGGAGGGCGTAGCCACTGTCACCTGAATGAGAGGAGCAGAGGGTGAGTGCCTGTGCAGCGCAGCTACTTCATCGCAATGTGACATTGTGTACAAAGTGTACTTACCAAGTAGGTGTCCTTCCCCAAAGTCTCCCCTGGCCAGTCGTGTGTGGAGGCCGCTGTGCCGGAATATGAATGAGTCATGGGTACTCCCTGGGTACTGTGCCACTATGTCCGTGATGTATGTCTTAGCATTGCAGACCATCTGGATGTTGAGGGAGTGGTAGGACTTGCGATTGCGGTACATGTACTCCGTTGCAGCTGGTGGGCAGATGGCGATGTGGGTACAGTCAATGCATCCTATCACATGTGGGAAATGGGCAACATTGTAGAATTGTAGCTTGGTCGAATCCAAATCCTGTTGGCTGGTGGGAAATTTGATGTGTTGGTGTAGCTGGGTCAGCATTGCGTCAAGGTAACTCCTTAGGCAGCGGGACATGGTGGGCTGGGATATCCCCCCCAGCAACCGCTACTATCCCCTGGAAGCTCCCAGAGGCCAGGAGGTGCAGGCTACACAATACCTGGAAATGTGTAGGCACGGCATTGGTCCGCCTTGTTGGGTGCTGCATCAGGGGGTCAAGGTCCTGTATTAGCTGGATTATCATTTCCCCATTCAGGCGGTACTTGGCATATATTTGCTCTCTGGTTTGGCCCAGCAGGGTGACCCGCTGGCGGAATATCCTGTCCTGGATTCTGCGTCTCCTCCGTGCTGCTCGCTGAAGCCTTCGCCGCCTGACCACCATGTACATTCCTGGCATTGTGAGACTCCATATGCTGCTGCTGATTCTCCTTATGTGTGTTTGGTCAGGCCTGCACCTGTTACTGATTGGCCAACGGTTTTTCAAACATTTTTTTCAATGGCTTTTATGGTTACCACCTGCTTTGGGTTGTCCTTAATTTGCGCCTCGCAAACTGCGATTTTGTTTTTTTTCGCTATTTGCGATTTTTCATGATTACCGATTGCGATTGTATAGCGAAATCGCAATTGTTTTCGCAGTATCCGTGGTTTGTCGCATTTTCCGATTCGCTAATGCTCTCCTGCCGGTGATTCTGCGAATCGATTTGCGAATTCGCTATTATGTGTTTGCGACTTCGCTATTTTCGTGGTGAATGCCGATTGGGGAAATTGCGCCCGCAATAGTATTTTCGCAGCTATTGGGAGCGCAATTTTGCTTCATGAATCAGGCTGTTAGGGTTTAGACAAGTGAAACCGGCCTTAATGCATCTCCAGTTACTGTCCAATACGTGGGAAATCATTAATGTTGCTACATTTTTAACCATAGCCATGAGACTAAGGAAAAAACTAATTAGTTCTAGATAAAAGTCTTGCATGGTTTATTTTTAGAGTTTGTAAATAATGAATTTTAAGTAAATTAGAGGATCTGTGTATGCTTCTTAAATCTGCATATGTATTCTGTATATATTTTGTACAGTTTTTATCTTTTTTATATCTTTCGCTGTCTGTTGACCATATTGTAATTTGGTACCTCTGCCCTTCGTTTTTTGGATTTTGTATACTTTTGTGGTTTTTGTAATGAACCGAATAAAGTATTTCTGACTGACTGACTGACTGACTGAGATTATGTCTTATTTTTCACATTTCTGCCACTTCTTGTCACCTGTTTTTGAAACATTCAGCAGACATATTAAGTGGACTAGCATACCTTCTTAAGCACTAATATAATCATATAGTCAGTATAATGCAAACTCACATTAAAAGGGGCTTCATCACTCCGAAAAGATGTTACTCCCTGTAACCCCTAATAACTAAACTGCCATTAAAAAATAAACTGAAATAATTTTAATCAACGCTATTACTCTCTCTCCAAAAAACATCCATTAAAAAAAACCTGTCTGCAACTTTCAGTCTCCAGGTTACTTTCTGCTCCTTGGACTTCTTATTCCATCAGCTGGTCCCAGACTAAGTCCATTCCTACATTTTCAACACTTAGAATGATTTCCTCAATATGTATATAGTGTTCAGTACTCAAAATGTTCCCTATAAGCTTGTCCTCTAACTTAGCTTTTGTTCCGTACAGCTCTCATCCAAAAACTATGTTGATAACTAACCGCCGTGGTTCTCGTCAAGATATTTGGCTAAAAGGAAAAATAATAGAGAAAGTCTCAGCATACAAATATTTGGGCTTTTTTCTAGATGATAAGCTTAACTTAAAAGATCAAACAAAATATCTGACGCAAAGAGCGGGAGCCCTGACATTTGGATTAAGTACTTTGACAAAGAAATTGGAAGGCCCATCACTTAAACCTTTATTAATCGTGATGGACAACAAAGTCCTTCCAACTTTGACGTATGCAAGTGTGGCTATGCATGGAAAGGATGCGGTCCTACTAAACAGTTTAATAACTAAAACTTACAAGAAGGTTCTTCGATTACCCAGCATGTCATCACCAGCACAAATACGTCTCGAATTTGGCTTGAAAAACGAAACACTGGGCAGATTATATTCGTACATCAAGGTGTGGTACCAGATCAAGGAAAAAGCAATCAACAATAATCTTAATGCCTATCTATGGCAGGAGCTTAATTCACAAAAAAAATCAAAAGCAAATCAATTTCTTACACATGCTTTGGAGGCTACTTGCACAAAAGCCATCTGGGATAAAAAACTGTCATTTGAAGTATTAAAACAGGCTTTAAACAAAGTGGTCAAGCTTCATTCATTGATTTTGGATAAAGAAATTTTCTCACATCGTTCCCACTCTTGGTTAGTGATAAACGGCTATAAAACATTAACCCCAGCATTGTACCTGGAAACAACTTATTCCATTTTTATTAAGAGAAAGTTGATGGCATTGAGGCTAGGTAAATTCCCAACTTTAGCTGAGGAGCCGGGCTGGAAACAGCATGTAGCTGTCACATGTCTACTGTGTGGTAAAGCGCTCTGAGACCTTCGGGTGATTTATGCGCTATACAAATGAAATAAAAGTAAAGTAAAGTAAAGTGGTAGCCCCAAAGAAGATCTAATACATATAATTTGTCATTGTAAGATGTTGTCCAAGGAACGTACATATTTTTTAAAGCCTAGTTTTCGGATTAAGAGGCTACGAACATGTAGATCTGCCATGATTGGAAGCCTGGACACAACTGCTCCTCGTTTACATTGCAACCTGGTGAAGTTCTTGCAGGCATTTGAAAAACATCTTAAACAACATGGAGATTCGAATTGTTAATGATTTGACTTTTTGCTACTGTGATTTTCTATAATGATATGAATAACCTCAGGAATATAATTGAGTTTTATTACCCGTTTTTATAATATGTTTTTTAATTAATTCTTCTATTTTAATGAAAAGCTTATACATTTTTACAATGGTCGTGCGATATACAAATTGTTATGGTTTTAATTAACTAAACAATAAAGATTAAATTTCATTTTAAAATTTCATCCAAATGTGCCTGTCAACACTCTCTGAGATGCGTATCCTCATTCTCAGACTTACTCACAAACACTGTCATGCACAATGGAAATGCAGGAAAGCTGTTCATTCTGAAATTCTGATCCAAATCCTAGCATATCTCACGCTCCACTGAAATGTTTCCATCAAACGTAACTTCAAATGTACTTTTGTTAGTGCATTACTGGCCACAGCACACACCTGTGAGATTGCACACTTCCCTTATCTCACACAACCTAGATATAATAATAATTTTCTTTATTTAGATATATAAAAACATATCTTTAAAAGATTCTTCCAACACATTAAGTAAAATTTTACAGATTAAAAGAATAGAAAAACAAAATAAAATTTGGCCTTTCTTATCAGTGCTTACTGCAACGAGTCAATTTAAAAATTAACACTCCCGGACAATGCAGATGAAGTTAAAGTACATGTCGTTCTACACAGTTATCAGCAAAGCCTTAGCCGTTTCCAATTTTTCTAAAGTACTGTAAACTTGCTGAATGAATTTGGCCAATTTTATATTTAAAACAGTGTTCTCTAAAGACAGAGCAGCAATAACGGCGTGCCTGCAGGTCCGAACTTCCAGCCTATTCCATTCGGACCTGAGAAGGCGTCTGCGTTGAAGAATAAAGAAAGGGCATGTACAAAGAACGTGCAGAATAGTTTCATTTGCTGCCCCACACCCTCTGCACATTAGATCGTCCCTTTTTCGACGCCATACTGGGAGATTTTGAAGGAAACGCCAGTCTCCCAATCTAAGGGCGATCAGGCATCGCTTTAGATAATGAGAAAATGTTATCGAAAGGTAATTGGCCGGGGATAATCGTTTATAAGAGTTGGCTACTGCCCAAGCATGACTGCGTTTCGCAAGAAGAGCTTTGTCCATGATCAAGGATTTCAGTCTTATACCTTTTTTAATTGTGTTTTTAAAGACAGTCTGGCTTGGATTAAGAGCCCAGAGATCCGCAGCAGACATTTGTTGAATGTGGTCATTTAGGAGGCGGCCAAATGATCCCCCGGGTTGTTCATACTAATTTCCTTCCAAACTAGGAATTCCAAGGTACCTGCTTCTGCCTGTCTTAATTTGTGGATCAGCTTAAGATATGAGCCAACATTGGAGGCTTCATAATTAATTAAGCCCAGCTCTAGTCTGACTTGTGCTGGCGAGGAAGAACTCGGCAGATGAAGCAATTTCTTGTAGAGTCTGGTTGTAAGTTTATTTAAGGTATTATTCATTTTACCCTTAAAAAATCTCTATGCCATACGAAAGTGTGGGCCCGATCTTTGCTCTAAGCACTTCCAGTAAGGGCAAGACAGTGGGGCCTGAAAGTCTCCTCGATAGCTTAGCCAAGGATACCAATAAAGCTGTAGCCTTGGCTGCAATCGCAGTGTTCTGTTTGGTGAAACTGCCCCTGGAGTCCAAATGGACCCCTAAGTATTTGTAAGATTGGCCAATTGAGAGGCTTTCTTTATCTATTGACCAGCCTCCACCGCTTTAGCGTTTTTTGCCAAACGGGACAATCATGGTTTTTTTCATATTAATTTCTAACTGGTTGTTGGCCGTGTATTGCATTAAGGCATCAAGAGTCTTTGTAGCCCCACTCTGGTGAGACTGAACAGTGCCAGGTCGTCGGCATACAAGAGATTGCATAATGCCGTACCTCCTACTTTGGGTGGATGGCTGATTACATTCTCTAGAGTGCTTGACAGGTCAGCAATGAATAGGTTGAAGAGGAGGGGGGCCAGCACACATCCCTGTTTGACACCACGAAAGGTCGAGATTTTCCGGGAGAGATGCGAGCCAGACCCTAACTTCACTCGAACCCATGTATTGGAATCCAGCAGGATGATTGGATTCAGGATGTTGTCTGGAATTCCCCACTGCCTCAGTTTTTGCCAAAGTGCTGCCCTGGGTACCCTGTCAAATGCTGCTTTGAAGTCGACAAAGCAGCAAAATACCGACCTGGAGCTTGAAAGAGCTTTGTCAATGATGGTAGAGATTGTCAATAGATTTGTCGTTGTACCTGATTTGGCAACAAACCCTGTTTGATTCAGGGGAATCAGATTGTTGTCTTTTGCCCATTGTCTAAGATCCTCCAAAATGAGGCCTGCAAAGTGCTTTGCCTCTATGTCCAGTAGGGCGATTAATCTGTAATTGTTTGGGTTGCCTCGTGCTCCAGCTTTATAGATAGGATGAATGATAGCACTTCTCCAAGAATCCGGAATTATTTGAGAGCTCAGGGTATAATTAAAGAGGTTTGAAAGCACCATAAACCAGAAGGGGACGTCGGACTTGAATAGCCTTTGTGGCAGGCCATTCGGGCCCGGTGCTCCGTCTTGTCTGCCTTTTGTCAGTGCTTTATCTACTCTTTCTTCAGACAATTCATCAAGTGGGGTAAGCCCCTGCATTAAACCGGGTGGGGTATTCGGTGCTACACCCGTGCCAGTGTCAAAAACCCGTGTTAATCCAGGGCGGTCGAGATGGTCTTGTGCCTGGAAATGCTCTGTTAAGTATGAGATCCAGTCTGCTTCCTGAATGTTCGCTGATCCAAACGATGTTATGTTTGGATCGATGCAGTTGACAAGTGACCAGAATTTCCTTGAGTTCTTTTGCTTGCTTTCCCATACCAGTTTGACCCAGAATTGAGATTCCTGGGCCTTTTTCTCTTGAGTGACTGCCCTCCTAAGTGCCTTTTGGGCGAGACGGTATGTAATGAGAAAGCTGCTGTTCCCTGGAAATTTTGATAGCAACTTCAGTGCGTTGTTTCTCGTTCTTTTTAGTGTTTTTATGATGGGGAGGGCTGTTGCTCCTACTAGTGGGGTGCGATTTGGGCCCTGCCTTGTCACTGGGTAAATACTGATCAGATGTGCGCATAACTGCGACCATATTACTGTTGGGGAAGCCGCTTGATCTGGAACATACATAATAAAGTCCTTGCTTGTTCTTAAGATACTCTGACAATTGGACTCACTCCATTTCAGGCGTTTTAAATTATCGGAATGTATTCCTTTGTAGGTAAATGGTGCCTTTTTATGGAGAACTAAATCTGTGGTGAAGGAGATAACCAACGGCCTGTGATCGCTTTCGGACCCTGGCAGGACGGAGAAGCTATCCAGATTAAACAGGAATTCCGAATTGCAAATAGTGAAGTCCAGGTAGGACTTTGTTCTTCCATTTGACCAGGTCCAGTTTGGAGGGGAGTCGCTGGCCGATCTTCCATTCACCACCAGGTAACCTGCGTTGTAGAGTCTCATCACGGTGACCTCGCCTAATATATTGGAAACTTGCACAGGAGGTTTGGATTGGGGGATAGCCTCAATAATACTGGTCATATTGGGTCCTTCTAAGTCTGCTGTGTTCCCCTGAAATAGGTTTGTGTTAAAGTCCCCTGTGATAATGCGGTCCGAATGGGATATTCTGTGGCTATATCATTCATAATTTCACAGAGTCTGGCCAGGTGGTCTTTTTTTGTGCGGGTGTTGGGGTTAATGTACACATTTATAAGTAAGAGCAATCGCTGACTGCTCCGCAGATTAATTTTGACCCCCAGTAGCCAGTCTTCTTTCAAGTAAAATTGACTGAATTCGCCTTTTAGGTTATTGGATATGTATGTGGACAGCCCGCCTTTGGGGTGGCCGAAGCAGCTGTCCCTAAGTGCCGGTTTCCGATATTCAATAAATCCTTCTATAGGGCGGCCATCTGGTTCCCAGGTTTCCTGTAGGGCAATTGCCACGTGTTCCCCCAGGAAAGCCATGGTGTCTTTGTTTAGGGTTTTTTGATGTAGGCCGCTGATATTCCATGAGCACAGTGAAAAGAGTAGCCCCCCTTTGCTGTTATCCTCATTGTGCTGTGGTGCCCCTACCAGGAGGAGTGATTTGAATGCATGGTGTGTTTCTGCGGGTGTCCCAGCCGCCGATGGTCAGTTTGGGTGTTTTGAGGCCAGTCCTGCTGGCAGCCATCCCCAGACATGGTCTAGTTCTTCATTTCTCGCCGCTATTACAGGACATTTAGGTTCTGTATCCGACCCTGAGGCATTTTTTTAAAACAGAGAACGGCCTCCCATGCTCTGTATTTTTGGTGGGGGCCGACTTGCTGGGTGTGGTCGCTTTGGATAGCAGCGTGATTGGATACCCTAGCGTTGAGTAAGGGTACACTCTGATTCCCCAGTTCTGCAGTATGGCCTTGT
Source organism: Lissotriton helveticus (assembly GCF_964261635.1). Lineage (NCBI taxonomy): Eukaryota > Metazoa > Chordata > Amphibia > Caudata > Salamandridae > Lissotriton > Lissotriton helveticus. The sequence continues at coordinate 1,337,852,061 of NC_136067.1, read as the reverse complement.
GTTCGAGAAAGGCTCCTGCCCAGCCTACCTGTACAAAAGTTACAACGGTGACCACAGAGGGTAGGTTTCCTCGTGGGGGAAGGAATTCAATGGATTCGATGCTGTTCGTGTCCAGGCCTGCTAGCCCCGGTATGCCTTCCACTAATTTCAACAGATTTGTTCTGTTCTGAGCCCCACCCTCTTCAACGTCTACATGAGCCCCCTCGCGGCCATCGTACGCAAGCACAACCTCAGCATAATCTCCTACGCCGACGACACCCAGCTGATCCTCTCCCTGACCAACGACCCCGCCGCCGCCAGAGCCAACCTGCACGAAGGGATGAAAGAGGTAGCCGAGTGGATGACGACCAGCCGCCTGAAACTGAACTCAGACAAGACGGAGGTCCTCATCCTGGGCTCTTCACCCTCCGCCTGGGACGACTCCTGGTGGCCACCCGCCCTGGGCACCGCACCCAAACCGACAGACCACGCACGCAACCTAGGCTTCATCCTGGACTCCTCCCTCTCCATGACCAGACAAGTCAACGCCGTCTCCTCGTCGTGCTTCAACATCCTGCGCATGCTACGAAAGATCTTCTGGTGGATCCCCACCGAGACCAGGAAGACCGTCACCCAGGCCCTCGTCACCAGCCGTCTGGACTACGGCAACGCCCTATACGCCGGTACCACCGCCAAGCTCCAGAAGAGACTCCAGCGGATCCAGAACGCCTCAGTCAGACTCATCCTCGACATCCCACGAACCAGCCACATCTCCGGACATCTGAGAGACCTTCACTGGCTCCCCGTCAACAAAAGAATCACCTTCCGCCTCCTCACCCACGCACACAAAGCCATACACGACCGAGGCCCGAGCTACCTCAACAGCCGAGTCAACTTCTACGCTCCCAAACGCCACCTCCGATCAGCCAACCACGCCCTCGCCGCCGTCCCCCGCATCCGAAGAGCGACTACAGGAGGAAGGTCCTTCTCCTGCCTGGCCGCCAAGACCTGGAACTCCCTCCCTCCCGACCTGCGCCTGACCCAAGACCACCTCCCCTTCAGGAAGAAGCTGAAGACCTGGCTGTTCCAGCAGTAGCGGCACCCCCCCCCCCCCCCAGCGCCTTGAGACCCTACGGGTATGTAGCGCGCTTTATAAGTGTCACTGATTGATTGATTGATTGATTAAGAATATCATGCCGCCCCTTGGATTTGTATTCAGGGGCTAATAAAATTTGATGACGCGGTAGGTCAACGCTTCGCGGCTCTGGTGCACTTGTGGGTCTGAAGAACGGTTTTTCGATTATTGCATCTGATCTGTTTTTGTGTAACTGCTGTAGTGGTCGGAGGGAGACCTGTTTTAATTGTGAAGTGTGACTGTTCAGGGTAGCTGTGTCATTACAGATAGTTTTAGTAAAACTTAGTTTTAGCATTGTGTTTTTGTTCCCAGAAAGGGGGAGAGCCGTTAAAGGCCGAAATTTTCCTGCGGCTGTCTCGTGCCCGGTGTTACTTGACCTGGCTGGGCTCACCCTTGTGCTTATTATGGGATCGCTGCCCTCTGCTATCGCTGCCGGGGCAATTGTTAGTGTTCTTTGACTCTGAGAACTCCTCGCCAGTTCTTGAATATATATAGATATGCTTCCCATCATACGAATGTTGTTCAGACCTATCATCATTTGGTATTCTAGTGCCTAAAGACAATACCCACCTCCATAAGGGAAGACAGTCTGGAATATTTGTAATGCTACAGATATTATTAAAGAAACAATTGGATCTGCAGCACCACCATTCTCCTACATCAAACTTCTCTCAATTACAGACAAACCAAAAGACACTAAAACCTTGTGCTTTCACGCTAACTACAACCTCACTTACATTGCCACAGCCTTCATTGGACAAAAGCACACTATCATCAAAGAAATATGCTCTTGAAATTAACTTATTCAAGCACCCTGTTTCCTACACATAAAAAGGGTAATCGATCCTTCCAAAATTACCCCACCAGAGAAATCTATTGTACTCAACTGGTAGGTTCATCTCTCAATAACGTTCTGCAAAGCTTAATTTAAATTTCAGACAGCAGGGTGTGCACGCGGATCGTCATTACACTGAAAAAAAAATGCCTCAGGCAGCTGGGGATGCTCTCCACTAGCTCTCAAACTGAAAAAGTTAGAAGGAAATCCTTCTGCTGTTCACAACAGTATTCCTCGGACGTAACTGTTACATGATGGTTGTGTCATTGACACTGGAGCGCCACAGCCTAGAATGTTACCGTTACGTCCCAGGCACACAAAGAGTTAAAGGGCCGATCCAGCGTTCACAAAGGAGCAGACCCTTATTGGCCAGTAGAGCCCGCTACAGAGGGCTCTAAGGCTATTAGAACATCTCCGCCCCAGAGGGCAGAATGTTCTAATTTGTAAAACACAAGGCCTCACGGAGCCTGAGGGGATTGAAATCCACTTGGGCTCCTTGAGGTTTTTGTTCACAGCAACATCTGGGAACAAACATTGGAATGTTGGAGCTCTGTGCTTCTACCAGCCATTGAAAGTTGGGAGCACTCCATTGTTTTCAATGCAGCACACAACATTCCAATTTTCTAATATGAATTATAGATTCCACGAATCCAAATGCAAAACACAGCAATGGCCCTATCCCTGCAACACTGATAAAAAAGACATGCACTCAGTCAATCAATCAATACATTTGTAAAGCGCGCTACTCACTCGCGAGGGTATCAAGGTGCTGAAGGAAGGGGGGGGGGGGCGTTACTGCTCGAACAGCCAGGTCTTGAGGTGTCTCCTGAAGGTGAGATGGTCCTGGGTCAGTCGTAGGTGTGCGGGGAGGGAGTTTCAGGTCTTGGCAGCCAGGTAGGAGAATGATGTTCCTCCGGTGGTGGCTCTGCGAATCCGTGGAACGGTGGCGAGGGTGAGGCTGGTGGAGCGGAGCTGGCGGGTGGGGGTGTAGAACGAGAGGCGGTTGTTGAGGTATTCAGGGCCCATGTTGTGGAGTGCTCTGTGTGCGTGGGTGAGCAGCCTGAACGTGATCCTCTTGCTGACGGGGAGCCAGTGCAGGTTTCTCAGGTGGGTGGATATGTGGTTGTGGCGAGGGATGTCGAGGATGAGTCGTGTGGAGGCGTTCTGTATGCGCTGAAGCTGTTTCTGAAATTTGGCTGTGGTTCCTGCATAAAGGGCGTTCCCGTAGTCCAGTCGGCTGGTGATGAGGGCTTGGGTGACCGTCTTTCTGGTTTCGGTGGGGATCCACCGGAAGATCTTTCGGAGCATGCGCAGGGTGTTGAAGCATGAGGACGAGACTGCGTTGACTTGCTTGGTCATCGTGAGGGAGGAGTCCAGGATGAATCCCAGGTTGCAAGCGTGGTCTGTGGGTGTTGGTGCGGTGCCCAACGTCGTGGGCCACCAGGAGTCGTCCCAGGCGGATGGGGATTGTCCGAGGATGAGGACCTCCGTCCTGTCCGAGTTGAGCTTCAGACGGCTGCGCTTCATCCATTCTGCGACATCTTTCATTCCGTCCTGGAAGTTGGCTTTGGTGGTGCGAGAGTCTTTGGTGAGGGAGAGTATCAGTTGGGTGTCGTCGGCGTAGGAGATGATGTTGTTGTTGTGTTTGCGTGCGATGGTGGCGAGGGGGCTCATGTAGATATTGAAGAGGATTGGGCTGAGTGAGGAGCCCTGGGGTACGCCGCAGATGAGCTTGGTGGCCTCGGAGCAGAAGGGAGGGAGGCAGACTCTCTGGATTCTGTCGGAGAGGAACAAAGTGATCCAGTATAGGGCTTTTCCTTGGATCCCAGAGTTGTAGAGGCGGGTTATTAGGGTGCGGTGGCAGACAGTGTCAAAGGCTGCCGAGAGGTCCAGGAGGACGAAAGCGGCTGTCTCTCCGTTTTCCATCAGGGTCCTGATGTCATCGGTGGCTGCGATGAGGGCGGTCTCGGTGCTGTGGTTGGCTCGGAATCCGGACTGGGATGGGTCGAGCGAGTTGTTTACTTCGAGGAATGCAGTCAGCGGTCTTCTCGATGACTTTAGCCGGGAAGGGGAGAAGAGAGATGGGGCGAACGTTCTTGAGGTCTTTGGGGTCTGGCGTTGATTTCTGCGTGTTTCCAGCTTCCAGGGAAGGTGGCTGACGTGAAGGAGCTGTTAATGATGTTCCGGAGGTGGGGTGCTGTGGTCGGTCCAGTGTAGTCCGGTGGAGTGGCTGAAGGCAACGTGGCTGCTGGCAGAGAAGATGGGGTCGAGTGCGTGGCCGGCGTAGTGGGTGGGGGTGTTCACCAGTTGCTTGAGTCCGAGGTTGGCGAGGTTGTCGAGCAGGTTGGTGGTGGTGTTGTTTTTCTCCAGGCGGAAGTTCTGGTCCCCTAGGAGGATGTACTCTGGTGAGGCTAGGGCATGCGGGCTGATAAAGTCGGTGATGGTTTCGCTGAATTGTGTCCTTGGGCGCGGGGGTCTGTAGATGAGCGTTTCTCTGAGGGTGGTCTGGGGGTCGGTGTGGATCTGGAAGTGTAGGTGTTCGGCGGCGGTGAGTGTGTCTTCGGGCTTGGTCGTGACGCTGATGGTGTTACTGTAGATGATGGCGAGTCCTCCTCCAGTTTTGTTGACGCGGTCCTTCCGGGTGATTTTGTAGCCGTCCGGGATGGCTATGGCGATGTCGGGGGCCGAGGAGGCGTTCATCCAGGTTTCCGTGAGGAAGGCGACGTCTGGTGCTGTTGTATCAAGGAGTTCCCAGAGTTCAACGGCGTGTTTGTGGACGGAGCAGGTGTTGAGGAGGATGCACTTGAGGTGGTTGTTGTTGTCGTTGCTGTGTTTGGCGGGCGGGGTGCGGGTTTGGAGGCAGGAGAATTTGCATGCTTGGCAGGTGAAGGGTCCGTGGGTGCACTTCGGGGTGGCTCGTGGCAGGCGGCAGGTCGTCCTGTGTTGAGTGCGATGAGGGTGGCGGTGTTATACCGCAGTCGGGTTCCCTGGAGACGGCGGGGGCCAGGGGTTGTGGCGCAGACGGGCTTGCCTTCGGCGCGCCAGCAGCGCGCCCGCTGCATGCGGCCGCCGTGTGGCCTCCATAAGAGGCGAAGTTGGAGGGAGGAGCAGCTGGGAGGCGGGAGCGGGGCAGCCAATGGGCGAGGGCAGGGGGTACAAAAGGAAAAAGGGGGCGGGGCCGCAGAGGAGGAACAAAAATAGAGTACACAGCAGAACAGGGGGAAGAAAAAACAAAAAAACACTTAACAGATTACAGTAGCAGCCACAGGGGCGAACCCTCGGCAGCGGTGGAGCAGAGGGGCAGAGACTCGGTGATCAGCAGGAGCCGTGTGGCGTGGGGAGTGACCTGGGGTCAGGTCACACTCACCTGCGCCGCGCCACCTCCATAAGAGGCCAAGTGGGAGGGAGGAGCAGCTGGGAGGCGGGAGTGGGGCGGCCAATGGGCGAGGGCAGGGGGTACAAAAGGAAAAAGGGGGCGGGCCACGGGAAGCAGCGGCGGGGAGCGGGGGGGTCACAGAGGGCCGGGGCACAAAAGGAGCGTCACAAAATACAGTACAGCCACAAAAGAGAAAACAAAAATAGAGTACACAGCAGAACAAGGGGGAAGAAAAAACAAAAAAACAGTTAGCAGATTACATTAGCAGCCACCAGGGGCGAACCCTCGGCAGTGGCGGAGCAGAGGGGCAGAGATTCAGTGATCAGCAGGAGTCTACACAAGACATCATTCTTTCAATCCTCAAAATCTACAGCTCTTTGCTAGAAGCCAGCATATTACCAACATCACAATCTAGATCCTGTAAAATGTGATCACTTTAGGCTAGTATTCAAGCTTTACATCTTAATGAATATTTGAATTTTGTTTCAGTACTGCTTCTTGCTCAAATCTCCAACTTTAGTATAGTGAATACATTTCAGTCTGGATTACAACTACAACCCTCCAAATTTAAGACCACCACCTAAGATTTCTAGATTAATGCAATGCGTGCCTACTAGTTCCACATGATCTCTAATGGCATGTAACACCATGTAGCATTATACCCAACCAAGTAATCTCTCTTCCAGGAATGTGAGAGAAGAGAATTTTCCTTTTCTTCATGCTAAGGTTCCAATCTATAAATACAGGTTAAATATATGGAACACATAAATCAGGTGTTAAACACAAATCACTTTTCTACTCCCTTTGTGTGAAACCTGTAGGGAAAATGAAATAAGAAATAGCCACAGATGAAAATGCAACTGAGAATCGAGTATAGCTGAGGGTCTTTATCCAATCATGTATATTAAACAAAAGAAAACTTTCTGGAAATATTAATTTACTAGAAAAAATAATTTGGACTAAATGTATCTGAATCAAAACTCCTTTATTCCAACTACTCTCCACCTCCAGGGCATAAAACGGCTTGCATTTTTCTTCTACAGGAGTCTATCCTTCTCTGTTCCCTTTTGGACTTTTATTAGGTTTCTTAGTCAAGATGTTTTGATTGACAGAGTATAGTACCATCCAGGGCTGATTACAAACTATAGAATGATTGCTTTACTGGATGTTGAGGTCAGTTTTATGCTAACCTGCAAATACGGGATTTGAAAAACTGTGCTGTATAATAAAATGCAATGCCAATAACTCACACGAGGTTCCTTGTCAACAGTAGTACCCCGATAAAACTCTTGCACTGTCAATGCTAATTTATGAGACAATTTACCTTAAGAAATGTGGCCTGGTTGTCTGCTTCATCAATAACCATATGGCTTTCAGTAACTTAGTTCATGCCATAATTCGGTCAAAATCTGCCAGATGAGGAATTCCTCCCTCCCAAATTGGGGTCATTCAGTCTTTGTACTATAAACATGGATACAAGTCAAAATGGCTCACAGTGGCCATGCCTCGTGGAAAATAATAGCCAATAGGGGGTTTAAAGCAGGGGTGTGTTGGAACCTCTGTTTAGCTTGTGTTTTGCAGGTCTAACAGATGCTATCAGAGTGGAGAGAATGCCCCCCCCTTCAAGGTTAATCACTCTTTCAATTCAGTTTGTGCAATATGCAGGCACCACTGTTATTCTGGACCATATTGCCTCAGTGTTAGACCTGTCAGTCTTCAGGTGGTCTTCCCCCAATCTTTTTGCCTGCTTACCACATCTTTTTGCTGTATCTCTTTGTTGGCCTTAGGACTCTGAGCACTTTATCACTGCTGACCAGTGCTAAAGTACATGTGCTTCTCCCCTCAATCATGGTATCATCAGTATGTGCACAATTGGCATATTTAGTTTACTTTTAGGTGCCTTGTAAAGTGGCATACCATATACTCTGGGCATGTGATCTAAATACTACTAGTAGGCCTCCGGAACTGGTTGTGCCACCCCACACAAGTAGTCTTTCAAATCTGTCAAGGGCCTGCCATTGCATGGCCTATGTGTACAGTTTACTGCCACTTTGACTTGGCATTTAAAATCACTTGCCAACCCTTAAATGTGCCTTTTATTACACAGAAGTGACCCTTAAGGTAGGCCCTAGGTAGGCCTAAGGGCAGGGTGCTGTGTAACTAAAAGGAAGGCATGAACCTTTAAGTTGTACATGCACTGGTAGTGACAAACAGCTAAATGTGTTTCCCTCTACTGTGAGGCCTACTCCTCTCATAGGCTAGCATTGGGAATGCCTTAATACACTTCTAAACAGTAATTCTTGATCAGGAATGAGTAGCTGCATCATGTTTTCTTTAGCATGGTAATGATAAATCCTCTTTAATGGTAATATTGGATTTAACATTACTATTTTAGAAATGCCACTTTTAGAAAGTGGCCATTTCTCTGCTCCTACTGCTCTGTGTGCCTTGGGCGATATGTACACTGTGTGCATTTCCTTTATTTAAACACCCACAAACACAGAAAGGGTGGGTATGACCAAGAACTCATCTGCATTCCCATAGCTCTCCCTGTGCAGTAAGAGGGAGGGGAGCTGACACTTACATATGAATAGGCAGTGTCCTGTTTCGTACACAAAGGACTGATTACCCCCCACTAATAGTCTGGAGCCAGGCCTGGGAAGAAAGGGGGTCCTGTAAGTGGCAGCTGTTAAGGAACAAGGGGGGTTATGGCACTCTCTCCGACAACTTCTTCTCTTCCTCCTAACTCCCAGAAGCAGGAATCTCCCAGGCTCCCATAAGCCAAACACAACGTTCCTGTCACAAGCATGACAGCAGTATTAAGAATGGTCTGAGCGGCCTGTTTCACCACTCAGGCAGTGCCTGGGAGCCTTGGGACAGTTTTCTACCCAGCTGTGCAACACAACCCAGGGGAGAAATGCTAAGGGCACATGCCGATTTGGCTGGTCCAAGACAACCGGCAAATAGGTTGTGCTCACTTAATAGGGCCCTCCTCCTGTGAACCAGCACAGCCCCGCCCCAACCTGGCGCCGTGCTGAAAAATAAAATGATAATAACAATGTGTTATCACATTTTAATTTTCCTTATTGCGCTCCTCTGAGAGCAGTGGGGCAACACTCCTCTGCCTTAACGGAGGAGCCGCCGCAGGGACCTGTGCACTTCAAGGGCCTGCTGTGCTGCCCTGATGCCTGCTAATCTCTGCCCTGTTGAGAACAAGGACTGGACCCATCTCACTGGAACCCAGAGTGACTCCAAGGGCTTGCTGCCTTGCCCCTTGTTCTAAAGTCTTAGGGCCATCAAAGACTAGCATCTTGCTTCTACCATCTGTGAGTCCTTCACTGCCAAGTGGTACCAATCCAGTCCTGGGCCCTTGAAATTGTATTTGTGCTGTACAGAACCATAAAAAGCAGTGTAGTGACGACTTTACGATGATCGGAACCAATGCATTGCACTTCAACACAGGAGCCGATCAATTATATCGCTTTGACAGACTGCATGGTTCGAAGATGATGACACAGCACCTTTATCGTGAAAAGGTTAGTCAGTGAAGCCTTCATCGCCTGCATGGATCAGAACCAACGCATCGAGTCTGCAACGCCGAAACTTGCTCCCTCTAAAGTACTTTTTCAGAGGGAGCTGTGTGAGCCCTGTAGGCAACATGTCCTCCATCATGGTCAGCCTGAACTATGGATTTACCCCTGTCCAGCGCAAACTCATGTAATCCCTAAGCGCTATTTGCTTTGTAGCACTCCTTTTTGATTTATTCTTGAAAAATTCATGACTCCGGTTCTACTTATTGGATTTTGTTTGCTTTGGTCTTATTTTACTCATAACATTTAAATCTATTTTTCCAACCCTCTGAGGAGTATTTTTGTGGTGTTTTCATTGTGTTACACCGTGTGTGTGTGTTGCTTAAATACTTAACACATTGCCTCTATAGATAAGCCTGACTGATCTGTGCCAAGCTACCATTGTTGCAAACATGTTATATTTGAGTGTGTATCTTTCTTACCCTGACTAGAATGGTGATGCCTGTTTGGACAGGGTGCATACCTCTGCCAACCAGAAACCACATTCCTAACACCTAGGTCTCCAGAACTCTTTAGCAGTTGTAGGCACATTTAACTGAGAGAATACATCACTAGCCAATGCCAAGTCAGACATTTTAGCATTCAGTAATAAATGGTGTAAAATGAAAAGCTGCAATATCGGTGACACCTTAATAGAGAAGCTCATGAAATACTATTAGGGGGTGGATTGATGCTATTGCCTCTGTCAACTAACATTGGGCTCACCTCAAAATGAAATCTGTCTCACTTTTTTATATGACGCCAGATCAACAACTTGGAAGTACAAACAATGAATCAATTATGGTAATAAATACTACATTTTTTCATTCCACTATTTATGAGGAAGCCTTCCCTGGGTATTTAGGCACCTGCTACGACTGCTCACAGTGCATTCTGCTTAGGCTACTCTTTCACCTACCTAATTCCACATTTCGATCAGAATGAAGGCTGGAATTTAACTTCCGGCAGCCATCTCTGAAGCTCATTTCTCTTTTTTGTGACCACCTGTAACGCGATACAGTTTACAAAGGAAACACACCTTCATAGACACAATTTGGTGCTCTCTCCCAACAGGCTATATGAAATACTCCCCCCTGGTCAATCTATCTAAAAACGCACTCTACACTTTGCACTTTGAAGGGATATGGGAAACAGAAATTTCTTAAGCTCAATCTAAACAGAAAGTCAAAATAATATTACTAGTTCTTTGTGTTTCAGGGGAGATTGAGAATTTGAAGATAAGAAAATCAGCAGATTACACTGTGGAGAGCCTGTTTGGCAAGAAATTGCCCAAGTATCTCTCGTGCCCTTTGGCTAAAAGCACAAGTTACTACTTGTGTAACGATATATCTGTAAAGAGACATTAGTTAGTATTAGATTCCTTACCTTAGAATATCCCCAGGCGTCAGACTGGATCCGGAAATTTTTGCGTAGCAGTACCCTTGCGCGTCGGTAGGCATCGTCTGCGGCTCCGCATCCGTTGTCCACGTCGTGGGCGCCGTGATGATGTCGTCGGAGTACTTAGACGCCGCCTCCGCGTGTTGACGTCAGTTCTTAGACACAGCTTTTCCGCGCCAGAAACGCAGAGCCATGAAACTAGGGCCCTGAAAGGGGACAACCCTAACCCTAGATATTGGTTCGCAGAACGGGGAGGATGGGTGGGTCGGTAAGGAATCTAATACTAACTAATGTCTCTTACAGATATATCGTTACACAAGTAGTAACTTGTGCATCTGAAAGAGACACGTTAGTATTAGATTCCTTACCTTAGAATAGATACCCCAGCAATACCAACCCCGGTGGTGGGTCTGCGAACCAATAATCACACCAGAAAGTCCCGGAGGACGGAACGGCCAAAGAAGCCATCCCTCCGGACTTGGCTGTCCAGGCAGTAGTGTCTCGCAAACGTGTGCAGCGATGCCCACGTAGCTGCCTGACAGATGTCTTGTAAGGGCACTCCCCTGCCCAGGGCAGTGGTAGTCGCCGTGGCTCGGGTAGAATGAGCCCGCAATCCAGCAGGAGGCTCCTTCCTAGCCAAGGAGTAGCATGCCTGGATACACAGGATGATCCACCGAGAGATGGTCCTCTTGTGCACCGCTTTCCCCTTCTTCGCGCCCACGTAACCAACAAAGAGTTGGTCATCCACCCGGAACTGGCGTGTGCGATCCAAGTAGAATGAGAGCGCACGTTTTGGGTCCAGACGGTTGAGCCGCTCTTCCTCTTTAGAGGGATGCGGTGGCGGGAAGAAGGTTGGCAAGGTGATAGACTGCCCGATGTGGAAAGCCACGACAACCTTGGGCAGGAAAGAAGGTTTGGTACGCAGCACCACTTTGTCCGGATGGACAGAAAGGAAAGGTGGAGTACAAGAAAGGGCCTGGAGCTCACTCACTCTCCTGGCAGAGGTGATGGCAACCAGGAAAGCAGTCTTCAAAGTCAGAAGGCGAAGAGGACAGTTGTGAAGTGGCTCAAAGGGAGCGCACATCAGAAATGTAAGAACCAGGTTCAAGTCCCACTGATGCATCACAAACGGAACAGGAGGAAACGTGTGTGTGATGCCCTTAAGAAATCTGTTAACAATAGGGGACTTGAACAAAGAAGGTTGATCAGGCAGCCTGAGAAAGGCTGAAAGGGCAGAAAGGTAGCCCTTGATAGTGCCCAGAGCAGAGCCCTGCTGGGCAAGAGAAAGAAGGAAGAGAAGGACCTCAGAAAGAGGGGCATTGAGGGGATCCACAGCCTTTGCTGTGCACCATGCCACAAATCTGTTCCACCTGCAGGCGTATACCGACTTAGTGGAGGGACGCCTGGCTGCCAGAATGATGTTACAAACTTCAGGAGGCAAGTCAAATGGCCTCAACTGTCGGCGCTCAATCTCCAAGCATGGAGGTGGAGACTGGACAGGTTCGGGTGGAGGACCGTCCCCTGCTGCTGCGATAGAAGGTCCTCCTGAAGAGGCAGACGAACCGGGGGATCGACTGACATACTGAGTAGCTCTGGATACCAGTACCTTCTCGCCCAGTTCAGAGCCACAAGGATGACTTGGGCCCGGTCGCGCTTGATTTTCTTCAGCACTCTGGGCAGAAGTGGTATAGGTGGAAAGGCGTACAACAGACCGCAACTCCACTCGCGGCGAAAAGCATCTCCGAGCGAGTGCCGCCTTGGAAATTCCAACGCGCAGAACTGATGACATTGCGTGTTCTCTTCGGTGGCGAATAGATCTAACCAAGGCTCTCCCCATCGCTGAAAGAGGCCGTGCGCCACGTCCGAGTTCAGACGCCATTCGTGATCCATCATGCACTGACGGCTGAGCTCGTCCGCCCTGGCGTTCAGAGAACCTGCCAGGTGTTGAGCCACCAGGGTCACGCCCTGGCGTTCCAGCCATTGCCAAAGGCGAAGAGCCTCTTGACAAAGGGTCCACGACCCCAACCCGCCTTGTTTGTTGCAGTATCACATGGCGGTGGTGTTGTCCGTGAACACCTGCACTACACTCCCCCGGACAGAGGGGAGGAATGCCTTCAGTGCCAGATGAATCGCCTGGAGCTCCAACAGGTTGATGTGGAGCCGGGCCTCCGCCGGAGACCAGAGTCCTCTGATCTCCGCCTCTCCCATGTGGCCTCCCCAGCCCTGGAGGGACGCGTCCGTCACAACTACGTGCTCCGGTTGGGGAAGGGAGAGGGATCTGCCGCTGACCCAATCGCGGTCCGTAAGCCACCACTGCAGCTGTCTCGCAGTGCCCTCCGAGATCAGGACGTGGTCGGACAGGTTGCCCTGATGCTGGGTCCACTGAAACTTCAGGTCCCACTGCAGAGCCCGCATCCGCCACCTGGCGTGATGCACCAGTAGGATGCAGGAGGCCATCAGCCCCAGAAGCCGCAGCGTCAACCTGACCGAAACCCGGGATAACGGCTGAAAGATGGGAATCAGAGCCTGAATATCCCGGACCCGCTGTTCGGGCGGATAAACCCGAAACTGCGCCAAGTCCAGAACCGCTCCGATGAAGAGGAGCTTCTGAGAGGGGCACAGGTGCGACTTCGGCACATTGATGGAGAACCCCAGCTGGTGCAGGAGGTCTGCCGTCATCTGGAGGTGGCTGACGACTGTCTGGGGCGAGCCCGCCTTCAACAACCAGTCGTCGAGGTAGGGGAAGACTGAAACCCCTAACCTGCGCAGATGAGCTGCGACCACCGCCATCACCTTTGTGAACACCCGTGGGGCGCTGGTAAGGCCGAAGGGGAGCACGGTAAATTGAAAGTGCTCGTGGCCAACCATGAACCGCAGGTAGCGCCGGTGGGCAGGCAGGACGGGGATATGAAAGTAAGCGTCCTGCAAGTCCAACGCTACCATCCAGTCTCCTGGGTCCAGGGCAGCCAGGACCTGAACCAGTGTCAGCATCTTGAACTTCTCCTTCCGGAGGAAGCGGTTGACGTTCCTTAGGTCCAAGATAGGGCGTAGGCCCCCTTTGCCCTTCTTGGGTACCAGAAAGTAGTGGGAGTAGCAACCACACCCTACTTCTGGCCCAGGAACGCGCTCAATTGCCCCCTTGGCCAAGAGGGCCGTAACTTCCTCCTGCAGAAGTCGCAAATGATCCCCCGATACACGGTGGTTCAGCGGTGGCATGGCTGGAGGAGTCGCCTCGAAGGGGAGGGAGTAGCCCCTTCGGACGATTTGCAGCACCCACCTGTCCGATGTGACAGTGCGCCAGTGGAGGTGGTGATGGCGAACCCTGCCCCCCACTGGCGTCACATGGGCCTGAAAGCACGGACTAGGAGGGTTTAAAGGCGGATGCTGCGGGGGAAGGTGTGGACTGACCTCGCCGCTGCCCCCGACTGCCCGGACGGCGGTTCACACGGCCGCCACCGCGTTGGGTATTGCCCTGCGGAGCGTGGCTGGCGGCGCGTGTGGGCGCACCCCTTCCGTGGCCACGAAAGGAGTGAAAGGCAGCCGATTGCTGGCGCTGGCCCGAGAGGCCCAAGGACTTGGCCGTAGCCCTGGAGTCCCTAAAGCGCTCAAGCGCATGGTCTGCCTTGTCGCCAAAGAGGCGACGGCCATCGAACGGCATGTCCATGAGTGTGCTCTGGACATCTGCCGAGAAGTTGGCGGACCTCAGCCAGGCGTGACGTCTGACCACCACCGTCGTTGCCATCGCTCTACCTAGCGAGTCGGTGGTATCCAGCCCACACCTGATGGAATACTTGGCTGCATCCTGGCCCTCCACAAGGGCTTGGCCGAGTTTGGCCCGTACCTCCAACGGACACTCTGGAAAGCACTTCCGCAACCTTATCCCACACAGAGTGGGTGTAACGTCCCAAGAGGCAGGCGGTGTTGGAAGACCACAGGCCTAGACTAAGGGATGAGAAGATCTTCTTCCCATACTGGTCATACCTCTTGGATTCCCTGTCGGGCGGGGCGGACGGGAATACGGTCTGGGAATTGGAGGCCTGGATGACCAGGCTCTCGGGGGTAGGGTGGGAGGACAGGAAACAAGGGTCGCCCGGGGCTGGGCGGTGGCGTCTGGCCACGTTCCTATCTACGAGCGAACCCGTAGCGGGCTTGGACCAAGTGCCCAGAAGAACATCGGTCAAGGCCTCATTAAAGGGCAGCAGAGGCTCGGCCGAGCTTGACTGCGGTTTAAGGACCTCAGTGAGGAGGTTAGTCCTCACGGCCGCGACGGGGAGCTCAAGGCCCAAGGCCTTGGCAGCCCTCATCAGCACCACACTATATGTTGCCCCCTCCTCCGAAGCCACGGTAGGAGGGGAGACAAAACCAGTATCTGGAGAGGTGTCCAGGCCACTGGCCTCCCCCAGGTCTCCTGTCCAGTCCTCATGAGACTGACACTCTCTGGTCAGAGGGTCTTCAGACCCCTCCCAGTCCTCCTCATCACCCATCTCCTGAAATTCAGGGTTCTCAACCAATGGGGCCTGTTCATAAAAGTGAAATTCACCAAACGACGTCTGGAGCGGCGCCCATCGGGGCCATTCCGACGGCTGAACAGGAACGAAGGCAGGACTGGGACCGGCGCCGCCCGAGGACGGCGCCGGAGGAGACACCTGAGGGTCCGACGCCGGGGAGGTCGTCAGATCCACCGGCGACGAACCAGATCCCGAAGGAGGACCAGCGGCGTCCTGCGGCGCTGGGCCCGAAGGCGCCGGCGGGATAATGGGGGCCTGCGGCGCCGGTCCCGAAGGCGTCGGCGGCGAAGCACCCGACAGCGTCGGGGCCGGAGCCGCCAACCCGCTAGGGCCCCCAGACGGGTCCGCTGGGCCCGGAGGCACCGCAGAGCCCGTCGGAGGAGAGAGTTTCCTCATGGCCATGAGGAAGCGCTCGATCTCCTCTGGCGTCTCGTTCAGCCCAGGGACCGGAGGGTGTGGAGCTGCACGCGGCGCCCGCGACTCCGACGGAGCCGCGTGGGCGGTGTCACCCGAACCCCCGGCCGCATCGCGCGAGCGTCGGGGGGAGTCCGAGGAGCGATGACGCCGCTTGGACTTCTTGTGCCTCTTACCTGACGACGACTTTGACCCGGAGGAGTGCGGTCTACTCTCGGAGCTGTGGTGGCTCCGAGCCCGCGACCTGTCCCTCGACCTCCCATGGGATCGGGACCTCTCATGGCGCGGGAACGACAGCCGGAGTTCGAGGCGCCTACGGGACCGCTCCCGCCTGGCTTTCGAGGAGAGGGCCCGGCAGTCGGAGCAGGCCTTGTCGTCGTGGTCGACGCCCAAACAAGATAAACACACGCGGCGAGGATCCGTGACCGACATCAGACGGTCGCAATCGTCACAGTGCTTGAAGCCGGGCATCCCTACGGCACCGTTCGGAGTCGAGAGTCTTCGAAAAGCAATCAAAAATGATCAAAAAAGTTAGTAAAAAATGACTAGGGTTACTGCTTTTTCCAGATCTGCGCTTGCTGGCGCGGAAAAAAGAAGAACTGACGTCAGCACGCGGAGGCGGCGTCTAAGTACTCCGACGTCATCACGGCGCCCACGACGCCGACGACGGACGCGGAGCCGCAGACGACGCCTACCGACGCGCAAGGGTACTTCTACGCAAAAATTTCCGGATTCAGTCTGACACCTGGGGATATTCTAAGGTAAGGAATCTAATACTAACGTGTCTCTTTCAGATCAGTAAGACAACATTTCATCCACATCCTCTTTTTATGTTCTCCTTGAATGGAGTTCAGGCAAGCAAGAACAACATACAAAAAGTACCTAAAATGTTGTCTGTCCAAATGCAAACATTGATACACATTGTTTGCACTTGTCCGTCTGTTTTACCCCAATGCTGTAGATGGCTAAGGATGTTCTTTATTAAAAAGGGGTGCATTTGGATGATAGATGGCCTGAAATATGCTCTGTGCAGAGAGGGTCTTCAAAAACCAGCAAGCCTCGTTAAATTCATGGACACAGCTCGGTCACACCTGAAGGCCAAAGAGCCTACTGATCTGCTCTGAGGTTAAATTAAAGACCGTTTTAATACCCCAGTTTTACACATAAGCCAACTTAAGGCTCACAATGATGAGCTCTATTTTAATTGTACGTATACCATGTTGAAAGATCTTGGTGGTTTTTAATTATTTGGATGTTTTTATGTAGACCAGAACCACATTGCTTGGATACTATACTGCTGTTTTGTTAACCTTTAATGAGCAAAGTAACGTATAATTTTAAATCATAGTAATGTATAATGTTACATCATTTTACAATAGTAGTTTTTCTTCTTCAGAGTATATTATCAAATCTACGGTATTGGTTAATTTCCCCTAGATGCATCATTGAACTTTAGGACAGCAGTTTTAATTTTCTTTTAATTATTATTTGCAAGCAGTGGAACTAAGTATATTGACCGTTGTACATTAAGTTGTTCATATTTTGCTTAATCTCGAAACATGTCATACCCTTATATTACAAACAAATTATGAAATACTTTAGCCCTGTAGGAAATGTCTACATACTATTGAAGTGTACATTAAGGATTAAGATGGTAAAGTGCCTGGTGCCTAATCTAAAGTGCAACTCTAAAGTGCCCGAGGTTTAGTAAAATCATAAATCATATAGTTATAGTTTTGTTATGTAAAAGATGGCATGCTAAAATATATCTCACCTTGTGTGCCAGTGCAAGAACTGCTAAACATTTGTTTACAGTCATTTCAGCTATGCATATGTCACATTTCCCCAATAAATGTTCCCCTGATCCTCTGTTTTTCATTTAGGCTCACCTGCTTTTAAAAACACTCTTCCTGCTGCATAATGTACTTCAATTTAATTCTCCTTTTTTACGAATCTCATCTGATTTCCTTTTATCGTTAAATTTGATTTCTTAGCACTATCTCTTCTGACACTGAGTCCTCCAATGGACCTTGTTTTGTGCCGATGAGGGGTTGGTCATAGAGGATCCGTTATCAAGCTATTGAATGAGGACCAGGAATGGGAAAACAATTCACAAGCTTGTAATCAAGTTCATAAATATAATCCAGTGTACACATGTAAAACATTATCACTGCTAGTCCGAATCTCCTGAAGAAATTCAGTCGGGCAAAATCCTACAAACCAATAATTCTGTTAGGGAATGCAAAACAAATTAAGGAATCAATCATGACAGACAGAGTCTTTAGTTTAGTTATAGTAACATTTTATCAAGAAAACAAAAAGGCAATTGCATTATTGATTAGCATTGAAAATGTAAAGACCACAGGGCAGTTCTAAATAGCATAGAATTGCCATAAAGTGACAAGCATCTTGGTAAATTCAGCATCAGCCAACACATTTACAAGCAGTGTTCCATAGGGAAAGTTCAAGAAAGGACATACAGCGTATGCGTCAGTAGAAGGAATAAATGAAGTCTCTAAATTTCCAAAAGTTAGCCTCTGAGATCAGGTCTGCCTAGAATCAGGAAAAAATGTTCTCATCTCTTTCAGATCAATGTATAATATAATCCTCCAATTCCGGTAATGGCACTTCCTCAAACATCTTATTCTGTCAGACCACTCAGTCCATTGGTCAGTTCATATAGGATGGTTGTCATGAGACAAAGTAGACACGTTTTGTAGGAATGAGGTACTGCTGATCACATAAGTTGTCAAACCATCCGGTATACGTAAACTCCACCATTAATGATCCATTTCCAGTAGTCACATGAGCGAATTCAAATGTACAGTTCCCATAGCAAATGTTTCCAATGTATTGACTTTGTAACAGTCCTTGTAAGCAAGTGAGAATTCTTCTAGTAAGACGCAGTTTCACCTCATATTGCAAGCTTATGAAACTTTCTCACGATGAAAAAACAGTGTAAAAAGAGAAGAAAAGTCAGGCCTCTGTATTATGCACATCTTTTAAAGCAAATATATAAGTAAGGAAAATACACATTTTATGAATAAAAAGCAAGGCAACAGTGTATTTCAGGGCATACACACCAACTATAAATCATTAGTTGTGTTGTAAATCTCATACGTAACTATGACATATTACTGCATTTTTCAACGTACCAATGTGTAAAATTATTTAAAATTATAAAATATGAATATTTTTTCAAGTGGGTTACATGAGTAAATATATGAAGATCTAATATTGAGAGTTTCCTAGAATTGGCATTCAATATAACTATGCACGGCCACTTTTGTCTTTTCTCATTTGGTGTACAATTTCACATGCACAATGATGAAATTCAGAATGGACTCTCCAATTTTAGACGTATGAATAATCAAGGCACGTTGGATTCCATTAATTCTTCACACACATTAATATTTCAATGAGTAAAGTTAAATGTTTCATAACGTGTGTTAATCTATATTATGTGAATTTGATTTTGTCTATTCTACATTTACCTGCATGCTTTTACGATGCAATAACGAATCCTCGCACGTCTATTGTCAATGTGTCTTCAACAGGTAATTTGTGCACATTTAGTCACAGTTTACTCAAGATGTCTCAAAATCGTTTTTAAATATGTATCAAAGGATCGAGCTACTTATCAGCTGCATCACTGGGCTATAATAGATCTTGAAATCAGAATCCCTAAAAAAAACTAAAGTATACATCTCCTGCAGGAGGTATCAGAATTTCACTACATCCCCATCAGAGATACCTCATATCAGACTTAATTCTGACCATGGTATTGTGCTGAGCTGCTATAAAACATGCTTCCACTCCAAACAGGAGTACTCAGATCCAGTCTTAAACAGTAATCCAGCCTTTTACTACTTTTGCCAACACAATCTTCATTCAAATAAGAGTGTAAACGCATAGAATTATTGGAGACGATGCCTCTCTCAATTCTCATCCAAAAGGCGAATATAAAATGTTGACAATCTCCTCATTCTTAATACTGAAGCCAAAATAGCGTTTTTTGTGTTTTTTTAAGTGCCTGGTGCTAGGATCCCATACATTTCGCAATAGGAACATTAAGTGCCCACGTTCCTTCATTTGTATAAGGTTTCAAGTTCAGGCCCAGACATCAAAGCCAGAATCCATTATCTCCTTTAGAAGATTTGTATTTTTATATAATGGGAGCAGGCTGGCCGTTTTTTTCCAACTTAGGTTTTCTGCAAATGGATGTAATTTTGGCAGAGGCGTGCTAGCTCTCAAAATCTGACCTTTTGGAGAAAACATAAAACACTGTAAATTAGCCAAAGCTAAAGGATAGTTTGCTTGGTAGACAAAGTCTTATGTGTCTTACACTGTTTTAGAAATATATTGTATAATAGAAGTTTTTATTGTTTTTACATTTTTTATGTTTTCATATAGATGTGTGTATACAGTTTTAATACCGGTAAATTAGGGAAAAAGTCCATGGAAGTTTGACATTTGTATATGAAGTTATGATGAACTGAGTACATTTTTGTATTTATTGTAAAGGAAGATATGTTTTTATGTAAGTAATTTAAGTAAGTCATTTAAGTAAGTAATTTTTGTTTAATTTGTATATGATTAATTAAAATCTTTACAAAATTGTAAAACGTCCAATAATTGTTGTTACTTAAACGTAACAAAATTAGGATGCATAAAATTACAGTATTATTAACAGTTTTATGATTACCCTCGAGGGATTTAAAAATTTCATCTGGCATGGTTAAGTCTCTTTCTTATTAGGTCAAAGAACTTCACAACTTGACAGTTCAATTTAATGTCGCTAGTAGAGAAGCACAGTTTTACTGCCTGTCTACAGGTCCGAACAGCGTGTAGGTTGAAGAAAGGACGTAGGAGATTGTACCTCAAGTCCTTTACGCTAGGGCAGATGCAAATTACGTGAACTATGTCCTCCTTGCCGGTTTTGCACATGCGACACTGTTGTGAAGGGTTGTTTCTCTCCCAAGGCGGAAGATGTGGAAGTATGGGAATTACCCCGAGGCGTAATTTTAAGAATGTTTCTTTAACATTTATTTTCATGCCGATGCTGAAGTACGCTTGTGACCGCAGTTTTTCATAGTCACCCACCATTAGCCATCCATGTGCTCTATTGGCTAGGTCCTTCTTGTCTTCTATCGCTGAGATGATACTAGCTGATTTTTGGCTACTTTTTTAAAAGACAAGAGATCTATTGATGTTTCCCAGGTGTCAGTCAGGCCTAGAACTTTAAGTGATTCGTATAAGTAGGCTCTCGGCGCGAAGTTGTGGTGCCGAATTAATTCTTCCCATACATTTGCACATAAAGATCCAGCCTCTGCGTTGCGAATCTTGTGCCAGTTTGTTGCATACACACTCCGCCTCTCCAGGGTTTGTTTCAGGATGCCAAATTCTAATCGAATCTGAGCCGGGGAGATATATTTGGGAAGATTAAAAATAACCCTGTATGAGTTGGCTATGAGTATGTCCAGCAACGCCGCGTCCTTACAGTGGTGTTATTCACTCCCGTAAGTGAGAGTCGGTTTTAATTTGGCACGCAATATTTCAAGAAGAGGTTTAAGTGTAAGGTCAGGTAGTTTGACCTTCAATGATTTTAGTGCCAAATAGGTCATTGTAGCCTTCCCTCGCAAGGACTTGAACGGCGCCCTAGAGGTATTATTTGAGTCCAGGATTACTCCCAGGTACTTATATGTGGTGACCTGGTCGAGCTTTTCGTCATTCAAGTGCCAGCAAGGACTCTTTTTTCCTGTGATTCACAGCCATCACCTTTGACTTATTGAAGTTGATTTGTAGTGCATTCTTTACTGAAAAAGCATGGGTTGTGTTCAAAAGGTGTTGGAGGCCCATTGGAGTCCGACTTATCAACAGCAGATCATCCGCATATAACCGGTTTGAGAGGGTAATTTTCCCTAATTTCGGTGCATGATTGGAACATTTGTCTAGTTACCCAGGTAGATTGGCTAGAAAGAGGTTGAATAGGATCGGTGCAAGTAGGCATCCCTGTTTTAATCCTTTTGTTGTCCTTATGGGTTTTGAAAGGTGTGTTCCCGCCCCAAGTTTGATTTTGATCCAGGTGTTTGAGTGGAGCAGTATTAGGACATCTAATAGGTATTTAGGTATTCCCAAATTGTCCAGTTTCAGCCAAAGTTTGTTACGGCCCACGTGGTCAAATGCAGCAGTGTAGTCAATAAATGAAAAGAATAAAGATGACTTAGTTTCTTTTGCTGCTTCCATCAGCAGTGATAGTGGCATGAGATTAGTTGTGGTCCCTTGGCCTTTACAGAAACCCGTTTGGTTGATTGGCATGATGGAATTTTCAGTTGCAAGCAAAAGAGTGTTGTACAAAGTTCCCCAGTGGGAGCTAGTGATATCGCTCAGTCAATTTTCTCTCTCAGTTATGGTGGCGGGACAAGTGCAGGGTGTAGACCCTTTTCAGAATTTTAGGATACCTCACACAAGTCACCGACAGGCCAACACCTGTTGTCCCAATCGGTGTCCGTCCAGCGTCATCATTGGTATCCTGCTCCTACGGCAGGCTGGCGGTGCAATGCCCGTCGGGCAGCCCGAAGGGCCGCACTTTGATGGAGATCTTTTATTCCGAGCCAGCGGGTGTATGTGTGTGAGGGGCCTAGGGAGTGCAATAGTGAGCAAGGGGGTGTGTGTGTAGAATTAAAAGAAGTCAGTCGAGTCCATTAAGAATAACTTTAATGATCAGGCTCGCTGCTTTGTTAAAATTAAGGGGTATTAAGGAGTGATAAGCAATGAGACCAATCCTTATTCAACCCTTCATGTGAAAATGGTCGACATGTTTCTTGCCGTAAGGGCAATTCGTCAGGACCTTAGTGCTCATATAATTGCTGGGTGTCTACTAGATTTAGAAGACCCCCATATACGACCTGAATAGTATCGTACTGGAGTGGTTCCAGGCGGGATACCTACTGGAAACTGAAAAATTGAATAAACAGACATACATGATGTTAGAGTACGATGGTGACAGTTTACATCAGCAGGTGCCTGTGTATTAAGGTGACTTGACCGTGCTTGTCCCGTGAATCCAAACGCTATGTCATCGCAATTTGAATGGTACTGTGAGAGAGAGGTGGTTGATAAAACCAGTGCGCGCGGTCGAACACGCTCTGTGTGTGAGTAGTCATGCTGTAACGCTTAAAGCATGCATCTCAGTGCAAAGGGCGTGACTCAAGACTATGCAACTTGCCGAGTCCGGTATGAACCCAATATGCCGGACCATTGGTGATGTAACGCCCCAACCCAGTAAGTCGGTAAGGGCGGCCCGTGTATCCATTACAAAATTATGAATATACATGTATGCAGACTGAATAGTTCAGCCAAACAGTCCAGAAAAAAAGGGGGAAGAAAACGCAGATATAAACACAAATCATATATATAAAAATCTGAACGCTCAAATCCAGTCTGACACTCTGTCATTAGCTCAAGGTCGGTGTTTGCGTGGTGATCGCGGTCACCGGCACAAAGTCAAAGAAACACAATACAAGGACAGTGCCCTAATTGACGTGTGCGCGTGAGTGCGAGCAATGTCTACAATAATGACGATGCGCTTACCCGCTAGTGTTGATCCGGGAGCCTCACGGGCTGTCCATGTGGGGCCAACAGCGAGTGAGGGGTTCCTATGGGGAAAGTAAGGCAACCCGCGGGGTTAACAGAAGTAATAAACACCTTCACGCAGCGTCCCTCGTAAAGGGGATCCGCTGGGTGGAGGCTGGCCGGGCGTCTAACAAAGAGCGCGCGGTCTTTGGTGAGTAGCTCCACAATTTTCAGTTGCCCATGATGTTAGCTCCTCCAAGATAAGGCCAGCAAAGTATTTTGCCTCCACATCTAGGCGAGCCATAAGGCGATAGTTGTTTGGAAGCCTCTTGCTACCTTGTTTATATATCGGGCTGATAATTGAACCGTGCCAAGACTCAGGAAGGGTCTGTGAGAGTCTAATACTATTGAACACTGGTGCCAAAGATGCGCTCCAAAATTCGACATCTGATTTGTAGAGCATAGGCGGTAGGCTGTTCGGCCCAGGAGCACCGGTTGGTCTCCCCCTTGATATTTGTCTTTGGATGTCTGATGGGAGAATTATCTTTGGCCCTGACTCAAATGCCTTTGTTGAGTTTTTTTCCGTTTTTGATTTTTCTATTTTTGGTGTATTCATGGCGATGTACTCCCCCGTTTCAAGGGGATTTGTGGGAGTGTAGTGGTAGAGGTTTGCTTCTTTGTTGTGCTTTGTGGTTTTTAAGCAAGGTTTGTTTGTAACAGCCTCGTCTATAGTCCCATCGTTATTGAAATGCGTCAGTAGGTATTTCGACCATACTACTTCAGTTATAAGCGAGTTTTGACCAGGGAGGTCAGGATTCTGTATTCTTTTAACCATTTGCCAGAATCTGGAGCTGTTTTTCTGCTTCCCCTCGTAAACTAGCTTCACCCATAGTTCTTCGTTATTTTGCTTCTGGTCGCCCCATTTTGTCTGTTTCAGCTTTGTTTTAGCTTCCAGTAGGGCAGTTTGCAAGCTATAATTTGTTGGATCCTTTCGCAACTGTCTCAGTAATTGATTTACTAATCTTTTTTGTAGTTTCGTTTTTAGACATGAGTGATTCCCACGAAAGGGCGTCTGTTGATGACGTGAATTGCTGGGAACGTTTTTTACCATTTTCTCCCTGATGGTTTTGATGAAGATGTCCCAGACATCCGATGCCTTGGTTGCATAGCTGGTGGCTTGGGAGAAGAGGTTTTTCGCCATGGAGCTAATTGAATCAATGTTCCTGACGTTCCAGCGAAGCCGCCCTAAATTTGGGACAATATCTGTGTCGAAGCCTATAAAGGTTTCAGTTTCCAGGTGGGAAGTAGTTTTTATTATGGCCTCTTGTGGCAGGTGATCACTGAGGTCGCTCGTACCTATTCTAAAGGAATTTACCCGACAAAGCATGTTTAGAGATGTGAACATGTAGTCAATATGGGAGGATTGATTATTCGCGTGGAAAGTGGCAACTGGTGGATCATCGTCAGCGTAGCGGCCGTTCAAGGCCCTTAAGTTAAGTTGTTCCAAATGTCGAAGTAGGATTTTTGAGTGTTTCGTTGGATTCTTGTTTTTTATGTGTCCTTGTGTCGGCGTGCCCCATGCTGCATTCAAGTCTTGGGTAAGGTCGCTAAGTTGCTCTTTATTAATTAGAAGCATATTGAAGTCGCCTGCCAAGATGAATGAATCAGACACGCTTTCTTCCATTATTTTTTTCACCAGTTTGGCCAGGTCTTTCGCACCTTTTTGTTTGCCTTTGGGATGAATGTATGTATTAATTATAGTTACAGCTTGGGGCTGCTTCTTTAACCAAAGTAGGATCTTTGCCACCTGAATGACGCTTGGGGGAGGAATATGCAGGTCCATTACCTCAATTTCGCCTATTGTCGATATCGATGCGAAAAGCCAAAGGTTGAGTTTTTATTTGCCGGAATACAGCAGGACGTGAACCCTTGGAGCTCAAATGCTTTTTCTTCCCAAGTCTCTTGGAGCAGGATAAGGTCAAATGTAGTCAGGTATTCTAGAAATTCGGGATCATTTCGGTTGCTCGCCAAACCGTTGATGTTCCAGGAGCAAATTCTAATGTCCATGTATCCTTCTGATGGATTGGTGAGTTCTTTCCCTTTCTGTCAATTATTGGCAGTTGAACTTGCGAATGTGTGTTGAATTGAGTTCCAATTGTGAGCAGTTTTTGGTGACGAACAGCTGCTAGGCTTTTGATATTGTCCAGAGTTGGGTTTTTTTAAGTCTCGGGGGCACGACCCGGGCGAGCTGCTTCTCGCTCCTTTTAGTATTGAGATAGTGCTTTTTTGTACTGGAGGTCCGGCTGGAGGAAGAAACGGAGTAGGATAACGAGGTCTTTCTTTGAGTCTCAACTCTATCCCCCATTGCTGAAATGTCGCTATTTCTTCCATGATTTTATGTGCTGTCTCAAGTGAGTGCCAAGTTGCTTTTGTAATGTCTGGGCGATGAGGTTCGGTGTTTGACTGGAACTCTATTTCCAAGAGGTTAGATGAACTGATGTTTGATAAATTTGTTAGTGAGTGCATGAGCCTTAGTATGTTTCCCCTATTCAATATATCATTTCTGCCGCGGGATGTGTATTCTGGAATGAAAAGGATTGATGTTGGACTGTTCAAAAACTGTGGTTATGTTAGCTCCGGCGGTGGTCTCTTGTCACCCTGTTGAATAGGTTGAGAAGGGTTGCTTGGGCCTGCTGTAACTGAGGCATTTAACTGCTCGCGTTGATTGATGGCTATCTGCAGGTTCCGGGTGGTACTAGTCGGTATATGTGTCAAATGTGGAGTGGACTCCGTATTGATAGCCGTGGCGGTGTCCACTCTTCCTCTTATTGGAGCAAGCTCAGATGGTGTTGGTTCAATGTTGATAGAATTTTGTGCTACCTGAGTTTTTGTGAATTGTAAAATTTTCTGCTTGAGTTTTTTTTGTGCAGGTTTCTTAGTAACGATACTTGTCAATTTTGAATGTGCCGATGGAGATGCTGATGATGCAGTTTCAGAGGCCTTATACCGAGGAGATTGTTCTTCATTGGCTGTCGGAGTCCCAGTGACGGTTACTGCTAAAGGAGAGGAGTTAGAATATATTTCAATCTTCTTACTTGAGCTTCTTGGGGCCCGATTCCTACCTTTCCTTTTGTTCTTTCTCCGAGTCTTAGAAGATTCCTGAGCGTTTGTTGAGAAAGATGCGACTGTAGTCGCAGTCGTGGTGGTTAGCTCAGTTGCCAATGGTCTGGACGGTAATGTTTCGGTTGAGGATGCAATGATATCTGACCTCTGCTCGATTGGGTGCTCGATCAAAAAGCCCATTGATGTCACTGGGACATCTGAGGGTGGATCGGAAGTTTGCGAGGTTTGGGTTGGTAGAACTGCTGATTTTAAGTCACTTATCAGTGCCCCCAACATCGTAGGTAAGGATGATAGTTTATCTAAAATTGGGTCACAAGGTAGTGGTTGTAATAGAGTTGGTTGGGCCGCAAGGACGGCATCTTGACCCCTCTTTATGAGGCCATTTAGTTCTGAGAGTTTCCAGTCAATTCCTGAGATTGAGTCAGCCATTGTCTGCAAAACACAAAGCTGTATGTCCATTTTGTGAGATTGGAATTCCAGGGCTGTAGCCGAGTGTTGCAGTGTGTTTAAGATTGTTCCCAAATTGATTCGGGAACTGTTTTTCCTGGGCTGTAATTTCTCTCAGGTCTTGGTAAGGCGTCGGCAGTGGGCTTCCATTCAGATGGGTGACGGTTGTAGGTAGCCACTAGTTCTTCCCACTCCTGTGCTGCTATAGAGGACATGTTATTGTCATTGTCATTGTCTGAAAAGTTCTTTGTGGGCAGGGAATCATTGTTCGGTAGTAAAGTGCCGCCCTGGGCGGCCCCTTGCACTGCAGGCTTATTGGTCGCCGTTATTTGTTCAGTGGAGCTACTGAAGTTTAACTGGTATGACTTGGATGGAATCGGTGGGGTGTTTAGCATTAGCGGTGGTTTGGTACCGCTTTGTTGCTCTTCAATTACTGATGATGGTTTTGCTCGAATGTCTCTAATTTCTTTTGTTGAGGTTGGAGAACTGCTAACTAATTGGGGCGGTGGTAAATCTTCCCTTTCATCCTTGTTGTGTATCAAAACCTTGATTTCCATTGTCGCGTCTTGTTTACCGCAGTGACGGGGGCTGATCTTGTTAGGGTGGCTCTCACCCTGCTGTACTAGGTGTGGGTCGATCACTATATCTGGAGACTTGGTCTCAGTTGGTATGCTCCAGTCTTTTTTGGAGACTTTACTGGCAGACGCCAGTTCCCAAGTATTGGAGTTGGTTGGTTCGTGTTCTACCTGAAAGGTGGATGCTGCCGCTCTTCTTGCTTTGGGGGAAGTTGGTATAGAGATGACAGTCGCTGCCTCAGGAGTGGGTGGACGCAAAATTTCCACTGGGCTGGGTAAGCCTACTTGGCTGCTATTCGTGCGGCTGGAGTCATACTCGTCTTTTAAAAGCGGAGATTGAAGACCTCTAATATTCCCAGTCATGGAGAATATAGCTGTTCCAGGGTCTTTAAGAAAGGAGAACTTTGTATAAATCTTAGGTTGATGTGAACATATCCTTTCCTTTGATGGCGTTCCGTCAATGGTTATAAGATTAACTGGATCAGATGATGCAAGTTATTTTACTGGAGGTACTGGAGGTAGTACAGGCTGTACAAGTCTTTGTGACTGTTGTGGTAGCTGGAGGGCAGTAATTAAGGACGGTGAGGCAGCAAGGACCTTGACTTGTTCGTTTTTGTTTAGCGGTTGAGTTGTGGGTGAATTTAAATTTAAAGTTGATGTTTCCATTACTGTAAGGGGTGAGGCCTCTGTATTATTTATGTTTTTGTTGCTTGTACTTGAACCGAGTTCCGTTTGTTGGAGATGTTGACTCTGGTTTCCCCAGTTTTCTTTTCCGCGATCTCAACGTAGAGTTGGGTTTTGGTTGTTGCCTGATCATGCCAGATCTCATTGCGCTCCTTTTTTTTTTTTTTTAGCCTTAGTGCGTTTTTATTTTTCAATAGGCTAACAAGTTTGCGGAGTGGACACGCGAGGGTCGTACCTCTCCCCCTGTGTCCAGTCTCTAATAACTAATGATGACTTGTGGGAAAAGATTGATGTAAGCTTTCGATTCTGCAAGGAGTTGTTTTGATGATTTTCCGTTGTATGTTTAAAGTTCCAAGTAGTGGTGATGGTCTGATATGTTAGGGCCTATTTGAAAGATAGCTGATGAGTGGCTGAATGGCTGGATGACTGGAAGGCTAGCTGAGTTGCTGGTTACTGCCCACAGGATAGTAGCACCTGCTTGCTAGAATCAGTCTTTAGGGCTTTGAAGTATACCGGGAGGACAGGGAAGGGCGTAGTGGTCAAGAGAGCGGCAAGCGGAGCTCACAGGGAGGACCTTGGGTCAGCAAGACCTAGTCCGGCTGCCTCACAGTCACCCCCCGGGCTCTTACTCAGCGGCTGCCTCTATCGGCAACCGCGCTCGCAAGCGTCCTGAGTAACCCTGAGTATCCCTGATTTGTCCTGTAGCCCTGCTCCCCTCCCTCCAATACTAGGTATGGTTGCAGCAGTCCAGGCGGTCCCGGAGGTTTTTCTGGGTCAGCGCTGCTCACAAGATGCTGACCACGACAACTTCCATCTGTCCCCCGCCCAACACCATGCTGCAGCGAGCTCCCCCCTGCGGCTCGCGGGTCGCTCTCCCCGCCGCCTCCTGGGCGCAGGATATGTTTTTATGGGTTTGAAGACCTAATGGTCTAAATAAACGTCATGTTTGACTTGACATGATGAAATCTAATAGGAATCACACTCCTGAGTCATTTGATTAGTTATCATACAATTGAAAAGCCCCAGTGTTGTAGGAAATAATAACCTGTTCAAACACTGCACAGTTGAGGCAAATAAGAAGTCCTCCATCTCCACAAGAGCCCAAACCTACCTTTAAAGTTCTAAGAATTGTTCATATGTTATATCTAGATTTTGTAGTCTAGATGATAGCCTCTGTCATCAACAGAACGCTTCCAGGCCTAGCCATGTTGGCCAGAGCCTGCCCTGGAGAATATCTGCAGTGACGTACAGAAAGAGTAGATGGTGATATAAACCAGCTGTTACTGCTGAGCTGTGTCAGAGCCATACACCCTACCAGTTTCTCACCTCCTGCAAAACTCTGGGGGTAAGAAAAGTGAAGAAGGTCTTCAGGAGAAGGATACAACCGGTAAAATAATCATTAAGTGAAGAGATCCAGCATGCTGGCCTCAGGCCTCTGAGACTTAGGTAGAAATTCTCAGAGGAAAATCTAGCATGCTCTGTAATCCGGGGGTAGCCCATTGGCAAAAAAGAATCATACCAGCCTACGGTACAGGAAGGATATCACTCACTTCATGGGTCATGGGAACAGGGACTGGCTTAGGGAATAGTGGTACCACACATACACTCATCCATTCTCCCAGGCACTACCCATGCCCTCATCCAATGACCCAGGCACTACCAATGCACTCAACTGTTTTCTCATGCACTGCCCATGTACTCATCCAATCACTCAGGTACTACCAATGCACTCATCCAATCACTCTGGCACTACCCTTGCACTCAACCATTCACTCAGGCACTACGCATACACTCCTGCATTCTCTAAGGCATGGGTACTCACAAAGTTTCTCTCGGGGGCCGAATTTACAGTGTGGTTTGTGGCTGAGGGCCGCACTGGTGGGGGCGGGGTCATTTGGGGGCGGGGCTAGAGGGGGAAAAAAAATCACTGCCGTTTCAAAACATTACTAGACAATGCTGTATATCCAAAGCAGATGTAACTACATGCAGCACATGTTTATAATATTTTTTTATTAGCAGACAAGAGCAATCTTAAGTGGGATTGAATGGCAATTTGCAGCAACCGGATATTCAGCACATGCCCAGTGCAGCACAGGCTTCAGAGTCCCAAAAATAGATATGTTAAAGACAAACACTACAAACTTATCTTACATTTCATGTCACCAATTAGTTTTCTGTAATCTGGTACCAAGTTGGAAACGGCAAGCCTTAAGAGCTGCTCCAGATGTATGTCTGTAAGCTTATTTCCAAGTTTGCTCTTCAACAGTCCCATTGTGGAAAAGGAACATTCGCAAGCATATGTTGACCCAAACATACAAAGTACCTTCTGGGCCACTGTAAAAAGAAGAGGAAACTTGTCAGGGAGCACAATTTTCCAGAATTCTTCTGGTGCTTGCCCCAATGAAGATGCTTCGAGGGCTGAATTTTGCTGCATGTCAATGAGCTCTAGTTCTGCTTGAGCCCTTTCCAAGCCAATAAAGGCAACAACATCAAGATTCCGTGCACTCACTGTTGTAATTTAGCAGCGATTAGGTTAAGCATTAGCAGAAGACATCTTGTATTTAGAGAGACTATCTTGTCCGTTGTGTGGAATCCATTTTGTATTTCTGGCAGCCATTTTGTTTGCCATGTGCTCTGTCCTACCTTCCTGTTAACTGCTCTTGAAATCTGCCTAGAGACTAGATATATTTAGCCTCTTCTGCTTTGCACATGCTCAGTTGAGCTTACAGCTGTCCCCAACTTGTAACTGTCAGATGTGTCCACCAGAATTAGCTAACTGTCAGCCCCTCCCACTTGTTGCCAGCACACTCTCTGTATGACCTTGTATGTATTTGAAACTAGCATTATGTACTTGTACCGCCTTCATTTGAGCCCCTGTGTGGGTATAAAAGGACCAAGCTCCTTCCAGTCAGTGTGCTACCTCATACACTACCGAAGGGCGTTATGTGAATGTAGTTCCACCTCATGAGGTTTAATAAACTCTGTCTTTTCTATTCCAGCTTCTGTGCCAACTTCTTTCTATTGGTTTGAGGACTCTGTGCAGAGAAGGGAGAACCCCTAGCACTGGTTGGCCTTGCTGAGGCTCACCACCACAAATTGGCGCTTACAACGTGGGGCTCATCGGCGACTTTGATGCCCGAAGGAGTCGCAACGAAGGATTGGAATCTCGCTTTGGACGTGATTGCTGCCTGAGGAGATCAGAGTCTTGGCACCCACGGCGTTTTCCCTTTCTTTCTGATCTGACCATCCAGGTGGCGCCGGTCCGCGACTGAGATCTCTTCTGTTGTTTCGCCGTGCAGTGACCATTTTCTCCATTTGAGAACTGTACAGTTAGAACCTGGACACCATTTGATAGGTAAGAGCCGTTCTGCGGCACTTGCTGTTGGTTTGACGCCTTTGATTGGTAAGGTAGTTTAGTAACACTTACTGCTGCTTTGTTTGTATGATTGGCCAATATTGAAACTCGTTTGATAAATATATACATATGTGTTGCAATACATATAGGAAGATAATGAGGAGATTTTTCTCTATTTAAAATTGTTTGAACAGCGCAACGTACGAAGAATACCTTAAGCGCTACTTTTGATTATAATACTGCATATTTTGCACTTTTTTTGGCATGCCTGTTTCCAGCACACTTCGTAGGATGTGTTGCTTTTGTAGTGGTACCAATCTGAGACTCGACGAAGCACAACCAGCCCTCCGGAGGGGACGCCTAATAGGGACATGTATATTAAGTATGGTATTTTGTCCATAATGTACAGCACGTTATGGAACAAATACACTCGTAAAGATCCTGAGTTGCGTTGGCCTACGCATGGGTCATTTGATTTGCGAAAGATTCAGTATGTGGAGCAACGGATGTTTAAGCGAAAGGCTAGGCAAGATATGTTTGACTGTGTACGAATGTGGGAGAAAGAAGTGCGTGAACAAATGAAGCGTGAGCAAGCCTTGATTGAAAAAGAACAGCGAAAGAGTATCCATGTGAAAGCATTAGAAATGAAAAATAGGAAAATGAAAGAAATTAAAGAGAGGGAAGATAGGGAGCGTCATTTACAGGTAAATGGCCAATACGTTGTTCGTAGACCTCTTTATCCTATTCTTAATAAACCCCAAGATGACTCTCTCTTATTAGATCGTTGTCCACCTCCGTATACTCTTCCTTCTGCTCCTTATGAGTCAGATGAGAACTCTTCTACAGACCAGGACAAAGTTCGAGAAACTCGCTCAATGTTATCTGCTGAATGTGCGTCTCAGATTAGATCTGCTGCGCGTAAAGCCATTCGTAAGTACTGCCACTGCTTCTGAACTTTTAGATAGTATAAAAAGTTGGCAGGAAAGGGCGCAGATATATTTTACTGAGGTATTTGCTTCAGAGGTTATTGAACGATTTAGGAAACATTCGGTAGAAATGGAGCCCGATGATGTAGCATCTGATTGTAAACAATTACGTGACGGTCTTTTTGTCTTCTCCCAGGTGGCTGACACGATCAGACGCTTGGTTAAACTGCGTGTTGAAGCAGCCTGTTTGCGAGAGGAGAAAAAGGCAGCAGACGCAGCTGCACCAACATCTCAGATCAGCATGGCATGAACTTCTACTCTTGAAACAGATAAGAATGTTGTAATTAATGTGAAACCCATGCGGGAAGCCGCGTCTTTATATGTTCCTTCTAAGGGAACGGGTACAAATGATTATAATACTTCTGTAGATGCTAAAGGGTATTTTATTCATAATTGGGTTTACATTCCTTGGAATAGAGCAGATGTTATGGCCATTAAAAATGCATTGCCTGATCCGCGAAATAATCCAGCAGCCTTTTATGAGGAAGATGAGGGTGCAATTAGTTCTTGTACTATGACTTTGCCTGATATTGATTTGTTTATGGATTAATATTACCACCTGATATGTGGAGAACTGTGCATAAAGTTGACAACCGTGTGACATTTGGAGCATTATGGAAAGAATTAGAGCAGTTAGATGAAGACAGAGAAGCTGCACAGAAACCATGTCAGTTAATTTGAGATCTTCCGGCAGCTATATTAGTTAAGTTAAAAACAATTTTTCCCCTAAAAGGATAGATTAGACTGTATTAGCGTTGTGAAAGCAAAAGGCAGATGAATCGGTTTCAGGCTTCTTTACAAGCTTTGAAGAGGCATTCCACGATTTTAGTGGCCAGTCATTGACAGATGACACGGGTAGGCCTCTGTTTGTCGATAAATATGTTGCAAACCTTTTGCCAGGAATAGCTAATCGCCTAAAGGCCAGTGAGAGTTCATGGACTACCTCTTCTCCAGTTTCTCTCTTAACTATGGCTCAGTATTATGAGCGACAAGAATTAGAAACTAAAAATAATGAGGATAAAAAGTCTAAAGAGTTGAAAACAAAGGTTGTTAGCTCAAGCATATGGACCGCCTTCTAGAGGTAATGATAGAGGCGGACGTGGATCTTATGGTTCGTCTTTTCCTTCTTATACTCGTTCAAATGTATCTGTTAACCAGTGAGCCTACTGCAAGAAATTTGGACATTGGCTTTCTGATTGTCCAGTACTGCGTGCTCAGCAGTGTCCACGTGGTTGGGGACAAATGAGAAATCGCTCAGGATATTCAGGGCCTCGAGGAAGCACGAATGATCGCGCTAGGTTTGATGCTAATACACGTGGGCAGGATGGGTTTAAAACTTTTGATAGAAGGAACCAATATCAAATGTCCGACTATGTGCCGTCTGGTTTACAAGATTATGCTTATGCATAGGATTGCCTAGGACGGGGTAAGGAATCAGTTGAAGTTCCAGTAGATCAGAGGGGTCCCTATGTTACAGCACATGTTTTGGGTTCTGCTGATCAGTTTTAGGTTGATACATGAGCTACTTGTAGCGCCTTGTCTAAACAATTGGTTCCAAGGGTTCCCCTGTCTGACTTAACCATTACATTGATAGGTTTCGATGGAACACCTTCCCTCAGCCCATGGTCACAACCACTCACATTTCATGTTGATAAGTTTACCGCTCCATGTACGTTTTTGCTTTCTCCAAACACACCGGACAATATTGTGGGTCTTCATATGTTTATTATTTCAGGGCTACGATACGATGTTCTCCGGAAGGAGTTCGGGTTATTTTGAATGACAACTACCCTGTGATTGAGAGATCTTTTATTGTTAAAGAAGACATTGCACTAGCCTCACTCCCTAGTACTTTGTGGGCTACTTCAGACACCGATGTAGGGCAAATGGTTATTCCGTCAGTGCATATTAGTGTCAAGGAGTGTGCTTCTTTGCCAAGACTGCCTCAGTATAACCTTTCTAAAGAAGGAGAAGAAGCACTTACATGCATTGTTCACGATTTGATTAAAGTGGGGGTTATGGAAGAAGTTCCTTTCAATGTTTGAAATAGTCCGATTCTTCGCATTTTGAAAAAAGATACTGACACTAAGATCTATGGATTGATCATGGACTTGAGAGAAGTAAAACAAGATTGTAGTACCGCAGTACCCTGTGGGTTCTGACATAACAACACTACTTACTTTAGTTCCTCCGACAGCAACTACATTCTTTGTTATAGACTTGAAGAACGCTTTCTTTTCGATCCCTATTCATCTTGAAAGTTCCTCAAGGCTATACTGAGAGTCCTAGTATTTACAGTCATGCATTGAAGAGGCAGCTTGATTCCTTTACTTTGCCTGAAGGAGTGGCTCTCATACAATATGTCGATGACATCTTTTTGGCAGCTGATACACCTGAGCAGTGTGAAAAATGTACCTTGTCCTTGCTTTCTTTTCTTGCTACACACCACCATAAAGTATCACGGAAGAAATTGCAATATTGTAGACCGAAGGTGACCTATTTAGGACACCTTCTGTCTAAGGAGGGCTGTGCACTGATACCAGATCGTATTCAAGCAATTTTAGACACCCCAGTACCTTCCACACAGAAAGATGTCTGTGCATTCATTGGTTTGACTTTGTTTTGTAGGCAATCGATATTGGGTTTTTCACACATTGTTAAACTTCTGCTAGCACTTTTGACTAAGAACCCTCCGATTCCCCTTCCATGGACAGATGAATGTCAAAATGCTTTTCGTCAGTTAAGACAAGCTCTTTGCTCTGCACCAGTGTTAGGCACACCAGATTACATGAAGGCCTTTACACTCTATGTACACGAGAAAGATGGATGTGCATTGTTAGTTTTAGGACAGACACACGGTGACAAACAGCGTCCCTTTGCATATTTTTCTGCAGTTCTTGATCCTGTTGCTCGTGCGTTGCATAGATGTTTCCATTCATTTGCAGCAACAGCTGTGTCCATACGTCAAAGTGAAGGGATAGTTTTGTCACACAAACAGTTGGTGCTAGTACCCCATGCAGTAGATGCCCTTTTGAATCAGACTAAGACACACACTTAACTAGTGCTCGTTTGCCAGGATACGAATTGACACTGTTAGCACCTCATATTACCTTGAAGAGGTGCGCGATACTGAACCCAGCCTCTTTGTTGCCATATCCTGCGAATCAGTCCCAGTCAAAGGAACCTCACAATTGTATATTCCTTACTGAGGAACAGACAAAGGGTCGCATCGATTTGCAAGATACGCCCCTTCCAGATGTAGATGGGGAACTGTGGGTTGATGGGTCCTGTTTGAAGTTACCAGATGGCACAACCTCAGCCGCATATGTAATCACAACACTTGAGACAGTAGTGGAAACAGCTCACATACCACAGAAGTCGGCTCAAGCAGCTGAAGTAATAGCTTGGACACGAGCGTGTGAACTTAGCACTGACTTGTGTGTGAACATTCACATGGATAGCCGCTATGCTTTTGGAGTGGTTCATGATTTTGGCTTACTCTGGAAGGAAAGAGGCTTTCTTACATCCCACAGGATGCAGATAATGCACCTAGAATTAGTACATAGTCTCTTGACTGCACTTACATACCCAAAGAAAGTTGCTATTATGAAGTGTAGCGCACACAAGAAAATCATTGACAAAATAGGGCAAGGCAATTCCTTTGCAGATCGTGTAGCACGTGAAACTGCGATACAGCGAAACAACACTACTTCCATGTACGTAGTGAAGTCGTGAAGTCTCAAGCTGAGCGCTGGCATGATGCTAGAGGAAGTATTGCATATACAGAGATCTGCCTCTGTGGAAGAGCTTGAGCAATGGTCTAAAGAAGGAATGTTAGACGATGAGGGATGTTGGTGTAACAAAGAAATTCATAAGTGGAAATTGCCTGCAGCCTATTTACAACCTGTGGCTCAAATGGCACATGTTGGAGCTCTAGCAATAACTAAATTGCTTAAGTTTGGGAGCATCCTGAAATTGCCAGCACAGCTAAAAGAGTGGTACAGTCCTGTTTGATCTGTTGGCAGTATAATACTGGAAAAGGGAAACCAACCGCACCTTTTGAAGTCAGGAAAACCAACCGCACCTTTTGAAGTCTTGCAGATGGATTACATCCAACTTAAATGCTGCAATCATCTAAAATATGTCCTAGTGGTGGTATGTGCCTTCAGTAAATGGATAGAGGCATACCCTACAAAGGATAATACTGCTCTCACCACAGCAAAGGTGCTTCTGAAGGATTTTTTTCCTAGGTATGGTGTTTGTAAGCTTTTGTGGAGCGACAGCTGACCTCATTTTATTGGGAAAGTTGTTGAGTATGTCCTGAAAGGGTTAGGGATCAAACAGAAATTCCATACAGTCTTCCACCCGCAATCAGCAGGATTGGTGAAAAGATATAATGCTACTTTAAAATTGAAGTTGGCGAAAATACTGGCTTCCACGTCCTTGAAGTGTCCAGAAGTTCGGTGCCACATTCGCGATCTGGCACAGTTAACAGACAGTTTGATCTCGATTCATCAACAGGTTCGAGAAGAGCTTCCTGACAGATCTACAGGTGAGGCCCATTAACTCCGTCCTAGCGGCTACGTGATGGTCAAGGTCTTCGACAGATCAGCTTGGAGCCGCGGTGGCGAGGTCTGGAGCAGGTGCTTTTGGCTACAAGGATAGCAGTTCGAGTGACGAACAAAAAGAACTGGGTCCATAGCACGCATTGCAAGAGTGTGACGCCTGCCTTGGTGGAGCCTGCTGCGCTGACCGACCATCGAGAGATTCTGGAGACGGATAAAGGTTAAGCTATCTCACCTGACGAATCTGCGGAAGTCTTCCCGGACCACACGATTCCTGGAGCATCGCGGAAAGAATCTGCAGTGTTGGAAAAGAACCGTGTTATCTGACTCTGTCTGAATCTCATGCGTAAGAATAAAATAAAAAGACTAACGCTCACCTTTCACAAGGGGCGATAGGGGTAGATTTCAAAAGGTGGATAATCTTAGTCCAAGTTGATGGTTGGTAACTCTAAATGTTAGAGAGAAGACTCGTATTGAAAAAGTAGTTTCATCTTTCCTGGAATGTTCTCCTGAACCCACTATAACTTCATGTTGGAACCAATCTCCAGTAGTGGGACATTACAGATGCGGGAAGTGTAAAGCATGCCCGTTTACCATTCAAGCTAAGGAATTTGTCTTTAAACATCATCGACATAGACTTAACCAACACACGAATTGCAATACTAAAAATGTAATTTATGGAATTGTCTGTCCATGCGACCTCATCTATATCGGTCAGACTCAGCAACAGGTGAAGGCCAGGTTCCTTGCACACTGTAGCAGAATCAGATGCAAGGTACCCGGGGCACCCCTGGTTGAACATTGTACTACACATAATCACTTACCTGACTCACTCAGATGGGTAGTTCTAGAACACATCACATTAGGCCCCAGGGGAGGTGATTTATCCAATATTCTTAACATCAGAGAGCTCAAATGGATCTACACCTTCAATTCCGTAGTAGAAGGCCTTAATGAATCAGAAAATAGTTTTGCCCAATTGGCCGTCCTCTAGGGTAACAACTTACTTCCTGTCTATTTTCATACATTTGTGACTGTGCTTTCTAACTGTCTTTTTCCTTTCCATCACATGGAATGTTGGAGTCTACACTATCCTGTGAGATTTGTGCACTCCGGTATGCATAGTAAATTGTTAATCCAATGTTCATTTTGATATGGATAACAGGTTGAGATAATCTTTTTCAATCTGGGAGTGGACTGCATGGAACATCTTTTATGGAATGATGTAAATATGAGTTTCTTACTGTCCTGTGGAGACAAGTGTACTCAGAAACGAACTGTGACTGTTTTTTTAAAATTTGCCCACTATGTTTCTCAACATTTACATCTAAAAGAATGAGCTATACTGGAGGGCGTTTTCGGACACATAACATAAAGTGCTGGGATTTACACTACCCTTTGTGATTTGTGCATCCCAAGCTCCACTGCATAAATATTATCATGTGGTAAAATACGAGGCGCTAATAAGCTTGATATACTTAGAGTGTAATACTGAATATTGAAATGTATTGATGCAGTAAGTCTGTTTTTCTGCTAACGACAATGTGGAGAGTTAAGTCTGTCGTCCACCACTATGCAAACAAACGTAACTCCGCCCCCTAGTCCCCAACCGACCAGGAAATACTAAAACGCGAGGTTTTACCGGCAAGGCACACAGAGCGTGGCAGCCTTACTGAGACACCCCGTTCGAGTGAAAAGGAACGCGGAATTCTTATGTTGCACAAGACAACGAGGTAAAGCATGTCCATCAAACCAAATGGGGGTCTGTACGACGAGGCAGCCCGACCATTTTCATTTCCCTCAACCTGTGTTTCTTTATTCGATCGTAGGTCACAGTTGAACGGATTCATAGAAATCTTCGCTTACTCTCTTTTGATGATTCGGCGGTTGAGGTAGGCGGCTCTGATTCCAGATTATTGTTGGTAGATTTCATGTATTGCACCCTGGCGCACACAGAACCCAGACTACCGCTTTAATTAATCCCCCCCTCTAGGTGAGATGGCACCCTCCCGTGACAAGTGGTGAGGAAGATACTAATGCCGGTAATGGTATTTATCGATTGGTTGTTTATGAATGTGAAACCATTTGAGAAGTGTCCTAGTGATCTTTACGTTTTGGAACAATTGTCTTCTTTTCTTAAACAGGTGAATTTCCCCATATGCTTTTTCTAAGAAGTGGTGAGACTAACAAGTCTAGGGATTTATAGATAATCTCCTGCTGCCTTTACCGGTAAAGAATGTTTTGTGTGTGTATGTAGATATTTTAAGAAATCCACAATCATGCATTTTCAATACTAGTTCCTCTTACGGACTTCTTTTTTTTTGCATATAGGTATCCAAGATTACTTTAGTTGTCTGCAATGGAATAAGCAGGCCTGAATGAATTTGCCTGCGCGCTGCACACAGGATCCTTCTTTTCTAATTTATAAGGATCTGTTGATAGTGGTAAGCCCGCCTCAAAGTGAATATCTCTTTGAGATACCTCAAGTTGGTGTTATGTATGGGATTTAGTTGTTTTCCTAAATAGGTATTCCATTTCTGCTATGTAGGTTGGAAAACCTTGGTCAATCTTCGAGGAACACTACAGTCTCGTAACGATATATCAACCGATATAGGCTGGGAGTTAACTACATGAGTGTCTATTGTTTCTCCTTTTGGAACTCCACGTCTTTCTTGTGATAACATACTCCTTATCACAGGTGGGTTGGAGACCTCTTTCAAAGTTGTGTAATGATTTAGACCCGTTGTTTAGACCCTGCATGTACTAGCTGATCCTTTTTCAATACGAGTCTTCTCTCTAACATTTAGAGTTACCAACCATCAACTTGGACTAAGATTATCCACCTTTTGAAATCTACCCCTATCGCCCCTTGTGAAAGGTGAGCGTTAGTCTTTTTATTTTATTCTTACGCATGAGATTCAGACAGAGTCAGATAACACGGTTCTCTTCGTTTCACTGATTATTTTGTACCACCATCCTATGAATTTTAATACAGGAATGGTGTGTCCCTAATTCGTTGTTTGTAATTGCTCCCTAGGATATTGCCCACCCACAACAATGCTTGTCCTGATGAAGACCCTTTCGTAAGGAAAAGAATCCTACAGACTTTGGGTCGAAACGTAGACCACTACGTAACCTAAGACCAGCTCCGGTCCCCATTTAGACACCCACGGCTATAACGGAGTTAGGCCTTTTTGGACATTTACAATTCTGGACTCTTGTAGAGCCTACAAGTGTGGCCCTGATGCCAAGGGACCACAGTTATACTGTTTTAGTGGATTGAATAAGACTTGTCACTGAATGAGTCAGTTCACACATATCCTACTCCCTACACTTTCCCTCACGTCACCCCCTCCCCGTTGTGAATGTGGGCGTGTACACTGTAACATATAGTAATTGTATAATGAACACTGTACCTATTGATTAGGATGTATGCAATCTCGAAGTAAAATCTTTTTTGCACCAAAAACGTTGTTTTGGAATTTATGTATACAAATGCCTTAAATTTGTAATCTCTTTCTGGTCTCGGGACCCCTTCCCGTCTTTCCATTAGTTACCCAGGTCCCCTTTGACTGTATTGGGTATAACCCTGTTTGTTATAACGTGTTGGAAAAGACTGGTTGAGCTACCGCCCTGGGTTAGTGAAACGGAGAGCCGATGTGGCAAGGGGGGGGATCAGCCCTG
The DNA here is from genome assembly GCF_964261635.1 of Lissotriton helveticus. Classification (NCBI taxonomy): domain Eukaryota; kingdom Metazoa; phylum Chordata; class Amphibia; order Caudata; family Salamandridae; genus Lissotriton; species Lissotriton helveticus. The sequence continues at coordinate 1,337,811,853 of NC_136067.1, read as the reverse complement.
CGTTAGTGTAGTGATACCTGTCTTGGCCCGTGGTGAAGAAATCAGCGGCTGCCCAAGGGAAAAGAGCTCCAACGATTGTTTTCAACAAGTTTTTAGAAAGATCAATCATCACTGTTGCTGAAATGAATAACAAAAGGATAATTTGTGCTGTAGGGTTTGTTGCTGCCCTGGTGGTTATGGCGATAATCACCTGGTTTGTTGAGAAAGTGGCTCCTGCTCAATAGGTTTTTGTTGCCACTAATCCAGCGGAACACCATTACTATACGCTTCCCTATCATGAGCAGAAGCATCAACAATCCTACCTAATAACACATTCATCCAGATGTTGCATTATACACACAATGCCACGAATACTACCAATTGTTGGGTGTGCGGGATGATACCTGCACACCAAAAAAAAGGAGGAACGCCTTTTATTCCACTGCCGTTTTCCCATAATGGTTCATGTCAAGCTTGGTATGCCCTTTTGTTTGCTTCCGGAAAGCCCTCAGTTGATGGAATCATCTTTCGGTTGAATAAAGAATGCTACCAAGATGAAGATGGTTATCCTCAAGCTAAAGGGACTAAATGGGAATGGGCAGAGTACCAACCGGACAATATTTCGACACCATATGTCTTCACAAATGTGAGAACAATCAAAAATACTGGACCCTTCGTGATTTCTGTAACTAGAGCTAAAGCAGTTTTATGTATTGGCAGTGCTGGGAGAATTCCCGTAGGACGTAGTGAATGTATTTTAACATTACCTATTGAAAACATCCTCTCCTTCACCCCACAGCTTATATCCCAAACATTAGGGCCCTTAATGTTAGCACTGATGTTCGCCTTCAAATGCATAACTCTCCAAAGCAAAAGCCAAAAAAGTAAGACTGGGCAATAAATGAGGACTTTTTAAAGAAAGTTTACCCCCTGGTAGCCCTCCCGTGAACCCCTGCACCCTCCCCCCACCCATGGGAAACCACTACTCTATCTATCTGGAGAATCCAGAAGATAGCCCCCTTACTGAGTTCCCGTCCCATATGTGCTTAATCCTTTAATCATACCTAACGAGAGGAAGAGATAAAGAAGAAAGATCATGAGTGTTTCAGAGAAAGAGGAAACAGAATCATATACTTAGAAGTGCTAAGTCGTTTTAATTACTTATTGTAACCTAAAATATGTGTGATGATTTATTATTTATTTATTTATTTGCTTTATTATTATTATTTATTTATTTGTTTCTTCTTATTTCCTTCTTTTTATTTATACCTCCTACACCACTTCTTAAGATTAAGCAAACTATTCTTACCGAGGGAATACTACTCTCCAACCGGTTGTTCTTGGTTTAACTTGATGACCCCTTACTTTTATCTTTGTCTTTTCCTTTCCCCAAGGACAGCAGCAGTTCGTCAGCAGCCTATACCGACCTGATGTTGTGCATTGTATTATTATGCATGACTTTTAAGGCTGCCGGGAAAACTAACTGGGCGACTGCCCCTAAGCTCCTGAAAGCTTCAAGCCTTCTACCAAACTCCCATTGTTTGTCTAGCGTAGCCCCCGAGAGGTCAGATCTAACTTGAAAGTTAAAACCCTTCCCACTCAAAGACTTCTGTTTGAGGGCCAGACCTAAGATAGCCTCTTTGAGAGTATAGGTATGGAAATTGATTAGTATTTTCCTCTGCTTTGTTCTTTGAGGATTCCTCCTGAAGGGGTCTCTATGGATCCGCTGGATATCAGCTGACAATTCTTCCACCGATTGATCTAATCTCCAGGAGTCTTTTAGTAACTGAGTGATATATAGCTTAATGTCAGACCCCTCGCTGCCCTCTGGAACATTAAGAATGCGGAGATTGCTGCGACGAGCATTGTTCTCCAGTGCCTCAATTCTTTCCGACAGAATCAGATCCTCCTTCCTAAGCTTCACGATGTCGGTCTTAGCTTCATCCAGGTGTAGAGAAAGACCTGAGACTGTATCTTCCAGTCCTTCTGTTCTTAATGACAGAGCGTCCACTTTACTATTCAAGGACTCACAGAAATTCCGAATTTCAGATTGAATGGAAGATGACGCCTCAAACCCCTTCTTGATGTCTACTGATAAGGACGAAAACATTGATTGTAGATAGGAGGTCAGGGCTGGATTAACTCCATTATCGATATTAGTATTTGGAAAGGCTGCTGCCCCCCGCTCCTCGTCCTCATCTGTTGGTACGTTAATATTTAGGAGCCCCAATGGCTGTGAGGCTAGGTCAGGTGCCATATGGAAGTTAGGTGAAGGAATAGCTATAGGTAGCGTCGATGTAGGTAAAGGAGACCCAGTGTGGTATGGGGGTCTACTACCTGAGTAGCGATAAGAGAAGGAGAGGCAGTCACAACCCCAACTAAATTATCGCTCAAGTCTGAAGGGCCAACCTTATTAATACTGGCCTCCCCCGTGCTTTCAACCATGCCCTCAACTCCTTCTATATCCTTGACACCACATGGGGGAACAAGGTCTCACTAGGGTTACTACTAAACCCTTCACCCCCCGCATCCTGTATTGCATTTGTTATGGAGGAGACTGACTCTTCGGTATCTGGGATACTTACAATGGCCTCCGGGGGGTCCAATGAAGCCATTAGAAGAGAGGTATCCTCAAGGAGCTGCTGATCTGAGAGACGCAGTATCTGTGGAACTGCCCTAAAATAGGAACGTAGCGACGGTGTTATTTTGGATCCAGATTTGGCTGCCAATTTGGATGTTTTAGGGTTTGTTGCTGTTTTACAAGTAAAGGCTCGTTTAGCTTTTACTTCTCCTGATAGGTAAGAGTATATCTTCTTTGAGAAAATACCAGCTGCTATTTGACATGAGTCCAGCGCCTGGTAGCTGCTGTTACTAGGATTTTCTAACCTAGTGCCTGGCTCTAACCTTGGTGTTCCAATATCGTTGGTCTCCTCTCCCCAAGTAGTAGCCTCACCCTCCTTTCTGTATATCTGCTTTGCATTTAATTTAAGCGGATTATCCTGCACTAGCAGCGAGCCGGAATCGTCTATATCACCAAGTGCTGTCTCGGCCCCCTGAGTGATTTGGCCTCCTTGCTGACTGAGTCTGAATCCGGATTTTTGGGCCACCGGTGGCCAAAGTCTGGCCGTAGCAGCCGCCCGCCCAAGACCAACTACAATAGTCTCCTCCTCGACCCTTTTCAGCCGCCCCTTACCGGTACGTGTGAAGAAACTAGAGCTGGAGCGGCAACCGGGACCGGACCCCCCAGAGCCGCCTCGGTGTCCTGGAAGGTGGCTGCGGGTCTTTCTCCCACGACGGAGCTCCAGCGCTGCTTGATACCACAGCTGCAAACCTGAAACTGCCTGCACGTTCTTTGCGTAGGCACTGGCTGCGGTTTATGAGACGAAGGAATCAACAGCAAAGTCCGCGTAAGGGTCGGCTCAGATAGTTGATACTCAAACTGCTCAGGCAGAAAGGGCGGGAGGAGCACGGCCGAAGCACGGCCGAAAACGCTGTGAACGCTGTGAGCGCTGTGCAAGGACGGCACGGCGCACATGACCTCCGCGGTCCAGGACTCTGCTGTGCCTGGAAGCAGCAACAAGAAACCCCCCAAAAAACACAAAAAGGATCAGAACTTGGGGTGAATCAGCCACAAAAAGCTCGCGACTGAATCCGCTTTATATTGGGCTAGAAGAAAAGCATCCTGCACCGGCTGAGAGGAAGCGGACGGGAACTCAGAGCGCTGCAGCAGCTCAACTAGCTGCCGCCATGTTCCCCCAAGTTAAAAATTCTCTCTTATATATGGTCTGCGCACTAGTCCAAGAAAGTGGAAAATATGCCAGTATCTGCGTGACTCAGACGCTCAGATTCTTGTAATACAGGAGACCCATCTTACAGAGACTGAGATCTCCTCTGTCGTTAAAAAGATTAGATGGGTCGAAATCTGTGTGTCTACTACACAATCCTTAAACTCCAGAGGGGTTGCGATTATCTTCAAAAAATCGTTAAAAGCAAGGCTAGTCAATAAAGTCGCAGACCCAGGGGGGAGATGGCCTATTGTCTCTGTTGTGATTGCCGGGGCTCCGGCTACTATAGTAGGTTACTATGGGCCTAACCATGATGACCCTTCAGTTTTTAACACCGTATTCTCTCACCTGCTTTCTTATCCGGAGCCAACGATACTGGCCGGAGACTTTAACATAGTCTTAGACCCTAAATTAGATAAATTCCCAGTTAGTAGATCGATAATCCCATCTAAAACAAGGGCCTTTTTACTTGACAAAATGAAGGAATTCGGTTATGTAGACATTTGGATATTAAGATCTGGGCTTCAACAAGGCGTTTCATTCCATAATTATAAATACCATCATAAGTCGAGAATTGACTACATTTTGATCAGTCAGCAACTAGTTAAACAGGTACTGAACATTTCTCATCTCCCTTTCCATTTATCAGATCATGCTGCTATATGTTTAGAACTAGGTGGGCTGATAAAAAAAAACGCCCAGAATCTGGTCGTTTGACCGTTCACTACTTACTGCTCCCGATGATATCACTGTTCTAAAAGCTGAAACACAATTTTTTTTTGATAATAACACTGGGTCCGCTTCCCCAGGCTGTGTATGGGATACATTCAAAGCTTTCTTGCGAGGCCTAATAACAAACAAGGCCTCATATAGAAATAAGATCTATAGAGAAACTATTACCCTATTAGAAACTGATATGGTTAAGGTGCAAAAGAAAATGTTGTTACATCCAACAGCTCTACCAGAAACCTTGCAAAGTTGGCAAGATGAGTTATCCACCCTAAAAGGAGAACTGGGTTCAATCTTGAACGCGCGAGTTCTTCAGCTGATTCTGAAATTAGAAGCGCCTTTCGCGACTTTTTTAAGGACATCTATAGCGAGGATAAACACATCGAGGCTAAGCAAGTCAAAGACTGGTTGGACAAGGTACCTCTTCCCTCTCTTTCATCTGAACAGAGTGTCATCTTGGATAGACCTATTACACAGGAAGAGGTTAGCTGCGCCATCTTAAAGAGCAAAAAGGGCAAGGCATCTGGCCCCGATGGCCTGCCCTCAGAGGTCTATCGGAGCTTGTTGTCAACAATAGTCTCGCCTTTAATCCATCTGTTCAATCAGATTCTTCAGGTTGGGTTGCCACCCCCTAATTCATGGAATGACGCCTCTATCACTTTGATTTTGAAGCCAGGCAAATCTGCTGCATGTTGTGGTTCCTATAGACCGATTTCCATCTTAAACGCAGATTACAAGCTTTTTACATCTGTTCTAGCAAATAGATTGGGGGCTGTGGCTCCTTCTATTTTACATCAGGACCAGCGGGGCTTTGTGAGGGGTCGCCAACTCTTTGAACGAACTTACGATCTTGTGGGAGCAATAGATATGGCGACTGCGGACTCTTTTCCTCTTGCTGTCATCACGTTGGATGCTGCCAAGGCCTTCGACAGGGTCAACTGGACATTCCTGTCGGGGGTCTTGGACAAATTCAACATTGGAGAGGGCTTTCGTAGCGATAAGGTTACTTTACCAGAGGCCCACTGCTTCTTTGTTGGTTAACGGTGAATTGTCTGCCCCATTTAACATCACTCGGGGTACCCGGCAGGGCTGCCCCCTCTCCTATTCGACTTATATATTGAACCCTTTGCCCAGCGGCTAAGGGACGATTGTGACATAAAATCTTTTTCTTATGGGGGATGAAAGAGGAAAGTGGCACTGTACGCGGATGACATCCTCATCTTTTCATCAGACCTCAGTACCGCTCTCCCCTCTGTAATTGCTCTGGCCTATGATTATGGAGAGTTATCTGGATACCAAATCAACGTGTCTAAAACCGAGGTGATGCAGTGGAATGGCCCTGAGCCAGTGGCAGGGAATCAGCTGAGCCACTCTATGCGATACCGAGGTTTCACCATCGTCAAAGATATTGACAAAATAGCAACACTGAATTTTTCTATGGTAGCAAGAGATTGCAGAAAGCTTATGAGGTCTTGGTCTGCACTACCGCTTTCTATTCTAGGTAGAGTCAACCTTGTTAAAATGTCTATTTTGCCCAAAATTTCCTTTTTGTTTAGCACTGTCCCGCTTTATTTGGAGCCTTCTATCATAGCAAAACTACAAAGCGATATTAGTTCCTTTATTTGGAATGATCGTACAGCCCGTATAGCATGGAAAGAAATCAGGCGTAGGAGAGAAAAGGGGGGCCTCGCAGCTCCAGATCTACAACTATATGTGTGGGCTTTTCAATTCTCCCATGCAAGGATGCTGCTTAAAACTCCTACAAACATGGGAATAGGCACTATGTTTTCTGCACTACTTAGGATCCCCAAACTTAAACAAAAACCCGTGTTGGCCGACTCCCTCACCTCTAAGTTTTTTAAAAAGGTGAAGCTGAAGATTTTACTGGGATTCATAAAAACATGGGTTAAGCTAAGAGGCGCCATAAAAGTGAGCTATTTTACATCTAGGTCCCCTCTGTGGGATTCCCCGGGATGGCTTCTCGACACCTTGGCAACACCGTTGAGGGATGCCGGTTTGGAGGTCTGGGGGGATCTGTTTACAAATGGCTCTCTCCTCCCTTGGGATACTTTACTAGCTAGAGTTGGGCTGGGTCTCTCCAGATTCAAATACCTACAGATGGCGAGTTGGGCCCACTCGCAGAGGACAATTAGAGGGAGATACCAGCTGGCAGGGGATAGCAGCTTAGTGGCCCTGATGCTGGATAAACCACCCGTAAAGAAGGAGATTTCAGTCTGGTATACCTTACTTTTGGAAGAGACAGATGGAGCTTTCAATCTACCCAACACATTGTGGAGCTCTTCCTTTATAGATCAGGACCTCGATAACATCTGGCACTCCTCTTTTAAGATCTTGTGGGACATTGTGAAACCAGCGTGGTTGCGGAGGAACCATCTTTTTACCCTTCATAGGGCATATTATTCACCACAGCGGTTATCCAAATTTTCCTTAGACTCCCCGGTTCCATGCCCCAAATGTGGCATGTCAGCAGCCTCAGACATACACATGTTTTTTGAATGCCCTCTGTTGTCCTCTTACTGGAATTCAATTGGCAAACTGCTGTCTACATCATTGGGCTTAGATATCTCAATTAATCATCAAAGCTTTATTTCGATATATATAGTATCGTAAAAGCACATTTCAAATATAAAACACAATTCATTGGCAATACATTTTCCTTAAAAAGTTGCTTATAAAAACCTTTGGAGTTGCAATAAATAATTAAAAAAGTATTCAACTTTGTCAGCTTTGTGAATATTTGATCATATAAAAAAGATACAGCTAAAATGTATCTCATCAAATAGCCTTCAGCCTAATCAACCAAGCCCAACTAAGACATTTGGCCACCCCACACACTAAGGTTGTGCTAGCATCAGCCTTAAAAATTCTAAGTGCAATGGAGTGGTCCCTGGTTCCAAGCAACAGGCACACAGGTTTGAGCCATTTCTGTCTAGGTTTTATATAGGCTGGGCATACGAAAAAGACGAGCAATATTTTTAGCGACACCTTCACAAATCGGGCAATCAGGAGCAGTTTGATGCGGTGGCTTCCACTTACAAGTACGATCGCGAAGGGGGAGTGTTCCCATCCTAAACTGAATATAAAGAGATCTATCTCTGGGTTTCTTAATGAAATCTAGATAGGGCTCTCGGCGAGCCTTTGGTTTGTGCTGTCTGAATGCCTCGGTCGGCCTACCTAGATTTGGGTCCCTCTGCTCGTGATCATCAACCCATGCCCAATAGGCTCGCTTAGTTTCAGTTTTAGACAGCGATGCCCCAGGCTCCCGGCCGGTAGCAAGGCCCGTTTCCAGTAAAAGCTTCTTTATATTAGCTATCCAGCTAATTTTATGGGCTCCATGAAGGTTCATAACCTCTCTTAAACCATCAGCATACCTTGAGAGCTCGGGGGTACGCCATAACCGAGCCCACTATAAGAGAGGGCCTAGGGTAACTAGGTCCTTAATGGAGCGACGACCCAGGTCACTCAAGAGCGGTTTGGTATGAGTACCCCTCGGGAGCGATGCAAGCTCCCTAAAGAACTTGTTCTCTGCGATGACTAAAGCATCAACACATTCAAAGCCCCAGAGCTCTGCACCGTAAAGGGCACAGCCTACAGCTTTTGCAGCGTAGATATCCAGAGCAGGAGCAATGGGCTTAGAAGTGGATGCTCGATGTTCCCTCCCTAGTACTCCAACTACCCTCCTATGGCTTAGCGCCATTTTGTCAATATGTGGCTGCCATTTAAGCTTGTCCGAAATTCTAATTCCCAAGTAGTCGAACTCCTTTACTCGTTCCAGAGACACCCCATCAAGAATCAAGAGATGAGGTGGATCTAGATGATTTACTCGGGTTAAAATAAAGGAGCTTGGTTTTCGATGTGTTTATGGCAAGGCCCCTGAGCTTGCAAAACAAACAGAAGCGGTCTAGCAGCTTCTGTAATCCTGCGGGAGTTTTTGATACCAACAACGTATCATCAGCAAAGAGTAGTGCGGGGACTTTATCACCCGCCAAGACCGGGGCATCAGCATTAATTTCAAGCAAAAAGGAAACTATGCCATTCACAAATAACGTGAAAAGTGTTGGGGCCAGGACGCAACCCTGGCGTACCCCTCTGTTCACAGGGATTTTATCAGTTTTTTGCTCCTGTGATCCCCATCTAATACGGGCATAAGTTCCATCATGCATACGAGCTAGGAGATTCAGAATGGGTAAGGGAATCCCCATTTCCTTCAGGACCAGCCATAGGCGGTCTCGGGGGACCAAGTCAAAGGCGGTCTTTAGGTCAATAAATGCCAAATAAAGACCGCCCTTGCCAATGGTGACCACCTTCCAGTGTAAGAGGACCAACCTAAATGGCTGGTCTATCGTGCTTGTGCAAGCCCTAAAGCCCGCCTGAAAAGGTGACATAATACTATTTTCATCGGCCCAGGAAAGAATCCTCTCCAGGAGTACCCTGCCAACCAATTTCTGCCCCGCATCAATACGACTTATTGGGCGGTAGTTGGCAGGGTCCCCGCTGGAGCCCTTCTTGTATATAGGGATCACTTCGGCCGCCTTCCATGAATTCGGGACAGGTGAGCCTTCTAACAAAGCATTCGTAAGAATTTCAAAGTAAGAGGCCCAACCTTCAGGGTTGGCTTTAAAAAGGTCACCTGGTACACCATCCTGCCCCGGGGCTTTAGCAGATACAATCTTGGTTAATGCAGCCATCACCTCTTTCTTATCTACTTTAATAAATGCAGCCTGACCAGAATCAGTAGCCATGGCACTATAAGAGGGCCCTTGAGTACCGGGCTGGTCATCGCCCCCATAAAGTATCCTAAAATGCTCGAACCATTCCCTATCTGTTATGTGATTGGGGGTTTGATCCGGGTCACAGGTCTTCTAACTAGGGCCCAAAATAGTTCTCCATTCTTAGCAGCTCTAAGACTGTCCCAATGCGATTCTTCCCACTCCTTTTTAGCTGTTGTGATAGCTTGTTTGTAGTGTAATCTGGCCAACCGAACAGCAACTGGATTACCAGATTTAATAGCATTAATCAGGCTATTCTTCCTCCTTCTGCAATTGCCATCAAACCACTTCTGCACTGGCTTAACAGTCATCTGGCTCTTTTTGCCAGGAACTGTGAACAGTTTACCAATCTGGCCTATAGTGTCAGTATAAATTATTTCAGCCGCCGCAGGCCCAACCACGTCCTTACATGCTGCTGAAAGCCTTAAAGACTGCTCACTAAGGATTCCTTCCAAAGCACTTAGTCTTGTTTCCTCCATAATAAACTTTGGCCACTTAAGAAACCTATTGCAATTGGATGGTACAACTGTCTTAGTTATTAATTTCGCACTACTGGAGGGACTATACTCCTTCCTCTGCCATGGATCCACCATGGTGAGGGACAGGGGGTTATGGTCACTATCTACTGATGGTATGATGACCATATCCACCACTGACTTCCATGCCCTCCTATCCACCATTATGTAGTCAATGCACAAGTTACTACTTGTGTAACGATATATCTGTAAGAGACATTAGTTAGTATTAGATTCCTTACCTTAGAATATCCCCAGGTGTCAGACTGGATCCGGAAATTTTTGCGTAGCAGTACCCTTGCGCGTCGGTAGGCGTCGTCTGCGGCTCCGCGTCCGTCGTCGGCGTCGTGGGCGCCGTGATGACGTCGTCGGAGTACTTAGACGCCGCCTCCGCGTGCTGACGTCAGTTCTTAGACACAGCTTTTCCGCGCCAGAAACGCAGAGCCATGTTAAAAACCAACACTGGTGCCATTGAAACTAGGGCCCTGAAAGGGGACAACCCTAACCCTAGATATTGGTTCGCAGAACAGGGAGGATGGGTGGGTCGGTAAGGAATCTAATACTAACTAATGTCTCTTACAGATATATCGTTACACAAGTAGTAACTTGTGCATCTGAAAGAGACACGTTAGTATTAGATTCCTTACCTTAGAATAGATACCCCAGCAATACCAACCCCGGTGGTGGGTCTGCGAATCAATATGTCTTTACAAAAATTATCGTGCTGTTCCTAACGAGAGAAAGGGGTCGGTACAGTCAGTGATGCAGATGCGTTATGGCAGGGTAGTCAGAAGATCACCCTGGGAATCCATTTTGTTGGATTTAAAGCCCTCACACACCCTTTCAGGTGTCATGCTTCATCATCTGGGCCTGCTCCTTGTTGGGTCGGCGGTGCAATACCCAACGGGCAACACCTTATAGAGGGGCTCTTTGGCGGAGATCTTTTTCCAACTGCCGTATGGATGAAGTGCGGGTATGGGGCCAGAACTTAGTGGTAGACGTGGGTGTAGTGGATTAAAATAAAGCTAGTGGTACCGGGAACTTTATTCAGGAGGGCCACTGCCTTAGTTAAAATAATGAACCTGGAAGAGAATAATGGAAAATAATGTTTCCAACTCTTATCCAAGGATTATTGTAGTCCGGTCAACATGTTTCTCGCTGTAGTAAGTTTGTCTAGCGATTCTTCAGGACCAAAAATGACTAACTAGCATGTATCTAATGGTGAAAGGAACTGTCTACACTACTTAATCTAGAGTGTGGTGTGTGTGTACTCATGTGGCTACCACACTCGTGGGTGGGGGGGGATAACAATATTATATTACCCTTCTTCAAGTTGTGATTGTCAGTACCTAACGTTAAAAAACAATCAGACAACGACAGTGTCCAGCGGGTAAAGCTTCAGGGAGATCTTCCACCATAAGGTTGGTATTTCCTGAGCTTCGCTTTTAGCACCTCCCCATCGCCGCTGGAACCGGCTGCGAACCAATAATCACACCAGAAAGTCCCGGAGGACGGAACGGCCAAAGAAGCCATCCCTCCGGACTTGGCTGTCCAGGCAGTAGTGTCTCGCAAACGTGTGCAGCGATGCCCACGTAGCTGCCTGACAGATGTCTTGTAAGGGCACTCCCCTGCCCAGGGCAGTGGTAGTCGCCGCGGCTCGGGTAGAATGAGTCCGCAATCCAGCAGGAGGCTCCTTCCTAGCCAAGAAGTAGCATGCCTGGATACACAGGATGATCCACCGAGAGATGGTCCTCTTGTGCACCGCTTTACCCTTCTTCGCGCCCACGTAACCAACAAAGAGTTGGTCATCCACCCGGAACTGGCGTGTGCGATCCAAGTAGAATGAGAGCGCACGTTTTGGGTCCAGACGGTGGAGCCGCTCTTCCTCTTTAGAGGGATGCGGTGGCGGGAAGAAGGTTGGCAAGGTGGCCGATGTGGAAGGCCGTGACAACCTTGGGCAGGAAAGAAGGTTTGGTACGCAGCACCACTTTGTCCGGATGGACAGAAAGGAAAGGTGGAGTACAAGAAAGGGCCTGGAGCTCACTCACTCTCCTGGCAGAGGTGATGGCAACCAGGAAAGCAGTCTTCAAAGTCAGAAGGCGAATAGGACAGTTGTGAAGTGGCTCAAAGGGAGCGCACATCAGAAATGTAAGAACCAGGTTCAAATCCCACTGAGGCATCACAAACGGAACAGGAGGAAACGTGTGTGTGATGCCCTTAAGAAATCTGTTAACAATAGGGGACTTGAACAAAGAAGGTTGATCAGGCAGCCTGAGAAAGGCTGAAAGGGCAGAAAGGTAGCCCTTGATAGTGCCCAGAGCAGAGCCCTGCTGGGCAAGAGAAAGAAGGAAGAGAAGGACCTCAGAAAGAGGGGCATTGAGGGGATCCACAGCCTTTGCTGTGCACCATGCCACAAATCTGTTCCACCTGCAGGCGTATACCGACTTTGTGGAGGGACGCCTGGCTGCCAGAATGTTGTTACAAACTTCAGGAGGCAAGTCAAATGGTCTCAACTGTCGGCCCTCAATCTCCAAGCATGGAGGTGGAGACTGGACAGGTTCGGGTGGAGGACCGTCCCCTGCTGCTGCGATAGAAGGTCCTCCTGAAGAGGCAGACGAACCGGGGGATCGACTGACATACTGAGTAGCTCTGGATACCAGTACCTTCTCGCCCAGTCCGGAGCCACAAGGATGACTTGGGCCCGGTCGCGCTTGATGTTCTTCAGCACTCTGGGCAGAAGTGGTATAGGCGGAAAGGCGTACAACAGACCGCAACTCCACTCGCGACGAAAAGCGTCTCCGAGCGAGTGCCGCCTTGGAAATTCCAACGCGCAGAACTGATGACATTGCGCGTTCCCTTCTGTGGCGAATAGATCTAACCAAGGCTCTCCCCATCGCTGAAAGAGGCCTTGCGCCACGTCCGAGTGCAGACGCCATTCGTGATCCATCATGCACCGACGGCTGAGCTCGTCCGCCCTGGCGTTCAGAGAACCTGCCAGGTGTTGAGCCACCAGGGTCACGCCCTGGCGTTCCAGCCATTGCCAAAGGCGAAGAGCCTCTTGACAAAGGATCCACAACCCCACCCCGCCTTGTTTGTTGCAGTACCACATGGCAGTGGTGTTGTCCGTGAACACCTGCACTACACTCCCCCGGACAGAGGGGAGGAATGCCTTCAGTGCCAGACGAATCGCCCTGAGCTCCAACAGGTTGATGTGGAGCCGGGTCTCTGCCGGAGACCAGAGGCCTCTGATCTCCGCCTCTCCCATGTGGCCTCCCCAGCCCTGGAGGGACGTGTCCATCACAACTACGTGCTCCGGTTGGGGAAGGGAGAGGGATCTGCCGCTGACCCAATCGCGGTCCGTAAGCCTCCACTGCAGCTGTCTCGCAGTGCCCTCCGAGATCAGGACGTGGTCGGACAGGTTGCCCTGATGCTGGGCCCACTGAAACTTCAGGTCCCACTGCAGAGCCCGCATCCGCCACCTGGCGTGATGCACCAGTAGGATGCAGGAGGCCATCAGCCCCAGAAGCCGCAGCTTTCAACCTGACCGAAACCCGGGATAACGGCTGAAAGATGGGAATCAGAGCCTGAATATCCCGGACCCGCTGTTCGGGCGGATAAACCCGAAACCGCGCCGAGTCCAGAACCGCTCCGATGAAGAGGAGCTTCTGAGAGTGGCACAGGTGCGACTTCGGCACATTGATGGAGAACCCCAGCTGGTGCAGGAGGTCTGCCGTCGTCTGGAGGTGGCTGACGACTGTCTGGGGCGAGCCCGCCTTCAACAACCAGTTGTCGAGGTAGGGGAAGACTGAAATTCCTAACCTGCGCAGATGAGCTGCGACCACCGCCATCACCTTTGTGGACACCCATGGGGCGCTGGTAAGGCCGAAGGGGAGCACGGTAAATTGAAAGTGCTCGTGGCCAACCATGAACCGCAGGTAGCGCCGGTGGGCAGGCAGGACGGGGATATGAAAGTAGGCGTCCTGCAAGTCCAACGCTACCATCCAGTCTCCTGGGTCCAGGGCAGCCAGGACCTGAGCCAGTGTCAGCATCTTGAACTTCTCCTTCCGGAGGAAGCCGTTGACGTTCCTTAGGTCCAAGATAGGGCGTAGGCCCCCTTTGCCCTTCTTGGGTACCAGAAAGTAGTGGGAGTAGCAACCACACCCTACTTCTGGCCCAGGAACGCGCTCGATGGCCCCCTTGGCCAAGAGGGCCATAACTTCCTCATGCAGAAGTCGCAAATGATCCCCGATACACGGTGGCTTAGCGGTGGCATGGCTGGAGGAGTCGCCTCGAAGGGGAGGGAGTAGCCCCTTCGGACGATTTGCAGCACCCACCTGTCCGATGTGACAGTGCGCCAGTGGAGGTGGTGATGGCAAACCCTGCCCCCCACTGGCGTCACATGGGCCTGAAAGAACGGACTAGGAGGGTTTAGAGGCGGATGCTGCGGGGGAAGGTGTGGACTGACCTCGCCGCTGCCCCCGACCGCCCGGACGGCGGTTCCCACGGCCGCCACCGCGTTGGGTATTGCCCTGCGGAGCGTGGCTGGCGGCGCGTGTGGGTGCACCCCTTCCGTGGCCACGAAAGGTGGGAAAGGCAGCCGATTGCTGGCGCTGGCACGAGATGCCCAAGGACTTGGCCGTAGCCCTGGAGTCCTTAAAGCGCCCAAGCGCATGGTCTGCCTTGTCGCCAAAGAGGCGACGGCCATCGAACGGCATGTCCATGAGTGTGCTCTGGACATCTGCCGAGAAGTTGGCGGACCTCAGCCAGGCGTGGCGTCTGACCGCCACCGTCGTTGCCATCGCTCTACCTAGCGAGTCGGTGGTATCCAGCCCACACCTAATGGAATACTTGGCTGCATCCCGGCCCTCCACAAGGGCTTGGCCGAGTTTGGCCCGTACCTCCAACGGACACTCTGGCAGCACTTCCGCGACCTTATCCCACACAGAGTGGGTGTAACGTCCCAAGAGGCAGGCGGTGTTGGAAGCCCGCAGGCCTAGACTAAGGGATGAGAAGATCTTCTTCCCATACTGGTCATACCTCTTGGATTCCCGATCAGGCGGGGCCGACGGGAATGCGGTCTGGGAATTGGAGGCCTGGATGACCAGGCTCTCGGGGGTAGGGTGGGAGGACAGGAAACATGGGTCGCCCGGGGCTGGGCGGTGGCGTCTGGCCACGTTCCTATCTACGGGCGAACCCGTAGCGGGCTTGGACCAAGTGCCCAGAAGAACGTCGGTCAAGGCCTCATTAAAGGGCAGCAGAGGCTCAGCCGAGCTTGACTGCGGTTTAAGGACCTCAGTGAGGAGGTTAGTCCTCATGGCCGCGACGGGGAGCTCAAGGGCCAAGGCCTTGGCAGCCCTCATCAGCACCACACTATATGTTGCCCCCTCCTCCGAAGCCACGGTAGGAGGGGAGACAAAACCAGTATCTGTAGAGGTGTCTAGGCCACTGGCCTCCACCAGGTCTCCTGTCCAGTCCGCATGAGACTGACACTCTCTGGTCAGTGGGTCTTCAGACCCCTCCCAGTCCTCCTCATCACCCATCTCCTGACATTCAGGGTTCTCAACCAATGGGGCCTGTTCATAAAAGTGAAATTCACCAAACGACGTCTGGAGCGGCGCCCATCGGCGCCGTTCAGACGGCTGAACAGGAACGAAGGCAGGACCGGGGCCGGCGCCGCCCGAAGACGGCGCCGGAGGCGACACCTGAGGGTCCGACGCCGGGGAGGTCGTCAGATCCACCGGCGACGAACCAGATCCCGAAGGAGGACCAGCGGCGTCCTGCGGCGCCGGGCCCGAAGGCACCTGCGGCGTCGGGATAATGGGGGCCTGCGGCTCCGGGCCCGAAGGCGTCGGCGGCGTCGGGGCCGAAGCACCCGACGGCGTCGGGGCCGGAGCAGCCGACCCGCTAGGGCCCCCAAACGGGTCCGCTTGGCCCGGAGGCACCGCGGAGCCCGTCGGAGCAGAGAGTTTCCTCATGGCCATGAGAAAGCGCTCGATCTCCTCCGGCGTTGCGTTCAGCCCAGGGACCGGAGGGTGTGGAGCTGCACGCGGCGCCCGCGACTCCCACGGAGCCGCGTGGGCGGTGTCACCCGAACCCCCGGCCGCATCGCGCGAGCGTCGGGGGGAGTCCGAGGAGCGATGACGCCGCTTGGACTTCTTGTGCCTCTTACCTGACGACGACTTCGACCTGGAGGAGTGCGGCCTACTCTCGGAGCTGTGGTGGCTCCGAGCCCGCGACCTGTCCCTCGACCTCCCATGGGATCGGGACCTCTCACGGCGCGGGACCGACTGCCGGAGTTCGAGGCGCCTACGGGACCGCTCCCGCCTGGCTTTCGAGGAGAGGGCCCGGCAGTCGGAGCAGGCCTTGTCGTCGTGGTCGACACCCAAACAAGATAAACACACGCGGTGAGGATCCGTGATCGACATCAGACGGTCGCAATCGTCACAGTGCTTGAAGCCGGGCATCCCTACGGCACCGTTCGTAGTCGAGAGACTTCGAAAAGCAATCAAAAAAGTTAGTAAAAAATGACTAGGGTTACTGCTTTTTCCAGATCTGCGCTTGCTGGCGCGGAAAAAAGAAGAACTGATGTCAGCACGCGGAGGCGGCGTCTAAGTACTCCGACGACGTCATCACGGCGCCCACGACGGACGCGGAGCCGCAGACGACGCCTACCGACGCGTAAGGGTACTGCTACGCAAAAATTTCCGGATCCAGTCTGACGCCTGGGGATATTCTAAGGTAAGGAATCTAATACTAACGTGTCTCTTTCAGATACAAGGATACAGAGTAGAACACATATGGAAGGAGCTAATCTGGACAGCGCTATTTGGTGTGAAGCACCTGTCAAACTAAGGGAATCTGAAGGGCTCAGATACAATGGTCAGGTCTGAAGAGAGGGGATGGGCGAGGGGAGGGGAGGGGACAGGTTTCAGGTGGGGGTTAATAGAGCAGGCAGGAATAACCAGAAGATTGGGCCAGTGGGCAGAGTCAGGTGTGGCCAGAAAGAGCAAAACATCCCAATTGTTAGTATTTGTTTGGCATTTCATTGCCCAGTTACAGCTTATTACGTTATATAATTCAACAATGCAGCTTCTTAAATATCTCCAGCTAGCTGAAAGTACAAACAAGGAAGCAAGCATTAGCAAAGCCAAAAGGTCTAGCCTTGGCAAGATTGCAATGAATTGAGAGCTTAATGCCGTCTTTGACCCAGTCACTGAAAGTGCACAGCTGCACTCGCCTAAATTCTAAATGTGTTTACATTTTATAATCATGGCTAGTAACAGTGTTTTCAATATTGTAACACAGCAGTAGCTCACTAATATTACTGCAAGTAATGTCTGTGACTCCACTCCCATTTCTCATATGTGAGTTCCTGTTTTGATCTAACATTATTATAATGGCATGTGAGACAGGTGGGGAGAAAGAGAGATGATACTCACAGCCGGCATTCCTACCACCCTTCCACCCAGACTCAATACGTTTCTATTGTATTGAATAACGCACGACCTGAAGATAGTAAACACTCTGCATATTAAGAGTAGAAATGCAGCAGCAGGGCAGGACACGTCACCATCATCATAAAGCTCCCTTCAACTGCCAACCTTACATCACTTAGAATGCCCATACGACGTCACCTATTATTACATAACAACAATCGTAACCTAAGCATCAAGCCCACACTATTTTCTGTTTATTATCTGTAAGCCTCTGTATCTTACCTACTGTAATACAGCTTGTGAACAAGATGACGCCTCTTTGCTAAACAAATATGGATTTTTAAGATGTTAGCATCCTTTCTTGCCAAGTTGTGCTGTTTGTAAATTACAGTGTGCTACCATGCTATGTTATAGTAATATATTTGCAAAAGTTTGCTACCAAATGCACTCCTGGCTACATGCCACACCTCCTTAACCACACTTAAGCTGAATAGATATGGCTCATCTACTGTACTTTTTCTTTGTGAAAAGCTTGTATTTTCCTCAATCCATATGCCTTCAGTGATATTGCTTGATAAGAGCATCCCCACTCTTAAAATTGGGCTGGCATTACTGACCATACCTGGTCAGTGTTGTCAGCCCTGTCCCCGTACTGCATGTAGTAAGCAAGAACGCGGGCCGTACTATGAGTACCCCTGGCTTAGTGCAATTAAGGGGAACCACCGCAACTACAAACTTTAAAAGTTTGCACAAATAGTTTTAGAAGAATCATTGGAAAAAGCATTAGCAACTTCTTTACACAGTATGGTTTTTAATAACATTAGCACTTATATAGCGCTTACTACCTGCTGCCTGGCGCTTCAAACATAAAAACAGCGCATTTCTCACTTTAACTACTTCTGAAAAATATCTAGCTTTTTATTTTGGAAACTTTCACCAAGACACTGATGGATACACATTTTCAAAGTAAAAGATTTCAAACCTCTTGAAAAAGTTAATATCAAAAAATGGAAATGAAACGTGTGGAGAAGTTACCACTTCGAAACTAAACACGCCCCTCCAAATAACTTGTCTCTAGATAGCATGCACTGCTGTACTTTCTGAGTGTCAGGCCATTTATATATAGTATGGAGCATGAAATGGAAAGTTATGCAACCTAGTGGTCTGCATTTGGTACACTGACTACAAGACAACAGTGTGCCCCCTGGAGATTGAAACCACACTATTGATGGGTGCTCGGCAGAGGGGAGCAGGGTGCAGTGAGGAGAATGGTGCAAGGCAGAGGGGACAATGGTGCAAGGTAGAGAAGGGTGCAAGGCGGAGGGGGAGAAGGGTGCAAGGCGGAGGGGGAGAAGGGTGCAAGGTGGTGGGGGAGAAGGGTGCAAGACAGAGAGGAGAATGGTGCAAGGTGGAGAAGGGTACAAGGAGGAGGGGGAGAAGGGTGCAAGGGGGAGGGCGAGAAGGGTGCAAGGCAGAGGGGAGAAGGGTGCAAGGCAGAGGGGAGAAGGGTGCAAGGCAGAGGGGAGAAGGGTGCAAGGCAGAGAGGAGAAGGGTGCAAGGCAGAGGTCCCTGGAGGCAGAACTTCGACCTCAGAGATTCTGCCTCCAATTACTGTTTCCTGGGTGTGGAAGCTCTGGGCTCCAGCACCTGGAGGGAGAACCCCAATGGTTAAATGGGTTAGGGCAGAATCTTAGGTCCTGGTTTAGACACAGGGAGAGGGTTTAGCAGAGATTCTTCTGGTTCTGGAGGAAGTACTAACTCTAGAGCTGAGCCCTTTGATGGAATTACATCCATCATTAAAGCAGACGTGGTTGACAATAACATATAAAAGGGCATAGATAGCGATTCCACATTTCTCAGAGAACAGTGCCAGCAATTTGTTAATTTTTGGGGACTGGAAAGGCCAGAAGATTTCAGAGCTTGAGTGAACCCATCTGTGTTCATTTTCATCATTTCTGCCTGATTGCTGTAACGTCATTAGGACAGTTTTAAGCACTTAAGACCTAGCTTTTTAGCCTCTCTGTTGTTGATTTTACCCAGTTTTTACCAGTCGTGTTGTTGAAGTGCGGGTCAGGAACAAGCCTAGGCCCAGGTGGTTGGGGGGAGGGGGAGCAGGTTAGCTGTGTGGGAAAGAGGGGTTGGGGCAGTTGTCCACGTCTGCATGCTGTTTTGGTACCAAAACAACAGGTATTGAAATTGAAGTTCAGCCAATTAGTTCCCCATTAAGGCCGCACCCTGGGGTTGACCCCCATCAATGCCCATTGATGGGACCCTGCACATTCCTTGACTGCCAAGGGTGGGGGGTCTCATCGCAAGCTAATGACCCGCCCTGTTTGCTTTCAGTCCCCTGAGCTCTGGTGTAACCCACGGCCACCCCCCAGTTGCTAAACTGCAGGTCACAGGACAAAGGATGCATCCGAAAGGCACGTCTTCCCCCAGAGCCCCACTGACAAGCTGAGGAGTGCCCCCCCCACCCTCGACAAGTGTCCAAACACACTCCTTCATGCAGGGGCCTGGCATCTTGAGGTGCCCCTCACCCCAGCCCCACCCCTCACACTGTCTGGCTCTCAATGCAAACAATAAAAAATATTTAATTACAGGAACCACCCAACCAAATCTTTCCAGCTATAGCGCTTGGAAGATATTGTTCAGAGATGGGTGCTCGAATGTACGGTCGGTGCGCCATTTGACACCAGAGGCCAGCCAGGGCACATAGATAACAAAAGACAAAAGGCCAGACAAAAGGTAGCCAACGATACAATACAAAAGGAAAAAGTGACATATGCCCGCGGTTACACTTACCTGCAGCCAAACTAGTGAGGCTGAAGGCTTTCCGGCTGCAGTGAAGATTCTCCGGGGCTGGGGGCTGCAAGGACGTCAGTGAAGATTCTCCGGGGCTGCTGCAAGGAAGTCGATGAAGATTCTCCGGGGCTGTGGGCTGCAAGGACATCGACGTCACCACGGACACAGGAAGCTTCTTAACAGGTCCTTTAAAAGTCAGCTGTAAAAGCGCTAGTTACAGCTGACTTTTAAAGGGCCTGTGCTTCGCGCTGGGTGTGACGTCACTGGGGCTCAGTCCAATCAGAGGCAAGCATAAGCAAAGAAGATGGTCGCAGGACAAACGTTGTGAATAGGTATTCATTACGTGTTCACAACGTATGCGCCTGTGGCTATCTTCTCTGTTTAACTTTAACCTTTACCCATGAAGGACTTGTATGGTAACAAGGTCCGCGGGCTGCCAATTAAGGCCGGCCCACGCGCCATACTATGAGTACCCCTGCTCTAAGGCATTACCCATTCACTTATCCAATGAACAGCACTACCCTTACACTCATCCCAATCACCCAGGCACTGCCCGTGCACTCATCCAATCACAAAGGCACTATCCATGCACTCAGCCAATCTCCCAGGCACTACCCAGGCCATCAACCATTCACTCGAGCACTATGCATACACTCATCCATTATCTCAGGCACTACCCAGGCACTCATCCAATGTCCCAGGAACAACCAATGCACTCATCCAATCACTCAGGCACTACCCTTGCACTCAACCATTCATTCAGGCACTACCTATGCACTCACCCAGTAACCCAGGCACCACCGTTGCTCTCATCCAGGCCCTGCCCATGTACTCATCCAATCACTCTGGCACTACGCAGCCACTCATCCAATTATTCAGACACTACACAGGCACTCATCCAATCACTCAGGCACTACCCTTGCATGTAACTATTCACTTAGGCACTATGCATACACTCATCTATACTTTCAGGCACTACCCATGCACTCATCCATTCTCTCAGGCACTGCCCATGCACTCATCAAATGACACAGGCACTATCGATGCACTTATCCAATCACTCAGGCAATACCCTTGCACTCAACCATTCACTTAGTAACTATGCATACACTCATCCATTCTCTCAGGCACTAACCATGCACTCATCCAATGACCCAGGCACTACCAATGCACTCAACCGTTCTTTCAGGCACTACCCAGGCACTCATCCAATCACTCAGGCAATACCTAGGCACTCATCCAATCACCCAGGCACTACCCTTGCACTCAACTATTCACTTAGAGAATGCAGGGGTGTATGTGTAGTGCCTAAGGTAGCGTTTCCCAAACTGAGGTCCGCGGACCCCCAGGGGTCCGTGAGACATCCCCAGGGGGTCCGCAGGACTCAAGTGCCTGTCATAGTGAAAAATTAAACGCCCAAACAAGAGCCGTGAGGCAGAAGGGCACAAAAAAACTAGTGGAACAGAGGGCAGAAATGCACAAAAACCGAGTAGAACAGAGGGCAGACAGGCACAAAAAACGAGTGGAACAGGGCAGAAAGGCACAAAAAACGAGGGAAAAACGAGTGGCACAGAGGGCAGAAAGGCACAAAAAACGAGTAGAACAGAGGGCAGAAGGGCACAAAAAATGAGGGGGAAACGAGTGGAACAGAGGTCAGAAAGGCACAAAAAACGAGTGGAACAGAGGGCAGAAGGGCACAAAAAACGAGGGGAAAATGAAGTGGAACAGAGGGAAGAAGGCACAAAAAACGAGTGGAACATAGGGCAGAAGGGCACAAAAAACAAGGGAAAAACAAGTGGAACAGAGGGCAGAAAGGCACAAAAAACGATTGGAACAGAGGTCAGAAAGGCACAAAAAATGAGGGAAAAATGAGTGGAATAGAGGGCAGAAAGACAAAAAACGAGGGAAAATGAGTGGAACAGAAAGCAAAAGGGGCACAAAACGAGGGAAAAACAAGTGGCACAGAGGGCAGACGGGCAAAAAAAACCAAAAGGGACAGAGGCAAAATACAGAAATATAGGGGCAGCTAAGAACAGAAGGAAAGACCGGGCAGAGAGAGCACGGGGACAGCGAGGATAACAGAGGGAAGAAAAAGGCAGCGGGGGAAGACAGACAACAGCAGTCACAACAATGAAAATACAGGCAATACAATAAAAGCAATAAAATGTTGAAAGGCACATGAGTATAGGTTACCGTTACTTGCCAGGCAGGTAAAAATAGATGCAGCCAGGATCAGCAGTAGGATTTTCATGCTGCTGCCTGATTGCTCACTTTCCACAAGCCCTTGGGTACCACTAAATAATACACTGCTGTATGCATACATGTCCATGCCAATAGACCCAATTCAGGCTGTCTCCCTCTTGAAATTGCCTCTGCTTCAAAAGGCGTTTTTAAAAAGAGATTTAAATTGTACAAATTGCTTGGGGGTCTCCGGCTTCCAGTAGTGATTCAGTGGGGGTCCTCAGGAGTCAAAAGTTTGGGCATTACCCATTCACTTATCCAATGACCAAGGCTCTACCCTTGCACTCATCCCAATCACCTAGGCACTACCCATGCACTCATCCAACCACACAGGCACTGCCTGTGTACTCATCCAATCACTCAGGCACTATCCATGCACTCATCCAATCACCCAGGTGCTACCAAGGCCCTCAACCATTCACGGAGGCACTATGCATACACTCATCTATTCTTTGAGGCACTACCCATGCACTTATCCAGTGACCCAGGCAACACCCTTGCACTAAGCCAGTCATCCAGGCACTGCCCATGTACTCATCTAATCACTCCGGTACTACCCAGCTACTCATCCAATTACTCATACACTACCCAGGCACTCATCCAATCACCCAGGCACTACCCTTGCACTCAGCCAATCACTCAGGCACTACCCTTGTACTCAGCCATTCACCAGGGCACTATGCATTCACTCATCCAGTCACTAAGGCACTACCCTTGCACACAACTATTCACTCAGGCAGTACGCATACACTCATCCATTCTCTCAGGCACTACCCATGCACTCATCCATTCACACAACATAAACTTTTTCTTTTTTAAACCAGAATAAGTGATGTCGTAATAACTGTTTTTTAAAAAACTATTCTGTAGTTTTTTTTTTGCTTTTTTTATTTTTAGATGAAAATTTAAAAAAAATCAAGCACAAATCAATGTGCCTAATTAGGGAAAAAAATCAACAACAATTGGTGTTATTGGGGTCCAACATGGTTTGAACAACCTGTTCCCCCCTACTCTGAACTGTCACACATTTGGGTAAGAAAAAGTCCTGCCTTGGCAAAATCAGGCAGTATGGGGAGAATGTTCTGCAACCTGTTGCCCTGCCATGATATTCCTGGCTGTGCATCTTGGCCACCTTCCTTCTTCAGCCTGGCGCGTTCTGCCCGAGCAAGCCGGTTTTCATACATAGTCTTGAGGTGTTTATAGACAGAATATGTCCTGCATGAGTATTTCTTATCCGATCTGCAAGAAAGCACCTTCTTGCAAATATTGCAATGACCTTGTGGGCCTTCACCTGCTTCTGCCCCTTAGGAGTAGAGAAGAACTCCCAGACAACACTTTTTATTTTCTTCCTCCAAAAGATTCTGCTCCTCTCCTTGAAAGTTAGCCAAAGTTGCCATTTTAAATTTTCTTTTTTAAAAAAAAACCACCAAACCACACGTGCAAAAAAGATTCTTTAAGAAGGAGTGTCTCCGTTGGTACTACATCCTAAAGTGGAAGAAAGGGGTGGGATCTACTTAGGTTAATGAAGACAGGATAATTAAAAATCAAATCTCTTTTTTGTGTGTCACATGGAGTGCGTGACCCCTATGCGTGGTACCCTGTTCGCAACACGATTCTGCAACTCCTTTTAATTTTACATTGGAATGATATTTGGTTGTATCTTAGATATAGATTCATTTACTTTATTTTAAATGAAGAGATACACTTCTTTGTAAATCAGATATTATAACTTTATTGTAAAATAATATTTAGATTTGTGTCCTGTAAGCGAATCCGGAAGTACATGAGGTCTACGCGGACATACCAAGACTCCCAAATTATTATTTAAACATTTCAATTTTTTTTCCTATTAATATACAAGTTTCTTTACTATCTTAGCAAAACTGTAACCTTGAACTTAAGCTTATTATTGTGTGTGTGTGTATATATATATATATATATATATATATATATATATATATATATATTCCAAAGAAGCATCAGAGGCATTCCCCAGTTACAGGAGCTCATGGCCTTTCAGGGTGGTCTCACAAACATGGGCACGGGGCAGCCCATGAACACCTTCCAAGTATCACAAACAGGTGAGACCCAGTACAGCAACAGTTGGCTTTATTTCAAAATCAACAAAAGCGCCTGCTCCATAAGTCTAACGTTTCGGTGTCATGCCTTGCTCACAGACTGGATCGGAAGCGCCCAGGTGCGCTAGAGTCTCATTTTAAATAGTGCACCTTGTGACTGTGGTAGTGAACTACTGGTCCCACAATGCATGGTGCGAGTAAAATTTATATTATGCCACAATTCCATCTTTGCGCACCTGCATGATTTTGAAATGGGATATTATTTCAACAGTCACGAACGTGCAAATCACCGCTGCTCTATTTCTTAATGTCTTTGACTCCAAAAGAGACCATTAGTAGCTGCAAGATCACGACAGGATGTCACCCTGTCTGAACCCATTCCACGCACCAACCTTGAACTTAAGCTTATTATTGTGTGTGTGTATATATATATACATATATATATATATATATTCTTATACTTAGCAAGCAAGTAAGTCTGCTGACGATATAAGAGGCACACTCGGAGTCAGAATATAAAGCTAAAATGCTTTAATCGGTGCTTTTCAGTTCCTCTCCCCTCCTGTTCGACAGACGCGTTTCGCCTTTGCGGCTTTCTCAAAAAAAAAAAAAAAAATATATATATATATATATATATATATATATATATCCAACCATACCAGGGTCCTTGTTTAGTAATAACGCCTCACAAAGGTTAGTTTTCAAAGCCCGCTTTAATGGAATACAGCCCGCCAGCAGGCGCAGTTTCAGAGTTCTCAATGTCCGTGTAACAAACGCCAGACGCGTTTCAGGTGAAGTACCTTTCTTCAGTGGCGTAGATAGGCAAATGCTGGCTGAGGGCGCTCACTGGGAAGCACTTCGTATTCATCCCCTGCTCAGGTAGGTGTGGCCTCATGCGAGGCATGCTGGGTGATGTAGTCCTTCCCTAGTATTACCACCGTGGGCGCGACCCCCACGCCAGCGCGGTGAGCCTTAATAAACGGGAGTCTTCTTGCCCGCACCTGCCTTGCTTTGTTGGCTGCAAACCGGAGCAACGGAGCTGGAATCCCCTGTTGATTTCAGTCTCCCCACCTTCGCTCCCAGACGACAGCACCCACTGGACACCATCAGGGATCCGCTGTCGCAAGGCAGGTGCGGGCAAGAAGACTCCCGTTTTATTAAGGCTCACCGCGCTGGCGTGGGGGTCGCGTCACATTTTATCCTTGCACTGGACACTAAAATGACAAATCGCTTAAATAGTAGTGAGGACCTGCATAATTCTCTTAAAATGACTGCTGTAGCCAATTGACGTATTTTACCCTTGTTTTATTATCTCCCATACCAACTCTTAGCACTCGTGGTTTCTATATCAATAGGTATTCTCATTTTAGTGATGGTATTGTGACAATTTACTGTAGCCTTTGATATTCATATGTTTGTTAAACTGATTCAGTTTATATTCAATCGCCATCTGAAGCATACCTTAATAGTCGTTTGTCTGTATGTGCATTGCTTGGTTGTTTCGCACACTGGTGGTTCTTGTTGCACTATTTAAATGTCAGAATGATTGCGGCGTGTCATGTGATGAAGACTGTGTCTCAGCGGTCGAAACGCGTCATGGCAGGCACTATCCTGGAATAGACTAATGTGCTATTGATACAATAAAGTACTTTTCGAATTTGCAATATTTCGGCATCTGGTGGTCCATACCGGGATGGTCTCATAGGGAGAGCGTTGGGCCAGGATTGTGAAATATATATATATATATATATATATATATATATTCTTATGATAAGATATTTAGACCTTACTTTGCTGACAATGCTACTCTGCAATTGTATGTTTGAGATGTATTGGTATCTGTGCACAAAAACTGAGTGTTTTCTCCATGTTATAACACAGAAGTCATGTGACTCACAGGAGGGGTTTGACGCAAAGCAATCTTTAAAAACAATGGCATATGCTGCGTTTCTTTCTGTGTGAACAAGAGCACTTTGTGCTCGAAACGTGTTGCCAGGAGGTCGAATAAAATACATTACCTGCCAGAGCCGTGTGGTCCGTCTCTCTCTTTTTCGCTCGAGTGGAAGTTGGAGAGAATGCTTGGTTTATATTAATGGCAGAAGTTCGTTGTCTCCGGTGACGGTGCCCCCTTTCCCTGAAGTGGCCTCCGCCTACAACTGAACAAAGAATACAATTCTGAAAAGGAGTAATGAAGCGGTGGCCCCCTATGGCAGTGAAAGCCATCACAGAAGCCGAGTGGAACGCGGAAACGACTGAGTCGGAGGACCCGTCGGGAACATTGACAAGCGGTGAGTGATATCAATCAAGCTGCGAGTAGGTGGGAGAGGCAACGGTTCGAAAGCAGGGAGGTGGAAGGGAATGGCGAACGCCGACCCCGGGATTAAAATACTGAAAGTGACTCCGCTCGTAGAAAGGAAGTCATCGAGTCTTGAGAGAGAGCAGGAAGAGGTGGCCGAGGAATTGTTCGGCAATTTACCAAAATCCAGCACCAATACACAAGGTGCGGAGAACAATCAAAGTGAAATTAACCATGATGTCAAACAGTTGTTAAAAACATTGGAGAAAAAAACAAAAGCGAGATTACAAAATGGTGGGAACAGAAGTCCTTAAAATATATGTGAAGGTGGGACGAGTCCCTTGGGGGTCTGAGGATTTTACTAGCGCCAAGCTTTGAGGAACCGAACCCTGCTATGCTGCGAGAGTGGGGGGAGAGTAACCTCAAGGCTTCAATGAACTTAGTCAAGATTCTGATCAAATACGCAGCTATTGATCGCCAAGCTCTCTTGGAAAACATCAGAAAAATCAATGAAGAGCTTGACTCAATAGTACAGAGTGAATTAAAGGAATTAATATTTACAACTCACAAAGAAATAAGTGAACGGCTGCGTAAGCATGGAGACAGAATTAAGACTCTGAAAGCACAATTTGCAAGAGACCAGAGAGACTATGAACAAGGGCAAAGATATTCTTTTTCAAGAAAATTTGATCATGCAAAAAAACTAAAATTCAATGGAAACAATTCCACCAACCAAACAACTCAACAGAAATCTCAGGCTGAGCACCTACTGGAAACTGAAGGGGATACAACATCCTTGTCCAGTGCCACTAGCTCTGACTACAGCAGCCATGAAGGACCCAGTATGAATATGGTGTTGAATTTAAGTGAAGAACTTGATTTTTTAGTAGAAGATCGGAGGCAAACATTACGTCCAACAACGCGAAATTTTCAAACAGAAAAGGAGAAATGCAAAACGAAGAGCAAGAAGGAAAAAACAAAAAGCCGCAGCCAAAGAAAAAACAACAGTGGTTCAGAAAGAAGCGGAAGTGGATATGACTATCACTAACCTATCTGACATTACACTGACAACAGCTGAAGAACAGTTACTTGCTCTAGGTCCCAATTTTTGCCCGGAGAGTTCATTTAATTATGCTAGTACCAGCGTTGACATTTTTTGTTTCATTAGAAAATTTAAATTGAAGAAGTTTTTTACTATCAAGGCGGGAGGTACTAGCAACAGCTCAACGACCGCAGAATATAATATGGGCACACCACCCCCTGATATTCCAGCATCAGATGTAGAAATATTTTTGGATCTCCATGATTTAAGAACATCATCTACAGATTAATCCCACTAGTCAAATGAAGATATGATGAGTACACAAAAACGTCTTCAACAAATCAACATACAATAAAAGGGAGCGGGAGAAAGCCCCTTTAAACCAAAAAGCACCCTTACAGCAATAATACCAAAGGATGCAATAGATAATTTTCATGAATGCGTGGTGGAGGATTTGAAAAAGTTAAATCGGACAGTCAATAAACATCATACGAAGAAAAACTATAATTTGACACAGTATGCCAATTTGATGAAGAGACTGTCTGAGAATCAGGAAGTAATAATCAATAAATCCGATAAGGGAGGTAATATTGTCCTATGGCCGAAAAAAGATTACATCAAGGAGGCAATTAAACAATGAACAATGCTAGAAGAAATCGAGCTGAGGAGAATATAAGAAAGCAAAGGACACGGTTAAAAAGCTGTTGCACCAATACAAAAGGGAAGGTCGAATTTCATCTTTAGAGTTTAATTACCTTCATGTTGAGAATCCGGTAATACCAGTTTTATATCTGATCCCGAAGGTGCATAAAATGGTATCCCCAACACCAGGTAGACCAATTATTTCCGTAATATTCATTAAGGTGGCTAATGGTGAGTAAGTGGCTATAAATTTCTTTACAAAGTTACACTGACCTTGATATAACTATGGCAGGTGACAGAGGGGTGGCCCGTCCCGTCCTTGAACGGGCTTAAACGGGCCCACCCTTGGCCCGGGCTTTGCCCAGCGCTGCCCGGGCGCTCCCGCGACGCGGGAGATGAGGCAGTGATTTAAGCGCCTCCTGGCGCGATTGACCCGGGTGCGGCTTCCGGCCGCAAAGGCTGCTGGTCGTGGTAGTTCTGTTCCCCCGGCCCCTCCTCTGCACTGCGGCCGCACAAAGATGGAATTGGAGTGCGGCAGCGGGAGGCGGGCTAACAGCGGGACAGGCAGCGGGTCCGTGAAGAATTCCTGGTAAGTGCCCACAGGTGCGCACAAGATCGCCACAAGACAGATTCAGTTTTGGCGTATTCCCCAGGACATTCAGATGCTGTGCAAGTCTTTTTAATGCCTGAAGGAATGATTGTGAGATTTACTTACCGTTTAAATTGGTCAAAAGATGCTGTATGCCGGAAGACTGCCATTTTTTCTTTTCTTCAGTTTCGGCAATGCAGAGACATTCTGCTGTGAAACACTGCCACTGCTGGTCATTCAGTATAACCTGCAGATGGAAAAGTCCACTGTTAGCACATTTACTATAAGAAGTACAAAAAATCTTGATTGTTATAAAGGGTAAACAGATTAATTCTATGGAGTCTGAATAATTGTAAAAATCAACAGCACGTTAGAAAACCAAATCTAAATTTGTGTTTTAACCTCCCATACTTCTCTAAATCCCATGCATCATTTGTGATCACTCTCTAAACAACTGTAGCATGTATATTAGGACATAGATAAAGAGATCTTTTTGCCAGCCAAGTGGCAGCGTACCCATCTCACTTCATTTGTTTAAGGATATGGTACACCAGTAGCAATTAAGCCAGCTTATCAGTTGAGCGAGGAAGGGTTATGCTACAGTTATTGAGAATAATAAAAGCTATGAATAGCATGTTCACCATTATCATTTTAGGCAATTCCTACCAGTTCAGCATTAGTGAAGTTGAGACTCTTATGCTCAAACTTACCTTCATGCAAATTTATTAGTCTCAAAAATTGCCCTAATTTCTTTATTCTTACCAGGTTAGATCTCATTTTGGCATCCTGTCTACCCTGCTACTCATTTCATTACCAAGGTAAATGTATCCTGCTGCTTGCTAGGTAACAGAGTGGCCCTCACGTCAGACAACGTCTTGCTTTAGCTTTATGATGTCAGCTTGCTAGGCAACAGATTTGCCCTCATGCCAGACAACATCTTGCTATGATGTCAGCTTGCTAGGCAACAGATTTGCCCTCATGCCAGACAACATCTTGCTTTAGCTTTATGATGTCAGAGCGCCTCTGGTCCAATTGTCCTTGTGGAAGCTGACCACACAGGAGGATGAAGATATCAAAAGTTATGCAGTAGGTTACTATCTGTATTCATGACTGCAAGCAGGAGGGGGAATGGTAAAAGGACTCTGAACCACTCAAATCACTGGGGCCTTTTTGAAAGTGGGATGGAGATACAAAAACAGATTATCCTTACCAACAATCCATCTTAAGTATCAGAGTCCAACATACAGAGTGCAGGGCAAGACGTTAAATGAGCTTTCTTCCGTGAGAATGTAACATTATCGTTCTTAATTGAGATAGTGCATTTCAGGCGCAAAGGCAGCAAATTCCATGACTGGAACTTTGCTAGCAGCGGGATTTAAATCAGGCTTTAGAAGCAATCAGTCTTTTATTAACTATCATGACCAACACAATGTGATCCATATATTACTTCCATCTTGACAGAAATTATATACATGCACTGGCCCCCTCTGGAAGGTAGTGAGGACATTCAGATGCTGTGCATGTCTTTTTAATGCCTGAAGGAATGATTGTGAGATTTACTTTCCGTTTAAATTGGTCAAAAGATGCTGTATGCCGGAAGACTGCCTTTTTTTCTTTTCTTCAGTTTCGGCAATGCAGAGACATTCTGTTGTGTCACTTTGCCACTGCTGGTCATTCAGTGTAATCTGCAGATGGAAAGGTACACTGTTAGAACATTTACTATAAGAAGTACAAAAAATCTTGATTTTTATAAAGGGTAAACTGATTCATTCTATGGAGTCTGAATAATTGTGAAAATCAACAGCACGTTAGAAAATCAAATCTAAATTTGTGTTTTAACCTCCCATACTTCTCTAAATCCCATGCATCATTTGTGATCACTCTCTAAACAACTGTAGCATGTACATTAGGACATAGATAAAGAGATCTTTTTGCCAGCCAAGTCGCAGCGTACCCATCTCACTTCATTTGTTTAAGGATATGGTACACCAGTAGCAACTAAGCCAGCTGATCAGTTGAGCGAGGAAGGGTTATGCTACAGTTGATGGGAATAATAAAAGCTATGAATAGCATGTTCACCATTATCATTTTAGGCAATTCCTACCAGTTCAGCATTAGTGAAGTTGAGACTCTTATGCTCAAACTTACCTTCATGCAAATTTATAAGTCTCAAAAATTGCCCTAATTACTTTAATCTTACCAGGTTAGTTTTCATGTGGGCATCCTGTCTACCCTGCTACTCATTTCATTACCAAGATAAATGTATGCTGCTGCTTGCTAGGCAACAGAGTGGCCCTCACGTCAGACATCATCTTGCTTTAGCTTTATGATGTCAGCTTGCTAGGCAACAGATTTGCCCTCATGCCAGACAACATCTTGCTATGATGTCAGCTTGCTAGGCAACAGATTTGCCCTCATGCCAGACAACATCTTGCTTTAGCTTTATGATGTCAGAGCGCCTCTGGTCCAATTGTCCTTGTGGAAGCTGACGACACAGGAGGATGAGATATCAAAAGTTATGCAGTAGGTTACTATCTGTATTCATGACTGCAAGGCAAGCAGGAGGGGGAATGGTAAAGGACTCTGAACCACTCAAATCACTGGGGCCTTTTTGAAAGTGGGATGGAGATACAAAAACAGATTATCCTTACCAACAATCCATCTTAAGTATCAGAGTCCAACATACAGAGTGCGGGGGAAGACGTTAAATGAGCTTTCTTCCGTGAGAATGTAACACTATCGTTCTTAATTGAGATAGTGCATTTCAGGCGCAAAAGCAGCAAATTCCTTGACTGGAACTTTGCTAGCAGCGGGATCTAAATCAGGCTTTAGTAGCCTTAGAAGCAATCAGTCTTTTATTAACTATCATGACCAACACAATGTGATCCATATTACTTCCATCTTGACAGAAATTATATACATGCACAGGCCCCCTCTGGAAGGTAGTGAGGACATTTAGATGCTGTGCATGTCTTTTTAATGCCTGAAGGAATGATTGTGAGATTTACTTACCATTTAAATTGGTCAAAAGATGCTGTATACCGGAAGACTGCCTTTTTTCTTTTCTTCAGTTTTGGCAATGCAGAGACATTCTGCTGTGAAACACTGCCACTGCTGGTCATTCAGTATAATCTGCAGATGGAAAAGTCCACTGTTAGCACATTTACTATAAGAAGTACAAAAAATCTTGATTGTTATAAAGGGTAAACAGATTAATTCTATGGAGTCTGAATAATTGTAAAAATCAACAGCACGTTAGAAAACCAAATCTAAATTTGTGTTTTAACCTCCCATACTTCTCTAAATCCCATGCATCATTTGTGATCACTCTCTAAACAACTGTAGCATGTATATTAGGACATAGATAAAGAGATCTTTTTGCCAGCCAAGTGGCAGCGTACCCATCTCACTTCATTTGTTTAAGGATATGGTACACCAGTAGCAATTAAGCCAGCTTATCAGTTGAGCGAGGAAGGGTTATGCTACAGTTATTGGGAATAATAAAAGCTATGAATAGCATGTTCACCATTATCATTTTAGGCAATTCCTACCAGTTCAGCATTAGTGAAGTTGAGACTCTTATGCTCAAACTTACCTTCATGTAAATTTATTAGTCTCAAAAATTGCCCTAATTTCTTTATTCTTACCAGGTTAGATCTCATTTTGGCATCCTGTCTACCCTGCTACTCATTTCATTACCAAGGTAAATGTATCCTGCTGCTTGCTAGGTAACAGAGTGGCCCTCACGTCAGACAACGTCTTGCTTTAGCTTTATGATGTCAGCTTGCTAGGCAACAGATTTGCCCTCATGCCAGACAACATCTTGCTATGATGTCAGCTTGCTAGGCAACAGATTTGCCCTCATGCCAGACAACATCTTGCTTTAGCTTTATGATGTCAGAGCGCCTCTGGTCCAATTGTCCTTGTGGAAGCTGACCACACAGGAGGATGAAGATATCAAAAGTTATGCAGTAGGTTACTATCTGTATTCATGACTGCAAGCAGGAGGGGGAATGGTAAAAGGACTCTGAACCACTCAAATCACTGGGGCCTTTTTGAAAGTGGGATGGAGATACAAAAACAGATTATCCTTACCAACAATCCATCTTAAGTATCAGAGTCCAACATACAGAGTGCAGGGCAAGACGTTAAATGAGCTTTCTTCCGTGAGAATGTAACACTATCGTTCTTAATTGAGATAGTGCATTTCAGGCGCAAAGGCAGCAAATTCCATGACTGGAACTTTGCTAGCAGCGGGATTTAAATCAGGCTTTAGAAGCAATCAGTCTTTTATTAACTATCATGACCAACACAATGTGATCCATATATTACTTCCATCTTGACAGAAATTATATACATGCACTGGCCCCCTCTGGAAGGTAGTGAGGACATTCAGATGCTGTGCATGTCTTTTTAATGCCTGAAGGAATGATTGTGAGATTTACTTTCCGTTTAAATTGGTCAAAAGATGCTGTATGCCGGAAGACTGCCTTTTTTTCTTTTCTTCAGTTTCGGCAATGCAGAGACATTCTGTTGTGTAACTTTGCCACTGCTGGTCATTCAGTGTAATCTGCAGATGGAAAGGTACACTGTTAGAACATTTACTATAAGAAGTACAAAAAATCTTGATTTTTATAAAGGGTAAACTGATTCATTCTATGGAGTCTGAATAATTGTGAAAATCAACAGCACGTTAGAAAATCAAATCTAAATTTGTGTTTTAACCTCCCATACTTCTCTAAATCCCATGCATCATTTGTGATCACTCTCTAAACAACTGTAGCATGTACATTAGGACATAGATAAAGAGATCTTTTTGCCAGCCAAGTCGCAGCGTACCCATCTCACTTCATTTGTTTAAGGATATGGTACACCAGTAGCAACTAAGCCAGCTGATCAGTTGAGCGAGGAAGGGTTATGCTACAGTTGATGGGAATAATAAAAGCTATGAATAGCATGTTCACCATTATCATTTTAGGCAATTCCTACCAGTTCAGCATTAGTGAAGTTGAGACTCTTATGCTCAAACTTACCTTCATGCAAATTTATAAGTCTCAAAAATTGCCCTAATTACTTTAATCTTACCAGGTTAGTTTTCATGTGGGCATCCTGTCTACCCTGCTACTCATTTCATTACCAAGATAATTGCATGCTGCTGCTTGCTAGGCAACAGAGTGGCCCTCACGTCAGACATCATCTTGCTTTAGCTTTATGATGTCAGCTTGCTAGGCAACAGATTTGCCCTCATGCCAGACAACATCTTGCTATGATGTCAGCTTGCTAGGCAACAGATTTGCCCTCATGCCAGACAACATCTTGCTTTAGCTTTATGATGTCAGAGCGCCTCTGGTCCAATTGTCCTTGTGGAAGCTGACGACACAGGAGGATGAGATATCAAAAGTTATGCAGTAGGTTACTATCTGTATTCATGACTGCAAGGCAAGCAGGAGGGGGAATGGTAAAGGACTCTGAACCACTCAAATCACTGGGGCCTTTTTGAAAGTGGGATGGAGATACAAAAACAGATTATCCTTACCAACAATCCATCTTAAGTATCAGAGTCCAACATACAGAGTGCGGGGGAAGACGTTAAATGAGCTTTCTTCCGTGAGAATGTAACACTATCGTTCTTAATTGAGATAGTGCATTTCAGGCGCAAAAGCAGCAAATTCCTTGACTGGAACTTTGCTAGCAGCGGGATCTAAATCAGGCTTTAGTAGCCTTAGAAGCAATCAGTCTTTTATTAACTATCATGACCAACACAATGTGATCCATATTACTTCCATCTTGACAGAAATTATATACATGCACAGGCCCCCTCTGGAAGGTAGTGAGGACATTTAGATGCTGTGCATGTCTTTTTAATGCCTGAAGGAATGATTGTGAGATTTACTTACCATTTAAATTGGTCAAAAGATGCTGTATACCGGAAGACTGCCTTTTTTCTTTTCTTCAGTTTTGGCAATGCAGAGACATTCTGCTGTGAAACACTGCCACTGCTGGTCATTCAGTATAATCTGCAGATGGAAAAGTCCACTGTTAGCACATTTACTATAAGAAGTACAAAAAATATTGATTGTTATAAAGGGTAAACAGATTAATTCTATGGAGTCTGAATAATTGTGAAAATCAACAGCACGTTAGAAAATCAAATCTAAATTTGTGTTTTAACCTCCCATACTTCTCTAAATCCCATGCATCATTTGTGATCACTCTCTAAACAACTGTAGCTTGTACATTAGGACATAGATAAAGAGATCTTTTTGCCAGCCAAGTGGCAGCGTACCCATCTCACTTCATTTGTTTAAGGATATGGTACACCAGTAGCAATTAAGCCAGCTGATCAGTTGAGCGAGAAAGGGTTATGCTACAGTTAATGGGAATAATAAAAGCTATGAATAGCATGTTCACCATTATCATTTTAGGCAATTCCTACCAGTTCAATATTAGTGAAGTTGAGAGACTTAGGCTCAAACTTACCTTCATGCAAATTTATAAGTCTCAAAAAATGCCCTAATTTCTTTATTCTTACCAGGTTAGATCTCATTTTGGCATCCTGTCTACCCTGCTACTCATTTCATTACCAAGGTAAATGTATCCTGCTGCTTGCTAGGTAACAGAGTGGCCCTCACGAGAGACAACGTCTTGCTTTAGCTTTATGATGTCAGCTTGCTAGGCAACAGATTTGCCCTCATGCCAGACAACATCTTGCTTTAGCTTTATGATGTCAGAGCACCTCTGGTCCAATTGTCCTTGTGGAAGCTGACCACACAGGAGGATGAGATATCAAAAGTTATGTAGTAGGTTACTATCTGTATTCATGACTGCAAGGCAAGCAGGAGGGGGATGGTAAAGGACTCTGAACCACTCAAATCACTGGGGCCTTTTTGAAAGTGGGATGGAGATACAAAAACAGATTATCCTTACCAACAATCCATCTTAAGTATCAGAGTCCAACATACATAGTGCAGGGGAAGACGTTAAATGAGCTTTCTTCCGTGAGAATGTAACACTATCGTTCTTAATTGAGATAGTGCACTTCAGGCGCAAAGGCAGCAATTTCCTTGACTGGAACTTTGCTAGCAGCGGGATCTAAATCAGGCTTTAGAATGATAGAGCGCGCGGGTCACCCGACCAATAATTTCGCCACTTCCGGCTTCAGGCCCATATATTTCAAATCACCATATACATTGATCGGATGACCTCACGGTCTGCTATCAGATATTTGTGAGTTCCTTTCGTTATTCCTCAGAGTACCCGACTTACCATCCACCGATGCGGGTACCTATGACCACAATGGATCAGGGAGCTAGCTGTAAAAGGAAAGGCAGCAAAATACAAACCCAACAAATAACATTCAATAGTCTTTGTAAAATGACCACGGACAACTGGAAGTTTTAAAGTCTTTATCTAATTTAGTAAAATTCAGAAATCATCAAATTCACAGTAATTAAGCAATCGATAATCAGAATAACAGAAAGTACATAGCTGAATAGCAAATAAGTCAGTGCAACCATTTATAAACTAATGGAACCAGGACACCTTCAAAATGAAGGATCAGAAATTAGAACGTTTAAGATGAATCACTAAAGATGGGATAGGCTTTGATTAGGACTAGTATTCTAGAATTATCTCAAAATTATGAGACAGGAGTTCGGGACATTTATATAACTATAGGAGAGTCTATGGAGAGAGAGAGACGCTATGCTTTAAGGCAAAAGTTCTTTAGACAGTTTAAGTAAGGATGTTCTAGACCATATCAGGAAATGACAAACTGCAATGCAAAATATAATTTCTAACAGGTAGGGTAACATAGGAACACGTTATGAAATAAATGCAAATAACTTTATGATTCAATGGTTGCGGGAGAAAGCATGGAAAATTAATTCACGTGCAAAGGTATGTCTTTATTGAAGCAAAGACAGAAAAATAGAAAGGTGCAGTTTCAGGAGATTCAGAGCAATATTTACCTAGACTGGTGTGAAAAACCAAACCCTGGCCATGGGTCAGTTAAGGTCAGGAAACCCTCAAGGAAGGATACCCCTCAAATGGACAGCAGGTGCAGAATGGACACCCAAGACAGGACAGGAAAACCAGATTAGGATCAGGACAGGATCGTCAGGACAGGACCCTCAGGACAGGACCGGCACCCGCAGTTCGGAAGCAACGCCTGCGCTCCACCCTCTCTGCAGCTATCGATCAGGACCCCGATTGGGTCAGCGAACTCCCAGCAAAGTGCTCCGCCAGCACTTTAAGGTTCAGTAAAACCTTAGTCTATGGTCAAATTTCGGACAGAGTGCTCCGCAGCTCTCTGTATCTTCAGTCACCTATTGAGTGCGTTGGGTCAGTGACAGGTCAGCTAAACCAGACAAGTCGGACAATTTCCCTAGGTGAACCCAGGGTAGATATACTGTTTTGGGACGGTGTACCACCCCCCAATGTTGCAAAGTGTCAGAATCCCTCAATTTGGATTGGTCCTAAGGTAGGGTTTGGGTAACACACCAATCAGAACAGACTATTTGGAGGCCTACTTTGCATCTCTGGGTACCGCCTAGCGAGATTGGGGTTCCCATGAGAAAGTCGCACAGAATACAATGAACAGAACACATTTCGATACAATAGAACATAATCATGATGCTTCTGCTGGGTGAAGGTGCACTTTCCCAGGGTGGCTCTGGCATCAACCTTCTTTGGCCTGAGTTCAATGTCGTGGCAGCCTCTAGTGATTCTGCGCAGAAATACCCTCCAAGATGGACTCCCCAGCCCAGCACCCCTCCGAGTCGAGGATACATGAAAAGTAAGCGAAAACAAATTAAAACATAGAAGTGACGGTATGAAAAACACATCATGGGTTGTGTACTTTAAACTTATCATTATAAAAATATACTATGCAGTTTAAATGTTAGCAACATATACACGAACACAAGAGCATTCACCACGTTATTCACGAAAGCTGTGTATTACGCATGCGCACCTTTTCCCACCCACTTATAACTACGTCAGGTCACGTGAGTGTGACTGACGCATGCGCAGAAGCAATTTACCAAGGGGCGGCCATGTTTAGGAACACGGATTAGTTGTATTAGAAATACACATACGCAAGCTTCCTCTACTTCGTTTGAATATAAAAATAAAAGATTAGTAAGACGTACAAATTTTATTAATTGATTACACAGGCGAGGTTCATGACTCGAGCAAGTCGCGATGCGAAGCTTGCTCTATCAATCCCCTCTTTGATGATATTTACTATCATCACAAAAATAATGGAACCAGATGCCAACTTCTTCACACTTTATACAACTCTATCTCTTCCAGCAAGCGATCCAGCTTCTCTTTTTCATTTTTGGTAGGGTGAGAATTTTTCACCTTTTTGTATATCTGATTATTCATTTCTTCTAATTCAAGCTCATCCACACTCCGTTTCACTCCTCTGGCATTCACTTGATGCTTTCTGGTGTGCTTACGGCATTTGCAACAGACAAATATGAAAAATAGGATAAGACCTATAATTCCAATTGGCATCAGTACCTTAAACAATAAGCTTTTACCTAAGCCAGCAAGCCAATGACCTACATTTGAGAGACCATCTACCAGTCTCTTCCAGGCACTGTCAACCTCGAGTGGTTTGAGTTCCTTTTCCAAATTAGTAATGTTTTTCACATATCTTTTGAGCTGCACACTTTTGTCCGGAATATAAGTGCAACAATGTTGCGCCTTCAACATCCGGCAGACTCCGCCCTCTTTTGCTAATAAGGTGTCAAGAGCAAGTCTGTTCTGCAAAACCATTGATCTGATCGCAACCATTTCGGTATTGACCAGCAGAAATCCATGAGCTGTGTCCGTAGACAACACATCCACTATAGTGGACAATTTGCAAATTCTGTGAGTGTTCAGAACCACTCCCACTCCAGGTATCAGTGCACTGAAAATACTACCCATTATTTCACCTACGCTTTCTCTTTTACTACGCACTAAGCCATTAGTATTTTCACTGCTTCCAGCAACTTCATTCACATGGTATATTTTCGGGAAGACAATGCCAAAATAGCAGCTTCCATACCAGTGATCCGGCAATTTGAAATAAGCCTTGTCTCCACATATATAATAAATTCCAGGAAACACAGGCTCTGACCCATTTTTGAAACCCCATCCTCCAATTACCTTGTAATTATGTTCACATTCACTGGAACCAATGAAAATGTTATTATAATAGCTAGTCTTCTCGCGATGAAGACATAGCTTTCCTTTCTTTTCAAAATCCAGCAACAGAGCAGGTCCCGCCCCACCCTTTGAGGTGCCTTCCATGTCCTCAGCCCATTTTGGCATTTTCTGTTTTACATCATCTGCCTTTCTTTTTATTTTTATTCTCCTCTTCTCTGCCATGTTCAGGAACATCTTTTCCTGCTCACGCAAAGAGCAGGTCAAGTTATCTCTGTGTGCGTCACCTATGTCTATATTACCTATAGTCAGGAAGTATTCGCCCATATAGCGAGTAACGTCACTTTTGGTATGTACAGGATTCAGGTTCCCACGTATAGGAAGTTCAGAAAAGATCACGTCATTGTTAGAGTAATAGTACTGTAACGGTCCTCTTTTGTAAAATAAGCTTGCTAAAATACTACAAGAAATTCCATATGTCAGGGGCAGGTGATGGTATGTCACGCCTTCAGCCACAGAGGTAGGTAGCTTCATGCAGACATAGCAATCTTCAATTTCCATAGTCTCTACATAGTGTATTAACAAGTTTGCGAAAACATTTAAATGTGTCTTGTTTCTAACTCCGTGGTAATGTAGTCCTTCCTCATCTGATGCTTCTAAGTCTCGTTTTGTTTGTTTGAGTGCTCTCTCATGTCTTGCTACACTTTGTGTTGTCAGT
Source organism: Lissotriton helveticus (assembly GCF_964261635.1). NCBI lineage: Eukaryota > Metazoa > Chordata > Amphibia > Caudata > Salamandridae > Lissotriton > Lissotriton helveticus. Next base: position 1,337,772,053 of record NC_136067.1, on the reverse strand, counting down.
TCTTCAGTCTCAGTATTTACAATCTCAGTAGGGTCAATATTAGTATTTTTGCTCACCGGAAAAAGGAATGAAAACTGTTAGTCCTATCCAAACTAATATCACTATAATTATACTACATACACATACTTTGCAGCATGTTTTGCAACAACTGCGACTAGGTCTACCACTCACGTTTGAATCAGACATTTTGGCTCAGAAGAAGTTTCTCGACCCCTCTTTGTGTCTTTGCACGAGTAGCTTATTTTGTGCAAGTTCACGGTGGCTCGTCTTCTTCTTCGGCAGAGTACTCAACGACTGGTTCTCCGTCGCTTTCGTCAGTTATATCAAGATCCTCAAATTCTTCCAAAACGAGCGTCCATTCAGGAGACTTGTACTTTTTGTTTTGTCTTTTTATTCGATCGCTCCTTCTTTTGGAAGTGTCTTCTGGTTGTTCTGCTATGCGAGAACTCCTCCTTTCTTCGGCACGTTTTTCTTCTACCGTTTTTATCCTCAGCCTCAATTTCTTTATGAATCCAGGCTCAAGGTGCTTTCTTTTCTTAAGTCTTTTAGTGGGTACTGGTATTTCGTTTTCTTTTATTGCCCTTTTATTTTCATTTGCTTGTTGCAATTCTGCTTCCTTTTCTTCCCTTCCTATCTGACTAGTTCCAGGGCTCGTATCTATTTCTTCTGCCTGGTTACTAAACTGGCCTTGTTCAGGAGAGTTTTGTTTTTGCTTTTCAAATGTCTCTGTTTCTGTTTCCTGAACACGTTCTTCTAACCCTACCTGATCCTGTTCGAGCACTTCGTTCTCTTGACTTTCTTCCGCTCGAACCTCTTTACTAGGTCTAATCTGTTTTTCGACTTCTGGAGTTTGGGGAGGTGTATCAATTATTTGCTCAGTCCCTGTCTGACCTTCTCCTTCCTCAGTTTTGATGTGAATCTCAATAGTCTGAGGTTCTTCGCCTGTGCCTTGCTTTTCCTCTCTATTCCACTCTCTACCTTCCCAAATTCGCTCTCTTGTTCTGATTGGGTCTTCGGTGAGGTCAATCAAGGGTATCCACTCATCTGGCCATATGCTTGGCAGCTCGTCATCAGCTACTTCTGGACCAACTTCTGGGAACCCCTCAGCAGGCTGGACTCTTGGTAGCTCGTCATCAACTACTCCTGGACCAACGTCTGCGGACCCCTCAGCTTGACTGGTACTGGGCTGTACGTCGTCAGTTACTTATGGTCTTGCTTCTGCAGGCCCCTCTGCTGGACGGCCTTCTTCTCCAGGCTCCTTGTCTGGTAGTACCTTCTGGGTGTGGCTGGCGTGGATCCAATGGGGAACACCTGCACACTTCACTGCTGTGGTCGTTACCAGGATTACTTGGCGCTTCTGTCCCCACCTTGGTGCCAGGCAGCTCGACCGAGTATGCTTCTTGATTTTGACCCAGTCCCCTGGAACCAGTTTGTGGAGAGGAGTCGTTGGATTGGCGACGGCGTCTTCTCGGATCTGGCGAGAGATATAACGCACTTGGTCACCTAATCTCTTGCAGTATTCAAGCACCAAATCATCAGTAATACTCAACAGTTTGCTTCCTGGTACCCACGCTTGTCTCATCACTCTTCCCATCAGGATTTCATGGGGGCTCAGGCCTGTTTTCCGGTCTGGAATACTTCGGAGTCCCATCAGAACCAGAGGCAGGGCCTTTACCCAGGTCATGCCAGATGCATCACACAATTTCGCTAGTCTTGTTTTGATAGTCCCGTTTATTTGTTCCACCACTCCAGAAGCCTCTGGATGATATGCACAGTGGAGTTTTTGCGAGATCCCAAATGCCTTACAGAGTTGGTCGATCACATCATTCTGAAAATTTCGGCCTCTATCTGATTCAATAGTGACTGGAACCCCGAATCTAGGTATCAGTTCTTTCAGTAAACACTTGGCTACTGTCAGTGTCTCACTTTGGGGAGTAGGGTAAGCTTCCACCCACTTTGAAAATAGGCAGACAATGACAAGGACATAACGTTTCCCCTCACAATGTGGCATGGTGATGAAATCAACCTGTATTCTCACAAAGGGACCCCCTGACCTCCCAATTTTCCCTACTTCCACCATTGTTCTCTTGCCTGGATTCATCTGTTGACATGACAGGCACCTCTGGCAGAGGGACTCTGCTACTTTCCTGAACTTTTTGCTGTACCAAGTCTGTTGGAATACCAGAATCATGGCGTCCGTACCAATGTGTGATCCCTCATGTATCAATCTCGCCATTGTGCCAAGCAAGTGTCTGGGTAACACAGGCATACCATTTGGGCCCAAGATGACACCATCCTCACGTCTTGGTCTACACCCTTCTTCCTTCCACTTCTCTCTCTCTTGCCAGGGTGTCGCCTGCTGCCATTCTCTCACTTCATCCCATGTAGGCACTTCTTCAAACACTCGAAGTTGGCAGCTGGTTCCGGGCCCCCCCCGTTTTGGATTTATGATCAATCGATCCCTGGCGCATAATTGTGCCACTCGATCAGCGAAATCATTTCCCAATGATACAGGGTCAAAGTCCTTCTTATGGGCAACACACTTGACCACTGCCAATTCCTTTGGTAATTGGATTGCCTCTAAAAGGTCTTGAACAACTTTTCCATTTCGAATAGGGGTACCTGATGAAGTCAGGAACTCCCTCTGTAGCCATAATTGGCCAAAGTCATGCACAACTCCAAAACAGTACTGACTGTCAGTATACACTGTTAGGCGTACGTTTTTCCCCAATTTGCAAGCTTTTATCATAGCGATCAATTCGGCTACTTGTGCAGACTTTACTTCAAATAAATAACCTGCTTCTACAATTTTGGTTAAGGAGACTACCGCATAGGCAGCACTCAGGCCTCCTTCTTCATGTCTTAGGCATGAACCATCCACAAACAATTCCATGTCATGTTTAGGCAAAGGTGTTTCTTTAATGTCTGGGCGTGGTTTTGTGCACAATTCTGTTAAATCAATGCAGTTATGCTCATTTTCCTCCCCATCTTCCATATCCATTGAGTTGGGAAGCAGAGTGGCGGGGTTCAGAATGTTGCACCGGACAATCGTTATATTTGCAGCACCCACGAGAATCCTCTCGTATTTAGTCAGCCGACTAGGGGTGAGATACTGAGATTTCGTTCTTGTTAGCAAAATTACCACTCCATGTGGAACATACACAGTTACAGGATGTCCCATGACAATGGATTCACTCTGCTCTAAACTTGTGCAAGTAGCAGCTACTGCTTTCAGACATCCTGGTAATCCAGCAGCCACTGGATCCAGGGTGGCAGAAAAGTATGCCACAGGCCTTCTGGTTGTGCCATGCTCCTGGGTTAGGACTGACAACGCGCAATTATCGCGAGTGTCACAGAACAGGGCAAATTCCTTGGAATAGTCTGGCATTCCCAATGCAGGGGCTGTACACAGACAATCTCGCAATTTTGTGAAGGCTGTTAAGCTTTCATCATCCCATTCTACAATATCCGGTGTTCCTCTCTTGGTCATTTTTATCAAAGGCCTAGTTAGGACTGCAAATCCCATAATCCATTGCCTGCAGTATCCTATCACTCCAAGGAACATTCTGATTTCTTTCGTACGGGGTAACTGCATCTTTTGAATTATTCTCACTCTTTCTGACGTTACTTTCCTGATGCCTTTCTCTATCTGGTGCCCCAGATATTTTACTGATTTTGCACAGAACTGTAATTTTTCAGGGGCCACTTTATGTCCCTTTTCACTCAGGTGATTCAGTAGGGCAATGGTGTCAATCACACAATCTTTATGACTTTTGGACGCCACCAAGAGGTCGTCAATGTATTGTACCAAAACAGAATTTCCAGGTAAGACCAAAGTTTCCAAGCATTTTTTCAAGATCTGATTAAAGATAGAGGGGCTTTCTGTGTACCCCTGGGGGACCCTATTCCAGACATACACGTGACTGTTGAAAGCAAATGAGAAAAGAAATTTGCTGTCTGGATGCAAGGGAATGGAAAAGAATGCATGACATAGGTCTATCACAGTGAACCACTCAGCATCCCAGGGAATCTGATACAGAATCACTGCTGGGTTCGGGACAATAGGGCAGCAAGGAACCACTATCTTGTTTACCTTTCTTAGGTCCTGAACTACTCTGTACTTGCCACTAGGCTTTTTGATGCCCATAATCGGTGAGTTGCATGGGCTACTTATTACTTCCTGTATGATGTTTCCTTCTAGCAATTTATGTATTTCCAGGGCAACACCTGCTCTCACTTCTGCATTCATTCTGTAGGGTTTAGTATTAGGGTATACTGCATTGTCCTTTATTGCTATCTGTATGGGGTCTACGTTTTTCATTAATCCTACATCTTTCCCGGTAAAGTCCCATACCTCTGGCTTCACTGTTTCTTGGAGTTCTTTGGGCAAATCCTGCATAGTCATTCATTTAATTTATAAATGCCATCTTCATCTGGGGTCTGAATTTCAACACCCTTTGGTGTGCAAAAGATAGTACAGTTCATTTTGCACAGCAAATCACGTCCCAGTAAGTTCACTGGACTGGTGTCACAAACGACAAATCTATGCATTTCTTTAAAGTTTCCAATTGAGATCTCCATGGGCTCGGTAACAGGAGTACTAATCAGTTGATTAGATACCCCCACTATTTGGATTGCTTCTCCCGAGAGGGGTAGGTTTGGAACGTCCACTGTTCTTACAGTAGAACGGGTAGCGCCAGTGTCCAACAGAAAAGTGACATCATTTCCGTCAACCTTTCCTTCAATGTATGGTCCGGACTGGTCTACCGGCAAGGAGGCGCCAAGCACGCACTCCTCGTCCTCCCCTCTCAGGCCCAGTCAGTACTGGTCATCACAAAAGAAGGTATCATTTAGTAAATACTGCGAAGTTGCTGTATTTCTGTTCTCATTGCTCCCCCAGACTTCTACGTCCTCACCCTGCGTGGATTTTCCCTTAAATACTTGCTTTGGTGCTCGGGGCAACTGAATCGTTTTTACCTGTTGTTGGGTCTTTCTTGGTCTTTCATTCTGCGTCTGTGGAGTTAAATCAGGTGTTTGGGAGTTATCATCCTGCAAATAGGGACACTCGTCTCGCCAGTGTCCAATTTCTCCGCACTGGTGGCAGGGAAATTTCTTCTTAGCCTCCTCCCTGCTCATTTTGGGCCGGGGCTTTCCTCCACCCCCACGACCTGGATTCTGAGTAGTTTTGGCCATTTTATTCAATTGTTTTTCCTGCTGTTCTGCGAGCTTCACTTGAGCCCACATAACATTCTCCTTGAGAGCCTTTTTCTTTTCTGCCATCTCGTCCTCGCAGTACTTCGCGTACCGTAGGACCTCATCCATCTTTTTAGTATGCCAACAGATTTTGTTATCTTTTATCCATTGACAAATTTCGGGTCTTAAACCATTTACAAACCTGTAAATAAAATGTGTCATATCCTTCATCTCGATGTTATCTATACCACTGTATGTTTTGAACACCTGCAACAGCCTTTCATAAAAGGAGTGCACTGTCTCGTCTCTTTCCTTCGTGGTTCTATCTATCTTAGTCCAATCAGTTTCCTTTGCTGGCACCTTTAATTTTAGATGCTGAATTACTTGTTCATATTTTCTCATCACTTCTTTCGATGGTTCCCCTGTTTTGTCATCTCTCAGGTATTCCTCACTAGGCCAAGCTATGGCTATTTTACACTCGGTCCATAGATCTACAGGGACCACAATGTCAAAGAACCCATCCAGGTCTTTCCACAGGCATTTTTGCACCTTTACGAACCTTTCCACCTGCCTGTACCAGTCGACTGGCTTTTCGCGCAATTTCGGGAAATCGTTAGTAAAGGACACAATATCCTGTCTGGACCATGGAACGTGCACATACTTTCCACCTGGTACTTCGCGCATAGGGCATAACTGTTCTGGCTTGTCAGCTTCTCTTAGAGCGAATTCGGGAGTTGCCTGCCTAGACCTGGCCTCATCCTTTTTCTTGACCAATCTGGCTTTCCACCTTTCCACATCTCCCCATTTTTGCAATACGGTCAATAGTTCCTTGACCTGTGCTTTCTTCCCTAAAACATTCAAGTTTTCCAAATCCTTGTCTGAGAAATCTGCCCTATATGGTTTCTGCAGTGGTTTTGATTTTGAAATATCTATTCCCATGCTAGCAGCAGTATCTGTCAGTTTTTCATGAAGTACTCGGGTATTTCGGGTGAGACTCTTGCAGATAAACAGCATTTCGTCTTCGGAGTAGGTATTTAATCTGTCTAATCCTACATTTCCTGCCATCAATTCCTCTATTTCTATTCTCAGCTTGTAGAGATCTAAAGGTTTCGTTGGGGACGTTTGTTTTTCAAATTCTTGACTCCATCTTTCGATTTCTTCAGGAGTCACCAAGGTGACACTCTTAGTACCTGAGGTCGACTCCATCTGAATTTCCCTCGCGTTAAAAGGATTATGTCTTTTCTGTATCCTTTTTCCTGTATTTCTAACGGGCAGATCTAGCAGCGAGACCTCCGACTCACACTCACTTGTCTGGTCATCTATGATTAAGGGTTCTGGTCTGGTCGGTGCAATGACAGGAGAAATTACTGGAGGTTTCGGACTCCCTTGACGGTCCCCGTACAACGGAACCACCGGTCCGATAGTTACTGGGATCGTTAAGGCTTCAGGACTTGCGTTTAGTTGTGACATTTTCCGTATTATTTCAGCTCTCTGATTTCCAAGACGCTTCTCGCTCTTTCTCTTCTAATAACCTGTCCAAAGATTTGTCATGTAACACCTGCGGGGTCAGAATAGGAGCATAACTCGGGGCAGTGGGATGTGTCTCACTTGGTCCTCCGCCATAATTAGGTTTCTGAAACAAACTTCCCGTGCCTAGGATTCTCGGATCTTCCTCATCCCGGGGCTGTAATAACGGCATTCCTGAACCTAAGGACCTCACCTCACCTCCGTAGGGGGGGCGAGAGCAAAAATCTCCTTCCCGTGAATGTCCCATCTCCCCACCAATTGGTCTCCTTGGGTAAATACTTCTTGTATCTACGGGTCCTAGATTTTCAGTATAAGGAGGAATTAGATAATCCCCTCCTACACTTGCGGACCTGACCTCTTCCCTTTGTAGGGGTCTCCGGGGAATATCTCCTGCACTCGAAGGTCGGTGTCCCTCATTTTAAGGAGGCAGACTTCTCATGCATATGTCATCTAACAATTCGTCATCTGATTCTCCGAGGGGCCCCCAGTGTTTGGATTTCTCTGTCCTTTTTCCCCCCCCAGGAGGATCTTCTGCTGGCATCATGGGAAACAGTCCCTCAACAATCATGCTCTGTCTCCATTCTTTCATCTTTTTATCTCGGGTTTCTTGTTTCAGTTTTGGGTAATACTTTGTCAGCCCTTTGTCCATTCGGGGCTTTTCTCTTTGGAAAGCCTCAATCTCCCATTCCTCTAATGCCTCATACTGCATTAGTCTCGGTCTGGGATGTAATTCATTCATTCGGGTTCTTAAATTGAATAGGATCCTACCATTAAAGGTACCTTCTAACGGAAAGGCCATTATTCCGTCATCTTGTGTGTATTTCGCCCAATTTTCTAACCACACACATGTATTGTACCCTCTGTCGAACATCATGAAAGAGGCAGGCGTATTTGGTGGTGGAATAACAATGCCCTCTAGTTTTGATCGGCTTGTCCTTTTTGAAGTAATTCTTTACCTTATTTACAAGGGACAATTTTCGCTTATTTCCGTACATAATGTCGTATCTATTAGCCTTCCACTGATCCCTTTCAAACCCTAGGTTTCTTGGATCGGGTCTAGTCTCTGGAGTATACGAGTGCCACATACGATTTCTACGCTTAACTTTATTTACAAAATTACCTCCAATCAGAATGCGTCTTGTAATTCCGCGTAGACCAATGGGGTGCACGAGTTCAAATATTTTCGGCCAATGGGTGCGTGGCCTTTCCGCGAGACAGTTCTCACGCTTCGGCGCTCACCCCTCCTTCACAATTCCAGCCCCGCTACCCGCCTGCTGTTTCTACCAATCCCAGCGCGGCACGGAGTGACGTCAGAGACGCTTCGCGACTGACTCCCTCCCTTCACAAGGTAACGGAAACTTTCTTTCTTTCTAAAGTGCTTAGTACTTGGTTATTTTACGACGAATACACATTCGCCACAGTGCTCAAGTGTCTAGACAGGAAAGAGTTGTTATAATGCAAGTAAACTACTTCCATTTACTTTTCACACACTACGGGTAGATCTCTTCCGCCTACCCTTCACTCTAGCATCAGTGAACCTGTTACTTCCCTAGACCCATCCACTCATTCCGGGATATATCCGAGTCTAAGGTTTCCCAGCGGACCCCTTTGCTTTCACCCAAGCTCCGATGAACCTGCTACTCTTCCGATGTGACCCTTATTAGGTTACGCCACTATGGGAATTTTGCCAATGAACCTCGTTACTAACATTTATTCACACATGTATTCAGAAAAAGCCCTAGTTAGTGCTTCCGGTTCTATCTAACCTGCACCTAACTTTCCTTGAGCCTGCGACCTCAAGCAAATGGATTCTATTACCCACTCGCTTTTCAATTCCCCGGGGATTTCCGACAACATTTAACAAAACGTTTTACATACGCATGGATTAATACATATAACAATATAAGAACAAGAATAACAATTTTCAAACAATTCATAAATTTAAAAGCAACACATTTCAAGAGAGTGATCAATTCCTCGAAACGGCCGCTCTTGTAGCAGCATCAATATACTAGCAGCTACCGACTTGACTTAGCTTAACTAGTCCTACCTAACCTTTAACTATTCCCTAACCATAACTCTGCTACCAGAAAATACTGATAGAGCGCGCGGGTCACCCGACCAATAATTTTGCCACTTCCGGCTTCGGGCCCATATATTTCAAATCACCATATACATTGATCGGATGACCTCACGGTCTGCTATCAGATATTTGTGAGTTCCTTTCGTTATTCCTCAGAGTACCCGACTTACCATCCACCGATGCGGGTACCTATGACCACAATGGATCAGGGAGCTAGCTGTAAAAGGAAAGGCAGCAAAATACAAACCCAACAAATAACATTCTATAGTCTTTGTAAAATGACCACGGACAACTGGAAGTTTTAAAGTCTTTATCTAATTTAGTAAAATTCAGAAATCATCAAATTCACAGTAATTAAGCAATCGATAATCAGAATAACAGAAAGTACATAGCTGAATAGCAAATAAGTCAGTGCAACCATTTATAAACTAATGGAACCAGGACACCTTCAAAATGAAGGATCAGGAATTAGAATGTTTAAGATGAATCACTAAAGATGGGATAGGCTTTGATTAGTACTAGTATTCTAGAATTATCTCAAAATTATGAGACAGGAGTTCGGGACATTTATATAACTATAGGAGAGTCTATGGAGAGAGAGAGACGCTATGCTTTAAGGCAAAAGTTCTTTAGACAGTTTAAGTAAGGATGTTCTAGACCATATCAGGAAATGACAAACTGCAATGCAAAATATAATTTCTAACAGGTAGGGTAACATAGGAACACGTTATGAAATAAATGCAAATAACTTTATGATTCAATGGTTGCGGGAGAAAGCATGGAAAATTAATTCACGTGCAAAGGTATGTCTTTATTGAAGCAAAGACAGAAAAATAGAAAGGTGCAGTTTCAGGAGATTCAGAGCAATATTTACCTAGACTGGTGTGAAAAACCAAACCCTGGCCATGGGTCAGTTAAGGTCAGGAAACCCTCAAGGAAGGATACCCCTCAAATGGACAGCAGGTGCAGAATGGACACCCAAGACAGGACAGGAAAACCAGATTAGGATCAGGACAGGATCGTCAGGACAGGACCCTCAGGACAGGACCAGCACCCGCAGTTCGGAAGCAACGCCTGCGCTCCACCCTCTCTGCAGCTATCGATCAGGACCCCGATTGGGTCAGCGAACTCCCAGCAAAGTGCTCCGCCAGCACTTTAAGGTTCAGTAAAACCTTAGTCTATGGTCAAATTTCGGACAGAGTGCTCCGCAGCTCTCTGTATCTTCAGTCACCTATTGAGTGCGTTGGGTCAGTGACAGGTCAGCTAAACCAGACAAGTCGGAAAATTTCCCTAGGTGAACCCAGGGTAGATATACTGTTTTGGGACGGTGTACCACCCCCCAATGTTGCAAAGTGTCAGAATCCCTCAATTTGGATTGGTCCTACGGTAGGGTTTGGGTAACACACCAATCAGAACAGACTATTTGGAGGCCTACTTTGCATCTCTGGGTACCGCCTAGCGAGATTGGGGTTCCCATGAGAAAGTCGCACAGAATACAATGAACAGATCACATTTCGATACAATAGAACATAATCATGATGCGTCTGCTGGGTGAAGGTGCACTTTCCCAGGGTGGCTCTGGCATCAACCTTCTTTGGCCTGAGTTCAATGTCGTGGCAGCCTCTAGTGATTCTGCGCAGAAATACCCTCCAAGATGGACTCCCCAGCCCAGCACCCCTCCGAGTCAAGGATACATGAAAAGTAAGCAAAAACAAATTAAAACATAGAAGTGACGGTATGAAAAACACATCATGGGTTGTGTACTTTAAACTTATCATTATAATAATATACTATGCAGTTTAAATGTTAGCAACATATACACGAACACAAGAGCATTCACCACGTTATTCACGAAAGCTGTGTATTACGCATGCGCACCTTTTCCCACCCACTTATAACTACGTCAGGTCACGTGAGTGTGACTGACGCATGCGCAGAAGCAATTTACCAAGCGGCGGCCATGTTTAGGAACACGGATTAGTTGTATTAGAAATACACATACGCAAGCTTCCTCTACTTCGTTCGAATATAAAAATAAAAGATTAGTAAGACGTACAAATTTTATTAATTGATTACACAGGCGAGGTTCATGACTCGAGCAAGTCGCGATGCGAAGCTTGCTCTATCAGAAGCAATCAGTCTTTTATTAACTATCATGACCAACACAATGTGATCCATATTACTTCCATCTTGACAGAAATTATATACATGCACAGGCCCCCTCTGGAAGGTAGTGAGGACATTCAGATGCTGTGCATGTCTTTTTAATGCATGAAGGAATGATTGTGAGATTTACTTACCATTTAAATTGGTCAAAAGATGCTGTATGCCGGAAAACTGCCATTTTTTTCTTTTCTTCAGTTTCGGCAATGCAGAGACATTCTGCTGTGAAACACTGCCACTGCTTGTCATTCAGTATAACCTGCAGATGGAAAAGTCCACTGTTAGCACATTTACTATAAGAAGTACAAAAAATCTTGATTGTTATAAAGGGTAAACAGATTAATTCTATGGAGTCTGAATAATTGTGAAAATCAACAGCACGTTAGAAAACCAAATCTAAATTTGTGTTTTAACCTCCCATACTTCTCTGAATCCCATGCCTCATTTGCAATCACTCTCTAAACAACTGTAGCATGTACATTAGGACAAAGATTAAGAAATATGTTTGCCAGCCAAGTAGCAGCGTACTCTTCTCACTTCATTTGTTTTAGGATATGGTACACCAGTAACAATTAAGCCAGCTGAGAAGTTGAGCGAGGAAGGGGTATGCTACAGTTAATGGGAATAATAAACACTATGAATAGCATGTTCACCATCATCATATGAGGCAATTCCTACCAGTTCAGCAATAGTAAAGTTGAGACTCTTATGCTCAAACTTACCTTCATACAAATGTATACATTTAAAAAAACTGCCCTAATTTCTTTAATCTTACCAGGTTAATTCTCATTTGGTCATCCGGTCTACCCTGCTACTCATTTCATTACCAAGATAAATGTATCCTGCTGCTTGCTAGGCAACACAGTGGCTCTCACGTCAGACAACACCTTTCTTTAGCTTTATGATGTCAACTTGCTAGGCAACAGATTTGCCCTCATGCCAGACAACATCTTGCTTTAGCTTTATGATGTCAGAGCGCCTCTGGTCCAATTGTCCATGTGGAAGCTGACCACACAGGAGGATGAAATGTCAGAAGTTATGTAGTAGGTTACTATCTGTATACATGACTGCAAGGTAAGCAGGAGGGTGAATGGTAAAGGACTTTGAACCGCTCAAAGCACTGGGGCATTTTTGAAAGTGGGATGGAGATACAAAAACAGATTATCCTTACCAACAATCCATATTAAGTATCAGAGTCCAACATACAGAGTGCAGGGGAAGATGTTAAATGAGCTTCCTTCCGTGAGAATGTAACGCTATCGTTCTAAATTGAGATAGTGCATTTCAGCCGCAAAGGCAGCAATTTCCTTGACTGGAACATTGCTAGCACCGGGATCTAAATCAGGCTTTAGTAGCCTTAGAAGCAGTCAGTCTTTTATTAACTATCATGACCAACACAACGTGATCCATATTACTTCCATCTTGACAGAAATTATTTACCAGCACAGGCCCCCACTGGAAGGTAGTGAGGATATTCAGATGCTGTGAAAGTCTTTTTAATGGCTAAAGGAATGATTGTGAGATTTACTTACCATTGAAATTGGTCAAATAATGCTGTAGGCCGGAAGACTGCCTTTTTTTTCTTCAGTCTCGGCAATGCAGAGACATTCTGTTATGAAACACTGCCACTGCTGGTCATTCAGTATAATCTGCAGATGGAAAAGTCCACTGTTAGCACATTTACTATAAGCAGTACAAAAAAATCTTGATTTTTATAAAGGTTAAACAGATTAATTCTAAAAATCTTGATTTTTATAAAGGGTAAACAGAATAATTCTATGGAGTCCGTATAATTGTGAAAATCAACAGCACGTTAGAAATCAAATCTACATTTGTGTTTTTAACCTCCCATACTTCTCTGAATCCCATGCCTCATTTGCAATCACTCTCTAAACAACTGTAGCATGTTCATTAGGACAAACATAAAGAAATATTTTTGCCAGCCAAGTGGCAGCGTACTCTTCTCACTTCATTTGTTTTAGGATATGGTACACCAGTAGCAATTAAGCCAGCTGATAAGTTGAGCGAGGAAGGGGTATGCTACAGTTAATGGGAATAATAAACACTATGAATAGCATGTTCACCATCATCATATTAGGCAATTCCGCCCAGTTCAGCAATAGTAAAGTTGAGACTCTTATGCTCAAACTTACTGATAGAGCAAGCTTCGCATCGCGACTTGCTCGAGTCAAGAACCTCGCCCGTGTGTAATTAATTAATAAATTGTACGTCTTACTAATCTTTTATTTTTATATTCAAACGAGGTAGAGGAAGCTTACGTATGTGTTTTCTAATACAACTAATCCATGTCTCTAAAACATGGCCGCCGCTTGAAAAGTTCTTCTGCGCATGCGTCAGTCACACTCACGTGACCTGACGTAGTTATAAGTTTTGGTGGGAAAGGGTGCGCATGCGTAATACACAGCTTTCGTGAATAACGTGGTAATGCTCTTGTGAGCGTGTATATGTTACTAACATTTCAGTTGCATAGTATATTTTTATAATGATAAGTTTAAAGTACAAACCCAATGATGTGTTTACATACATTTATTTCTATGTATTAATTTGTTTTCGCTTACTTTTCATGTATCCTCGACTCGGAGGGGTGCTGGGCTGGGGAGTCCATCTTGGAGGGTATTTCTGCGCAGACTCGCCAGAAGTTGCTATGGCATTGAATTCAGGCCAAAGAAGGTTGATGCCAGAGCCACCCTGGGAAAGGGACACCTCACCCAGCAGAAGCATCATGATTATGCTCAATTGTAACCAAAATGTATTCTCTTCATTGTATTCTGTGCGGCTTTCTCATGGGAACCCCAAACTTGCTAGGCGGTACCCAGAGATGTAAATTAGGCCTCCAAATAGTCTATTCTGATTGGTGTGTTACCCAAAGCCTACCTTAGGACCAATCCAAATTGAGGGATTCTGACACTTTGCAACATTGGGGGGGTGGTACACCGTCCCAGAACAGTACAACTACCCTGGGTTTACCTAGGGAAATTGTCCGACTTGTCTGGTTTAGCTGACCTGTCACTGACCCAACGCACTCAATAGGTGACTGAAGATACAGAGTACTGCGGAGCACTCTGTCCGAAATTGACCATAGACTAAGGTTTTACTAAACCTTAAAGTGCTGGCGGAGCACTTTGCTGGGAGTTCGCTGACCCAATCGGGGTCTTGATCGATAGCTGCAGAGAGGGTGGAGCGCAGGCGTTGCTTCTGAACTGCGGGTGCTGGTCCTGTCCTGAGGGTCCTGTCCGAGAGGTCCTGTCCTGATTCCTAATCTGAGGGTTTCCTGTCCTGTCCTGGGTGTCCATTCTGCACCTGCTGTCCTTTGAGGGGTATCCTTCCTTGAGGGTTTCCTGTCCTTAACTGACCCGTGGCCAGGGTTTGGTTTTCACACCAGTCTAGGTAAATATTACTCAGAATCTCCTGAAACTGCACCTTCCTATATTTCTGTCTTTTGCTTTAATAAAGACATACCTTTGCATATGTTAATTTTCCATGCTTTTCCGCAACCATTTAATCATAAAGTCATTTGCATTTGTTCCATAACGTGTTCCTATGTTACCCTACCTGTTAGAAATTATATTTTGCATTGCAGTTTGTCATTTCCTGATATGGTCTAGAACCTCCTTACTTAAACTGTCTAAAGAACTTTTGCCTTAAAGCATAGCGTGTCTCTCTTCACAGATTCTCCTATAGCTATATAAATGTCTCGAACTCCTGTCTTATTCCCTTGAAATAGTTCTAGAATACTAGTCCTAATCAAAGCCTATCCCATCTTTAGTGATTCATCTTAAACGTTCTAATTCCTGATCCTTCATTTAAGTGTGTCCTGATTCCATTAGTCTATAAATGGTTGCTCTGACTTCTTTGCTATTCAGCTATGTACTTTCTGTTAGTCTGATTATCGATTGCTTAATTACTGTGAATTTGAGGATTTCTGAAGTTTACTAAATTAGATAAAGACTTTAAAACTTCCAGTTGTCCGTGGTCATTTTACAAAAGGTATTGAATATTATTTTGTTGGGTTTGTATTTTGCTGCCTTTCCTTTTACAGCTAGCTCCCTGATCCATTGTGGTCATAGGTACCCGTGTCGGTGGATGGTAAGTCGGGTACGCTGAGGAATAACGAAGGGAACTCACAAATATCTGATAGCAGAGCGTGAGGTCATCTGATCAATGTATATGGAAATTTGAAATATATGGGCCCGAAGCCAGAAGTGGCGAAATTATTGGTCGGGTGACCCGCGCGCTCTATCAGTATTTTCTGGTAGCAGAGGTATGGTTAGGGACTAGTTAAAGGTTAGGTAGGACTAGTTAAAAGCTAAGTCAAGTCGGTAGCTGCTAGTATATTGATGCTGCTATAAGAGCGGCCATTTCGAGGGACCTGATCACTCTCTTGAGATTTATGAATTGTTTTAAAATTGTTATTCTTGTTCTTATATTGTTATATGTATTAATCCAAGCGTATGTAAAACGTATCGTTAAGTGTTGTCAGAACTCCCCGGGGAATTGAATAGGCAAGTGGTGAATAGAATCCATTGCCTTGAGGTCGCAGGCTCAAGGAAAGTTAGGTGCAGGTTAGGTAGAAAACCAGAAGCACTAACTAGGGTTTTTCTGAATACATGTGTGAATAAATGTTAGTAACGAGGTTCATTGGCAAAATTCCAATAGTGGCGTAACCTAGCAAGGGTCACATCGGAGGAGTAGCAGGTTCATCGGAGCTTGAGTGAAAGCAAAGGGGTCCGCTGGGAAACCTTAGACTCGGATATATCCCGGAAAGAGTGGATGGGTCTAGGGAAGTAACAGGTTCACTGATGCTAGAGTGAAGGGTAGGCGGAAGAGATCTACCCGTAGTGTGTGAAAAGTAAATGGAAGTAGTTTACTTGCAGTAAAAGAAATCTTTCCTGTCTAGACACTTGAGCACTGTGGCGAATGTGTATTCGTTGTAAAATAACCAAGCACTAGCACTTTAAAAAGAAAGAAAGTTTCCGTTACCTTGTGACGGGAGGGAGTCAGTCGCGAAGCGTCTCTGACGTCACTCTGTGCCGCGCTGGGATTGGTAGATACAGCGGGCGGGTAGCGGGGCTGGAATTGTGAAGGAGGGGTGAGCGCTGAAAGCGTGAGAACTGTCTCGCGAAAAGGCCGCGCACCCATTGGGCGAAAATATTTTAACTCGTGCACCCCATTGGTCGCGCGGAATTGCAAGACGCATTCTGATTGGAGGTAATTTGTAAACAAAGTGAAGCGTAGAAATCGTATGTGGCACTCGTATTCTCCAGAGACTAGACCCGATCCAAGAAACCAAGGGTTTGAAAGGGATCAGTGGAAAGCTAATAGATACGATATTATGTACGGAACTAAGAGAAAGATGTCCCTTGTAAATAAGGTAAAGAATTACTTCAAAAAGGACAAGCCGATTAAAACTAGAGAGGGCATTGTTACTCCACCACCAAATACTCCCGCCTCTTTCATGATGTTTGACAGAGGGTACAATACATGTGTGTGGTTAGAAAATTGGGTAAAGTACACAAAAGACGACGGAATAATGGCCTTTCCGTTAGAAGGTATCTTTAATGGTAGGATCTTGTTCAACTTAAGAACCCGAATGAATGAATTACATCCCAGACCGAGACTAACGCAGTATGAGGCATTAGAAGAATGGGAGATTGAGGCTTTCCAAAGAGAGAAGCCCAGAATGGACAAAGGGCTGACAAAGTATTACCCAAAACTGAGACAAGAAACCCGAGATAAAAAAATGAAACAATGGAGACAGAGCATGATTGTTGAAGGACTGTTTCCCATGATGCCAGCAGAAGATCCTCCTGGGGGGGGGGAAAAGAACAGAAAAGACTAAACATTGGGGACCCCTGGGAGAGTCAGATGACGAATTGTTAGATGACATGTGCATGAGAAGTCCGCCTCCTTATAATGAGGGACACCGACCTTCGAGTGCAGGAGATATTCCCCGGAGACCCCTACAAAGGGAGGAGGTCAGGTCCGCAAGTGTAGGAGGGGATTATCTAGTTCCTCCTTATACTGAGAATCTGGGACCCATAGAAACCAGAAGTATTTACCCCAGGAGACCCGTGGGTGGGTAAACAAGATATTCACGTGAAGGAGATTTTTCCCCTCGTCCCCCATATGGAGGAGAGGTGAGGTCCGTGGGTTCAGGAATGCCGTTATTACAGCCCCAGAGTGAGGAAGATCCGAGAATTCTAGGCACAGGAAGTCTGTTTCAGAAACCTAATTATGGCGGAGGACCAAGTGAGACACATCCCACTGCCCCGAGTTATGCTCCCATTCTAACCCCACAGGTGTTATATGGAAACACTTTGGACAGGTTATTAGAAGAGAAAGAGCGAGAAGCGCTAGGAAATCAGAGAGCTGAGATAATACGGAAAATGTCACAGCTAAATGCAAGTCCTGAAGCCTTGACGATCCCAGTAACGATCGGACCGGTGGTTCCGTGGTACGGGGACCGTCAAGGAAGTCCGAAACCTCCCGTAATTACTCCTGTCATTGCACCGACCAGACCAGAGCCCTTAATTATAGATGACCAGACCAGTGAGTGCGAGTCGGAGGTCTCGCTGCTAGATCTGCCCATTAGAAAAACTGGAAAAAGGATACCGAAAGGACAGAATACTTTTAATGCAAGGGAAATCCAGATGGAATCGACCTCAGGTACTAGGTAGGAGTGTCACATTGGTGACTCCTGAAGAAATTGAAAGATGGAGTCAAGAATTGGGAAAACAAGCGTCCCCAACGAAGCCTTTAGATCTCTACAAGCTGAGAATAGAAATAGAGGAATTGATGGCAGGAAACGTAGGATTAGACAGATTAAATACCTACTCTGAAGACGAAATGCTGTTTATCTGCAAGAGTCTCACTCGAAATACTCGAGTGCTTCATGAAAAACTGATAGACACGGCTGCTAGCATGGGAATAGATATTTCAAAATCAAAACCGCTGCAGAAACCATATAGGGCAGATTTCTCAGACAAAGATTTGGAAAACTTGAATGTTTCAGGGAAAAAAGCACAGGTCAAGGAACTATTGACTGTATTGCAAAAATGGGGAGATGTGGAAAGGTGGAAAGCCAGATGGGCCAAGAAAAAGGACGAGGCCAGGTCTAGGCAGGCAACTCCCGAATTTTTGCTAAAAGAAGCTGAAAAACCAGAACAGTTATGCCCTATGCGCGAAGTACCAGGTGGAAAGTATGTGCACGTTCCATGGTCCAGACAGGATATTGTGTCCTTTACTAACGATTTCCCCAAATTGCGCGAAAAGCCAGTAGACTGGTACAGGCAGGTGGAAAGGTTCGTAAAGGTGCAAAAATGCCTGTGGAAAGACCTGGATGGGTTTTTCGACATTGTGGTCCCGGTAGATCTGTGGACCGAGTGTAAAATAGCCATAGCTTGGCCTAGTGAAGAATACCCGAGAGATGGCAACACAGGGGAACCATCGAAAGAAGTGATGAAAAAATATGAACAAGTAATTCAGCATTTGAAACTAAAAGTGCCAGCAAAGGAAACTGATTGGACCAAGATAGATAGAACAACACAGGAAAGAGACGAGACTGTGCACTCCTATGAAAGGCTGTTGCAGGTGTTCAAAACATACAGCGGTATAGACAACATCGAGATGAAGGATATGACACATTTTATTTACAGGTTTGTAAATGGTTTAAGACCCGAAATTTGTCAGTGGATACAAGATAACAAAATCTGTTGGCATACTAAAAAGATGGATGAGGTCCTGCGGTACGCAAAGTACTGCGAGGACGAGATGGCAGAAAAGAAAAAGGCTCTCAAGGAGAAGGTTATGTGGGCTCAAGTGAAGCTCGCAGAACAGCAGGAAAAACAATTGAATAAAATGGCCAAAACTACTCAGAACCAAAGTCCTGGGGGTGGGGGAGGAGGCAAGCCCCGGCCCAAAATGAGCAGGGAGGAGGCTAAAAAGAAATTTCCCTGCCACCAGTGCGGAGAAATTGGACACTGGCGAGACGAGTGTCCCTATTTGCAGGATGATAACTCCCAAACACCTGATTTAACTCCACAGACGCAGAAAGAAAGACCAAGAAAGACACAACAACAGGTAAAAACGATTCAGTTGCCCCGAGCACCAAAGCAAGTATTTAAGGGAAAGTCCACGCAGGGTGAGGACGTAGAAGTCTGGGAAAGCAATGAGAACAGAAATACAGCAACTTCGCAGTATTTACTAAATGATACCTTCCTTTGTGATGACCAGTACTGACGGGGCCTGAGAGGGGAGGACGAGGAGTGCGTACTTGGCGCCTCCTTGCCGGTAGACCAGTCCGGACCATACATTGAAGGAAAGGTTGACGGAAATGATGTCACTTTTCTGTTGGACACTGGCGCTACCCGTTCTACTGTGAGAACAGTGGACGTTCCAAACCTACCCCTCTCGGGAGAAGCCATCCAAGTAGTGGGTGTATCTAATCAATTAATTAGTACTCCTGTTACCGAGCCCATGGAGATCTCAATTGGAAACTTTAAAGAAATGCATAGATTTGTCGTCTGTGACACCAGTCCAGTGAACTTACTGGGACGTGATTTGCTGTGCAAAATGAACTGTACCATCTTTTGCACACCAAAGGGTGTTGAAATTCAGACCCCAGATGAAGATGGCATTTATAAATTAATGTTAATCAGACCGGACTCAGAAATTAAACGAATGACTATGCAGGATTTGCCCAAAGAACTCCAAGAAACAGTGAAGCCAGAGGTATGGGACTTTACCGGAAAAGATGTAGGATTAATAAAAAACGTAGACCCCATACAGATAGCCATCAAGGACAATGCAGTATATCCCAATACTAAACCCTACAGAATGAATGCAGAAGTGAGAGCCGGTGTTGCCCTGGAAATACAAAAATTGCTAGAAGGAAACATCATACAGGAAGTAATGAGTAGCCCATGCAACTCACCGATTATGGGCATCAAAAAGCCTAGTGGCAAGTACAGAGTAGTGCAGGACCTAAGAAAGGTAAACAAGATAGTGATTCCTTGCTGCCCTATTGTCCCGAACCCAGCAGTGATTCTGTACCAGATTCCCTGGGATGCTGAGTGGTTCACTGTGATAGACCTATGTCATGCTTTCTTTTCCATTCCCTTGCATCCAGACAGCAAATTTCTTTTCGCATTCGCCTTCAACAGTCACGTGTATGTCTGGAACAGGGTCCCCCAGGGGTACACAGAGAGCCCCTCTATCTTTAATCAGATCTTGAAAAAATGCTTGGAAACTTTGGTCTTACCTGGAAATTCTGTCTTGGTGCAATACATTGACGACCTCTTGGTGGCGTCCAAAAGTCATAGGGACTGTGTGATTGACACCATTGCCCTACTGAATCACCTGAGTGAGAAGGGACATAAAGTGGCCCCTGAAAAATCACAGTTCTGTGCAAAATCAGTGAAATATCTGGGGCACCAGATAGAGAAAGGCATCAGGAAAGTAACGTCAGAAAGAGTAAGAATAATTCAAAAGATGCAGTTACCCCGTACTCAGAAAGAAATCAGAATGTTCCTTGGAGTGATAGGATACTGCAGGCAATGGATTGTGGGATTTGCAGTCCTAGCTAGGCCTTTGATAAAAATGACCAAGAGAGGAACACCGGATATCGTAGAATGGGATGATGAAAGCTTAACAGCCTTCACAAAATTGCGAGATTGTCTGTGTACAGCCCCTGCGTTAGGAATGCTAGACTATTCCAAGGATTTTGCCCTGTTCTGTGACACTCGCGATAATTGCGCGTTGGCAGTTCTAACCCAAGAACATGGCACAACCAGAAGGCCTGTGGCATATTTCTCTGCCACCCTGGATCCAGTGGCTGCTGGATTACCAGGATGTCTGAAAGCAGTAGCTGCTACTTGCACAAGTTTAGAGCAGAGTGAATCCATTGTCATGGGACATCCTGTAACTGTGTATGTTCCACATGGAGTGGTAATTTTGTTAACAAGAACGAAAACTCAGTATCTCACCCCTAGTCGGCTGACTAAATACGAGAGGATTCTCGTGGGTGCGGCGAATATAAACATTGTCAGGTGCAACATTCTGAACCCCGCTACTCTGCTTCCTGACTCAATGAATATGGAAAATGGGGAGGAAGAGGAGCACAACTGCATTGATTTAACAGAGTTTTGCACAAAGCCACGCCCAGACATTAAAGAAACACCTTTGCCTAAACATGACATGGAATTGTTTGTGGATGGTTCATGCCTAAGGCATGAACAAGGAGGCCTGAGTGCTGCCTATGCGGTAGTCTCCTTAACGAAAATTGTAGAAGCAGGTTATTTATTTGAAGTAAAGTCTGCACAAGTAGCCGAATTGATCGCTATGATAAAAGCTTGCAAATTGGGGAAAAACGTACGCCTAACAGTGTATACTGACAGTCAGTACTGTTTTGGGGTTGTGCATGACTTTGGCCAATTATGGCTACAAAGGGAGTTCCTGACTTCATCAGGTACCCCTATTCGAAATGGAAAGGTTGTTCAAGACCTTTTAGAGGCAATCCAGTTACCAAAGGAACTAGCAGTGGTCAAGTGTGTTGCCCATAAAAAGGACTTTGACCCTGTATCATTGGGAAATGATTTCGCGGATCGAGTGGCAAAATTATGCGCCAGGGATCGATATATCATAAATCCAAAATGGGGGGGGCCTGGAACCAGCTGCCAACTTCGAGTGTTTGAAGAAGTGCCTACATGGGATGAAGTGAGAGAATGGCAGCAGGCGGCACCCTGGCAAGAGAGAGAGAAGTGGAAGGAAGACGGGTGTAGACCAAGACGTGAGGATGGTGTCATCTTGGGCCCAAATGGTATGCCTGTGTTACCCAGACACTTGCTTGGCACAATGGCGAGATTGATACATGAGGGATCACACATTGGTAGGGACGCCATGATTCTGGTATTCCAGCAGACTTGGTATAGCAAAAAGTTCAGGAAAGTAGCAGAGTCCCTCTGCCAGAGGTGCCTGTCATGTCAAAAGATGAACCCAGGCAAGAGAACAATGGTGGAACTAGGGAAAATTGGGAGGTCAGCGGGTCCCTTTGTGAGAATACAAGTTGATTTCATCACCATGCCACGTTGTGAAGGGAAGCGTTATGTCCTTGTCATTGTCTGCCTATTTTCAAAGTGGGTGGAAGCTTACCCTACTCCCGAAAGTGACGCACTGACAGTAGCCAAGTGTTTACTGAAAGAACTGATACCTAGATTCAGGGTTCCAGTCACTATTGAATCAGATAAAGGCCGACATTTTCAGAATGAGGTGATCGACCAACTCTGTAAGGCATTTGGGATCTCGCAAAAACTCCACTGTGCATATCGACCAGAGGCATCTGGAGTAGTGGAACAAATAAACGGGACTATCAAAACAAGACTAGCGAAATTGTGTGATGCATCTGGCATGACCTGGGTGAAGGCCCTGCCTCTGGTTCTGATGGGACTCCGAAGTATTCCAGACAGGAAGACAGGCCTGAGCCCTCATGAAATCTTGATGGGAAGAGTAATGAGACAAGCATGGGTACCAGGAAGCAAACTGTTGAGTATTACTGATGATTTGGTGCTTGAATACTGCAAGAGATTAGGTGACCAAGTGCGTTATATCTCTCGCCAGATCGGAGAAGACGCCGTCGCCAATCCAACGACTCCTCTCTACAAACTGGTTCCCGGAGACTGGGTCAAAATAAAGAAGCATACTCGGTCGAGCTGCCTGGAACCGAGGTGGGGAGAGAAGCGCCGAGTGATCCTGGTAACAACCACAGCAGTGAAGTGTGCAGGTGTTCCCCATTGGATCCACGCCAGCCACACCCAGAAGGTACAACCCGACAAAGAGCCTGGAGAAGAAGACGGTCCAGCAGAGGGGCCTGCAGAAGCAAGACCAGAAGTAACTGACGACGTACAGCCCAGTACCAGTCAGGCTGAGGGGTCCGCAGACGTTGGTCCAGGAGTAGTTGATGACGAGCTACCAAGAGTCCAGCCTGCTGAAGGGTTCCCAAAAATTGGTCCAGAAGTAGCTGATGACGAGCTGACAAGCATATGGCCAGATGAGTGGATACCATTGATTGACCTTACCGAAGACCCCATCAGAACAAGCGAACGAATTTTGAAGGGTAGAGAGTGGAATAGAGAGGAAAAGCAAGGCACAGGCGAAGAACCTCAGGGTATTGAGATTCACATCAAAACTGAGGAAGGAGAAGGTCAGACAGGGACAGAACAAGTGATTGATACTCCTCCACTGACTCCTGATATCGAAAAGGGACAGATTAGACCTAGTAAAGAGATTCGAGCGGAAGAAAATCAAGAGAACGAAGTGCTCGAACAGGATCAGACAGGATTAGGAGAAAGTGTTCAGGAAACAGAAACAGAGACATTTGAAAAGCAAAAACAAAATTCTCCTGAACAAGGCCAGATTAGTAACCAGGCAGAAGAAATAGATGCAAGTCCTGGAACTAGTGAGATAGGAAGGGAAGAAGAAGCAGAATTGCCACAAACTAATGAAAATAAAAGGGCAAGAGAAGAGAACGAAGTCTCAGTGCCAACTAAAAGACTTAAGAAAAGAAAGCACATTGAGCCTGGATACATAAAGAAATTGAGACTGAGAATAAAAACGGTAGAAGAAAAACGTGCAGAAGAAAGGAGAAGTGCTCGCATAGCAGAACAACCAGAAGACACTTCCAAAAGAAGGAGCGATCGAATAAAAAGACAAAACAAAAAGTACAAGTCTCCTGAATGGACGCTTGTTCTGGAGGAATTTGAAGACCTTGATATAACTGACGAGAGCGACGGAGAACCAGTCGCTGAGTACTCTGCCGAAGAAGAAGACGAGCCACCGTGAATTTGCACAAAGTAAGCTACTGGTGTAAAGACACAAAGAGGGGTCGAGAAACTTCTTCTGAGCCAAAATGTCTGATTCAAACGTGAATGGTAGACCTAGTTGCAGTCGTTGCAAAACATGCTGCAAGGTATGTGTATGTAGTATAGTTATAGTGATATTAATTTGGATAGGATTAACAGTTTTCATTCCTTTTGCGGTGAGCAAAAATACTAATATTGACCCTACTGAGATTGTAAATACTGAGACTGAAGAACTAACAACACAAAGTGTAGCACAACATGAGAGAGCACTCAGACAAACAAAACGAGACCTAGAAGCATCAGATGAGGGAGGACTACATTATCATGGAATTAAGAATAAGACATATTTAAATGTTTTCGCAAACTTGTTAATACACTATGTAGAGACTATGGAAATTGAAGACTGCTATGTCTGCATGAAGCTACCTATTTCTGTGGCTGAAGGCGTGACATACCATCACCTGCCCTTGACCTATGGAATCTCCTGTAGCATTTTAGCAAGCTTATTTTACAAAAGAGGACCGTTACAGTACTATTACTCTAACAATGACGTGATCTTTTCTGAACTCCCTATACGTGGGAACTTGAATCCTGTACATACTAAAAGTGACGTTACTCGCTACATGGGCGAATATTTTCTGACTATAGGTAATATAGACATAGGTGACGCACACAGAGATAACTTGACCTGTTCTTTGCGTGAGCAGGAAAAGATGTTCCTGAACATGGCAGAGAAGAGGAGAATAAAAATAAAAAGAAAGGCAGATGATGTAAAACAGAAAACGCCAAAATGGGCTGAGGACATGGAAGGCACCTCAAAGGGTGGGGCGGGACCTGCTCTGTTGCTGGATTTTGAAAAGAAAGGAAAGCTATGTCTTCATCGCGGGAAGACTAGCTATTATAATAACATTTTCATTGGTTCCAGTGAATGTGAACATAATTACAAGGTAATTGGAGGATGGGGTTTCAAAAATGGGTCAGAGCCTGTGTTTCCTGGAATCTATTATATATGTGGAGACAAGGCTTATTTCAAATTGCCGGATCACTGGTATGGAAGCTGCTACTTTGGCATTGTCTTCCCGAAAATATACCATGTGAACAAAGTTGCTGGAAGCAGTGAAAATACTAATGGCTTAGTGCGTAGTAAAAGAGAAAGCGTAGGTGAAATAATGGGTAGTATTTTCAGTGCACTGATACCTGGAGTGGGAGTGGTTCTGAACACTCACAGAATTTGCAAATTGTCCACTATAGTGGATGTGTTGTCTACTGACACAGCTCATGGAATTTTGCTGGTCAATACCGAAATGGTTGCGATCAGATCAATGGTTTTGCAGAACAGACTTGCTCTTGACACCTTATTAGCAAAAGAGGGCGGAGCCTGCCGGATGTTGAAGGCGCAACATTGTTGCACTTATATTCCGGACAAAAGTGTGCAGCTCAAAAGATACGTGAAAAACATTACTAATTTGGAAAGGGAACTCAAACCACTCGAGGTTGACAGTGCCTGGAAGAGACTGGTAGATGGTCTCTCAAATGTAGGTCATTGGTTTGCTAGCTTAGGTAAAAGCTTATTGTTTAAGGTACTGATGCCAATTGGAATTATAGGTCTTATCCTATTTTTCATATTTGTCTGTTGCAAATGTCGTAAGCACACCGGAAAACATCAAGTGAATGCAAGAGGAGTGAAACGAAGTGTGGATGAGCTTGAATTAGAGGAAATGAATAATCAGATATACAAAAAGGTGAAAAATTCTCACCCTACCAAAAATGAGAAAGAGAAGCTAAATCGCTTGTTGGAGGAGATAGAGTTGTATAAGGTGTGAGAAGTTGGCATCTGGTTCCATTATTTTTTTTGTGATGATAGTAAATATCATCAAAGAGGGGATTGATAGAGCAAGCTTCGCATCGCGACTTGCTCGAGTCAAGAACCTCGCCCGTGTGTAATCAATTAATAAATTGTACGTCTTACTAATCTTTTATTTTTATATTCAAACGAGGTAGAGGAAGCTTACGTATGTGTTTTCTAATACAACGAATCCATGACTCTAAAACATGGCCGCCGCTTGAAAAGTTCTTCTGCGCATGCGTCAGTCACACGCACGTGACCTGACGTAGTTATAAGTTTTGGTGGGAAAGGGTGCGCATGCGTAATACACAGCTTTCGTGAATAACGTGGTAATGCTCTTGTAAGCGTGTATATGTTACTAACATTTCAGTTGCATAGTATATTTTTATAATGATAAGTTTAAAGTACAAACCCAATGATGTGTTTACATACATTTATTTCTATGTATTAATTTGTTTTCGCTTACTTTTCATGTATCCTCGACTCGGAGGGGTGCTGGGCTGGGGAGTCCATCTTGGAGGGTATTTCTGCGCAGACTCGCCAGAAGTTGCTATGGCATTGAATTCAGGCCAAAGAAGGTTGATGCCAGAGCCACCCTGGGAAAGGGACACCTCACCCAGCAGAAGCATCATGATTATGCTCAATTGTAACCAAAATGTATTCTCTTCATTGTATTCTGTGCGGCTTTCTCATGGGAACCCCAAACTTGCTAGGCGGTACCCAGAGATGTAAATTAGGCCTCCAAATAGTCTATTCTGATTGGTGTGTTACCCAAAGCCTACCTTAGGACCAATCCAAATTGAGGGATTCTGACACTTTGCAACATTGGGGGGGTGGTACACCGTCCCAGAACAGTATAACTACCCTGGGTTTACCTAGGGAAATTGTCCGACTTGTCTGGTTTAGCTGACCTGTCACTGACCCAACGCACTCAATAGGTGACTGAAGATACAGAGTACTGCGGAGCACTCTGTCCGAAATGGACCATAGACTAAGGTTTTACTAAACCTTAAAGTGCTGGCGGAGCACTTTGCTGGGAGTTCGCTGACCCAATCGGGGTCTTGATCGATAGCTGCAGAGAGGGTGGAGCGCAGGCGTTGCTTCCGAACTGCGGGTGCTGGTCCTGTCCTGAGGGTCCTGTCCGAGAGGTCCTGTCCTGATTCCTAATCTGAGGGTTTCCTGTCCTGTCCTGGGTGTCCATTCTGCACCTGCTGTCCTTTGAGGGGTATCCTTCCTTGAGGGTTTCCTGTCCTTAACTGACCCGTGGCCAGGGTTTGGTTTTCATACCAGTCTAGGTAAATATTACTCAGAATCTCCTGAAACTGCACTTTCCTATATTTCTGTCTTTTGCTTTAATAAAGACATACCTTTGCATATGTTAATTTTCCATGCTTTTCCGCAACCATTTAATCATAAAGTCATTTGCATTTGTTCCATAACGTGTTCCTATGTTACCCTACCTGTTAGAAATTATATTTTGCATTGCAGTTTGTCATTTCCTGATATGGTCTAGAACCTCCTTACTTAAACTGTCTAAAGAACTTTTGCCTTAAAGCATAGCGTGTCTCTCTTCACAGATTCTCCTATAGCTATATAAATGTCTCGAACTCCTGTCTTATTCCCTTGAAATAGTTCTAGAATACTAGTCCTAATCAAAGCCTATCCCATCTTTAGTGATTCATCTTAAACGTTCTAATTCCTGATCCTTCATTTAAGTGTGTCCTGATTCCATTAGTCTATAAATGGTTGCTCTGACTTATTTGCTATTCAGCTATGTACTTTCTGTTAGTCTGATTATCGATTGCTTAATTACTGTGAATTTGATGATTTCTGAAGTTTACTAAATTAGATAAAGACTTTAAAACTTCCAGTTGTCCGTGGTCATTTTACAAAAGGTATTGAATATTATTTTGTTGGGTTTGTATTTTGCTGCCTTTCCTTTTACAGCTAGCTCCCTGATCCATTGTGGTCATAGGTACCCGTGTCGGTGGATGGTAAGTCGGGTACGCTGAGGAATAACGAAGGGAACTCACAAATATCTGATAGCAGAGCGTGAGGTCATCTGATCAATGTATATGGAAATTTGAAATATATGGGCCAGAAGTGGCGAAATTATTGGTCGGGTGACCCGCGCGCTCTATCAGAACTTACCTTCCTACAAATGTAGAAGTTTTAAAAAATTCCCTAATTTCTTTAATCTTACCAGGTTAATTCTCATTTGGTCATCCGGTCTACCCTGCTACTCATTTCATTACCAAGATAAATGTATCCTGCTGCTTGCTAGGCAACACAGTGGCTCTCACGTCAGACAACACCTTTCTTTAGCTTTATGATGTCAGAGCGCCTCTGGTCCAATTGTCCTTGTGGAAGCTGACCACACAGGAGGATGAGATGTCAGAAGTTATGTAGTAGGTTACTATCTGTATACATGACTGCAAGGTAAGCAGGAGGGTGAATG
This sequence comes from Lissotriton helveticus, assembly GCF_964261635.1. Lineage (NCBI taxonomy): Eukaryota > Metazoa > Chordata > Amphibia > Caudata > Salamandridae > Lissotriton > Lissotriton helveticus. The sequence goes on along the minus strand of NC_136067.1, from coordinate 1,337,743,908 downwards.
GTAAAGGACGTTGAACCACCCAAAGCACTGGGGCCTTTTTGAAAGTGGGATGGAGATACAAAAACAGATTATCCTTACCAACAATCCATCTTAAGTATCAGAGTCCAACATACAGACTGCAGGGGAAGATGTTAAATGAGCTTCCTTCCGTGAGAATGTAACACTATCGTTCTAAATTGAGATAGTGCATTTCAGCCGCAAAGGCAGCAATTTCCTTGACTGGAACATTGCTAGCACCGGGATCTAAATCAGGCTTTAGTAGCCTTAGAAGCAGTCAGTCTTTTATTAACTATCATGACCAACACAATGTGATCCATATTACTTCCATCTTGACAGAAATGATTTACCAGCACAGGCCCCCACTGGAAGGTAGTGAGGCTATTCAGATGCTGTGAAAGTCTTTTTAATGGCTAAAGGAATGATTGTGAGATTTACTTACCATTGAAATTGGTCAAATAATGCTGTAGGCCGGAAGACTGCCTTTTTTTTCTTCAGTCTCGGCAATGCAGAGACATTCTGTTGTGAAACACTGCCACTGCTGGTCATTCAGTATAATCTGCGGATGGAAAAGTCAACAGTTAGCACATTTACTATAAGCAGTACAAAAAAATCTTGATTTTTAAAAAGGGTAAACAGATTAATTCTAAAAATCTTGATTTTTATAAAGGGTAAACAGAATAATTCTATGGAGTCTGTATAATTGTGAAAATCAACAGCACGTTAGAAAATCAAATCTACATTTGTGTTTTTACCCTCCCATACTTCTCTGAATCCCATGCCTTATTTGCAATCACTCTCTAAACAACTGTAGCATGTACATTAGGACAAAGATAAAGAAATATTTTTGCCAGCCAAGTGGCAGCGTACCCATCTCACTTCATTTGTTTTAGGATATGGTACACCAGTAGCAATTAAGCCAGCTGATAAGTTGAGCGAGGAAGGGGTATGCTACAGTTATTGGGAATAATAAAAGCTATGAATAGCATGTTCACCATCATCATATTAGGCAATGCCTACCAGTTCAGCAATAGTAAAGTTGAGACTCTTATGCTCAAACTTACCTTCATACAAATGTATACGTTTTAAAAAATGCCCTAATTTCTTTAATCTTACCAGGTTAATTCTCATTTGGGCATCCGGTCTACCCTGCTACTCATTTCATTACCAAGATAAATGTATCCTGCTGCTTGCTAGGCAACACAGTGGCCCTCACGTCAGACAACACCTTTCTTTAGCTTTATGATGTCAACTTGCTAGGCAACAGATTTGCCCTCATGCCAGACAACATCTTGCTTTAGCTTTATGATGTCAGAGCGCCTCTGGTCCAATTGTCCTTGTGGAAGCTGACCACACAGGAGGATGAGATGTCAGAAGTTATGTAGTAGGTTACTATCTGTATTCAGGACTGCAAGCTAAGCAGGAGGGAGAATGGTAAAGGAATTTGAACCGCTCAAAGCACTGGGGCCTTTTTGAAAGTGGGATGGAGATACAAAAACAGATTATCCTTACCAACAATCCATCTTAAGTATCAGAGTCACACATACAGACTGCAGGGGAAGATGTTACATGAGCTTCCTTCCGTGAGAATGTAACACTATCGTTCTAAATTGAGATAGTGCATTTCAGCCGCAAAGGCAGCAATTTCCTTGACTGGAACATTGCTAGCACCGGGATCTAAATCAGGCTTTAGTAGCCTTAGAAGCAGTCAGCCTTTTATTAACTATCATGACCAACACAATGTGATCCATATTACTTCCATCTTGGCAGAAATGATTTACCAGCACAGGCCCCCACTGGAAGGTAGTGAGGATATTCAGATGCTGTGAAAGTCTTTTTAATGGCTAAAGGAATGATTGTGAGATTTACGTACCATTGAAATTGGTCAAATAATGCTGTAGGCCGGAAGACTGCCTTTTTTTTCTTCAGTCTCGGCAATGCAGAGACATTCTGTTGTGAAACACTGCCACTGCTGGTCATTCAGTATAATCTGCGGATGGAAAAGTCAACTGTTAGCACATTTACTATAAGCAGTACAAAAAAATCTTGATTTTTAAAAAGGGTAAACAGATTAATTCTAAAAATCTTGATTTTTATAAAGGGTAAACAGAATAATTCTATGTAGTCTGTATAATTGTGAAAATCAACAGCACGTTAGAAAATCAAATCTACATTTGTGTTTTTAACCTCCCATACTTCTCTGAATCCCATGCCTCATTTGCAATCACTCTCTAAACAACTGTAGCATGTACATTAGGACAAAGATAAAGAAATATTTTTGCCAGCCAAGTGGCAGCGTACCCATCTCACTTCATTTGTTTTAGGATATGGTACACCAGTAGCAATTAAGCCAGCTGATAAGTTGAGCGAGAAAGGGGTATGCTACAGTTAATGGGAATAATAAACACTATGAATAGCATGTTCACCATCATCATATTAGGCAATGCCTACCAGTTCAGCAATAGTAAAGTTGAGACTCTTATGCTCAAACTTACCTTCATACAAATGTATAAGTTTTAAAAAATGCCCTAATTTCTTTAATCTTACCAGGTTAATTCTCATTTGGGCATCCTGTCTACCCTGCTACTCATTTCATTACCAAGATAAATGTATCCTGCTGCTTGCTAGGCAACACAGTGGCCCTCACGTCAGACAACACCTTTCTTTAGCTTTATGATGTCAACTTGCTAGGCAACAGATTTGCCCTCATGCCAGACAATATCTTGCTTTAGCTTTATGATGTCAGAGCGCCTCTGGTCCAATTGTCCTTGTGGAAGCTGACCACACAGGAGGATGAGATGTCAGAAGTTATGTAGTAGGTTACTATCTGTATACCTGACTGCAAGGTAAGCAGGAGGGTGAATGGTAAAGGACTTTGAACCACTCAAAGCACTGGGGCCTTTTTGAAAGTGGGATGGAGATACAAAAACAGATTATCCTTACCAACAATCCATCTTAAGTATCAGAGTCCAACATACAGACTGCAGGGGAAGATGTTAAATGAGCTTCCTTCCGTGAGAATGTAACACTATCGTTCTCAATTGAGATAGTGCATTTCAGCCGCAAAGGCAGCAATTACCTTGACTGGAACATTGCTAGCACCGGGATCTAAATCAGGCTTTAGTAGCCTTAGAAGCAGTCAGTCTTTTATTAACTATCATGACCAACACAATGTGATCCATATTACAATCAGGCTTTAGTAGCCTTAGAAGCAGTCAGTCTTTTATTAACTATCATGACCAACACAATGTGATCCATATTACTTCCATCTTGACAGAAATTATTTACCAGCACAGGCCCCCACTGGAAGGTAGTGAGGATATTCAGATGCTGTGGAAGTCTTTTTAATGGCTAAAGGAATGATTGTGAAATTTACTTACCATTGAAACTGGTCAAATAATGCTGTAGGCCGGAAGACTGCCTTTTTTTTCTTCAGTCTCGGCAATGCAGAGACATTATGTTGTGAAACACTGCCACTGCTGGTCATTCAGTATAATCTGCGGATGGAAAAGTCCACTGTTAGCACATTTACTATAAGCAGTACAAAAAAATCTTGATTTTTATAAAGGGTAAACAGATTATTTCTAAAAATCTTGATTTTTATAAAGGGTAAACAGAATAATTCTATGGAGTCTGTATAATTGTGAAAATCAACAGCACGTTAGAAAATCAAATCTACATTTGTGTTTTTAACCTCCCATACTTCTCTGAATCCCATGCCTCATTTGCAATCACTCTCTAAACAACTGTAGCATGTACATTAGGACAAAGATAAAGAAATATTTTTGCCAGCCAAGTGGCAGCGTACCCATCTCACTTCATTTGTTTTAGGATATGGTACACCAGTAGCAATTAAGCCAGCTGATAAGTTGAGCAAGGAAGGGGTATGCTACAGTTAATGGGAATAATAAACACTATGAATAGCATGTTCACCATCATCATATTAGGCAATGCCTACCAGTTCAGCAATAGTAAAGTTGAGACTCTTATGCTCAAACTTACCTTCATACAAATGTATAAGTTTTAAAAAATGCCCTAATTTCTTTAATCTTACCAGGTTAATTCTCATTTGGGCATCCTGTCTACCCTGCTACTCATTTCATTACCAAGATAAATGTATCGTGCTGCTTGCTAGGCAACACAGTGGCCCTCACGTCAGACAACACCTTTCTTTAGCTTTATGATGTCAACTTGCTAGGCAACAGATTTGCCCTCATGCCAGACAACATCTTGCTTTAGCTTTATGATGTCAGAGCGCCTCTGGTCCAATTGTCCTTGTGGAAGCTGACCACACAGGAGGATGAGATGTCAGAAGTTATGTAGTAGGTTACTATCTGTATACATGACTTCAAGGTAAGCAGGAGGGTGAATGGTAAAGGACTTTGAACCACTCAAAGCACTGGGGCCTTTTTGAAAGTGGGATGGAGATACAAAAACAGATTATCCTTACCAACAATCCATCTTAAGTATCAGAGTCCAACATACAGACTGCAGGGGAAGATGTTAAATGAGCTTCCTTCCGTGAGAATGTAACACTATCGTTCTCCATTGAGATAGTGCATTTTAGCCGCAAAGGCAGCAATTACCTTGACTGGAACATTGCTAGCACCGGGATCTAAATCAGGCTTTAGTAGCCTTAGAAGCAGTCAGTCTTTTATTAACTATCATGACCAACACAATGTGATCCATATTACAATCAGGCTTTAGTAGCCTTAGAAGCAGTCAGTCTTTTATTAACTATCATGACCAACACAATGTGATCCATATTACTTCCATCTTGACAGAAATTATTTACCAGCACAGGCCCCCACTGGAAGGTAGTGAGGATATTCAGATGCTGTGAAAGTCTTTTTAATGGCTAAAGGAATGATTGTGAGATTTACTTACCATTGAAATTGGTCAAATAATGCTGTAGGCCGGAAGACTGCCTTTTTTTTCTTCAGTCTCGGCAATGCAGAGACATTCTGTTGTGAAACACTGCCACTGCTGGTCATTCAGTATAATCTGCGGATGGAAAAGTCCACTGTTAGCACATTTACTATAAGCAGTACAAAAAATTCTTGATTTTTATAAAGGGTAAACAGATTATTTCTAAAAATCTTGATTTTTATAAAGGGTAAACAGTATAATTCTATGGAGTCTGTATAATTGTGAAAATCAACAGCATGTTAGAAAATCAAATCTACATTTGTGTTTTTAACCTCCCATACTTCTCTGAATCCCATGCCTCATTTGCAATCACTCTCTAAACAACTGTAGCATGTACATTAGGACAAAGATAAAGAAATATTTTTGCCAGCCAAGTGGCAGCGTACCCATCTCACTTCATTTGTTTTAGGATATGGTACACCAGTAGCAATTAAGCCAGCTGATAAGTTGAGCGAGGAAGGGGTATGCTACAGTTAATGGGAATAATAACCACTATGAATAGCATGTTCACCATCATCATATTAGGCAATGCCTACCAGTTCAGCAATAGTAAAGTTGAGACGCTATGCTCAAACTTGCCTTCATACAAATGTATAAGTTTTAAAAAATGCCCTAATTTCTTTAATCTTACCAGGTTAATTCTCATTTGGGCATCCTGTCTACCCTGCTACTCATTTCATTACCAAGGTAAATGTATCCTGCTGCTTGCTAGGCAACACAGTGGCCCTCACGTCAGACAACACCTTTCTTTAGCTTTATGATGTCAACTTGCTAGGCAACAGATTTTCCCTCAGGCCAGACAACATCTTGCTTTAGCTTTATGATATCAGAGCGCCTCTGGTCCAATTGTCCTTGTGGAAGCTGACCACACAGGAGGATGAGATGTCAGAAGTTATGTAGTAGGTTACTATCTGTATACATGACTGCAAGGTAAGCAGGAGGGTGAATGGTAAAGGACGTTGAACCACCCAAAGCACTGGGGCCTTTTTGAAAGTGGGATGGAGATACAAAAACAGATTATCCTTACCAACAATCCATCTTAAGTATCAGAGTCCAACATACAGACTGCAGGGGAAGATGTTAAATGAGCTTCCTTCCGTGAGAATGTAACACTATCGTTCTAAATTGAGATAAGGAAATTGCTGCCTTTGCGGCTGAAATGCACTGACTGGAACATTGCTAGCACCGGGATCTAAATCAGGCTTTAGTAGCCTTAGAAGCAGTCAGTCTTTTATTAACTATCATGACCAACACAATGTGATCCATATTACTTCCATCTTGACAGAAATGATTTACCAGCACAGGCCCCCACTGGAAGGTAGTGAGGATATTCAGATGCTGTGAAAGTCTTTTTAATGGCTGAAGGAATGATTGTGAGATTTACTTACCATTGAAATTGGTCAAATAATGCTGTAGGCCGGAAGACTGCCTTTTTTTTCTTCAGTCTCGGCAATGCAGAGACATTCTGTTGTGAAACACTGCCACTGCTGGTCATTCAGTATAATCTGCGGATGGAAAAGTCAACTGTTAGCACATTTACTATAAGCAGTACAAAAAAATCTTGATTTTTAAAAAGGGTAAACAGATTAATTCTAAAAATCTTGATTTTTTATAGAGGGTAAACAGAATAATTCTATGGAGTCTGTATAATTGTGAAAATCAACAGCACGTTAGAAAATCAAATCTACATTTGTGTTTTTACCCTCCCATACTTCTCTGAATCCCATGCCTTATTTGCAATCACTCTCTAAACAACTGTAGCATGTACATTAGGACAAAGATAAAGAAATATTTTTGCCAGCCAAGTGGCAGCGTACCCATCTCACTTCATTTGTTTTAGGATATGGTACACCATTAGCAATTAAGCCAGCTGATAAGTTGAGCGAGGAAGGGGTATGCTACAGTTAATGGGAATAATAACCACTATGAATAGCATGTTCACCATCATCATATTAGGCAATGCCTACCAGTTCAGCAATAGTAAAGTTGAGACGCTATGCTCAAACTTGCCTTCATACAAATGTATAAGTTTTAAAAAATGCCCTAATTTCTTTAATCTTACAAGGTTAATTCTCATTTGGGCATCCTGTCTACCCTGCTACTCATTTCATTACCAAGGTAAATGTATCCTGCTGCTTGCTAGGCAACACAGTGGCCCTCACGTCAGACAACACCTTTCTTTAGCTTTATGATGTCAACTTGCTAGGCAACAGATTTGCCCTCATGCCAGACAACATCTTGCTTTAGCTTTATGATGTCAGAGCGCCTCTGGTCCAATTGTCCTTGTGGAAGCTGACCACACAGGAGGATGAGATGTCAGAAGTTATGTAGTAGGTTACTATCTGTATACATGACTGCAAGGTAAGCAGGGGGGTGAATGGTAAAGGACTTTGAACCACTCAAAGCACTGGGGCCTTTTTGAAAGTGGGATGGAGATACAAAAACAGATTATCCTTACCAACAATCCATCTTAAGTATCAGAGTCCAAGATACAGAGTGCAGGGGAAGATGTTAAATGAGCTTCCTTTCGTGAGAATGTAACACTATCGTTCTAAATTGAGATAGTGCATTTCAGCCGCAAAGGCAGAAATTTCCTTGACTGGAACATTGCTAGCACCGGGATCTAAATCAGGCTTTAGTAGCCTTAGAAGCAGTCAGTCTTTTATTAACTATCATGACCAACACAATGTGATCCATATTACTTCCATCTTGACAGAAATTATTTACCAGCACAGGCCCCCACTGGAAGGTAGTGAGGATATTCAGATGCTGTGAAAGTCTTTTTAATGGCTAAAGGAATGATTGTGAGATTTACTTACCATTGAAATTGGTCAAATAATGCTGTAGGCCGGAAGACTGCCTTTTTTTTCTTCAGTCTCGGCAATGCAGAGACATTCTGTTGTGAAACACTGCCACTGCTGGTCATTCAGTATAATCTGCGGATGGAAAAGTCCACTGTTAGCACATTTACTATAAGCAGTACAAAAAAATCTTGATTTTTATAAAGGGTAAACAGATTAATTCTAAAAATCTTGATTTTTATAAAGGTTAAACAGAATAATTCTATGGAGTCTGTATAATTGTGAAAATCAACAGCACGTTAGAAAATCAAATCTACATTTGTGTTTTTAACCTCCCATACTTCTCTGAATCCCATGCCTTATTTGCAATCACTCTCTAAACAACTGTAGCATGTACATTAGGACAAAGATAAAGAAATATTTTTGCCAGCCAAGTGGCAGCGTACCCATCTCACTTCATTTGTTTTAGGATATGGTACACCAGTAGCAATTAAGCCAGCTGATAAGTTGAGCAAGGAAGGGGTATGCTACAGTTAATGGGAATAATAAACACTATGAATAGCATGTTCACCATCATCATATTAGGCAATTCCTACCAGCTCAGCAATAGTAAAGTTGAGACTCTTATGCTCAAACTTACCTTCATACAAATGTATAAGTTTAAAAAAATGCCCTAATTTCTTTAATCTTACCAGGCTAATTCTCATTTGGGCATCCTGTCTACCCTGCTACTCATTTCATTTCATTTTAAAACTTTATTCGATTCATAAAATGGATCATAAAAGTGCTGAACATACAGATCATCATACCTCATAAAAAAAGAACGTTTTGAATACACAATTTACCAAAATTAGTAAGACATAATAAAAGGACCATTATAAAAATATAAGTACATAGTTTTGGCCAGAAAACATTATATACATATTAGTACTAACCATAGCCCTTCCTAATCTTTAACGAAACTCTGGTAAAATTTAACATAGCGCAACAGGTTTCAACAGAAGACAGTGATGACAGGTAACCATACCCTTCCTTATAAGTGCAAAATTGCCTCCCCTTCAGAATTGGTTTAATAAACCGGATTCTTGGTTCTTGATATAAGGAGCAAAAGAGGACCAGATGGATGGTGCTTTGGCTAACCCTGTTATTACATGGACAAGGGGGCAGCCTCTCACACCAACCCCCTTGTTTCGGGAAAGCGAGCAGAAAATGCAGAATATCCAATCTAAATCTTGTTAGTAAGAATCGCCATTGAACATTGAGAGTAAATGTTAAATAAAACTGAGTTTGGGGTTTACAGACATAAACATTAACATCGTCCAAAGATGGTGAATTCAATGATTTCCAATACATTGTCTTTATGACCGCCTTTTGGTTTCCCTCTATTTTTTCTGGCTTGTCATAAAAGGAACCCAGGCCAATCGTATTAAACATGTTACAAACATAGGACAACCAAGGGATCTGTTTTGAATTTTCTAAGGCCATGCAATCACTGATAATATCTTTAGTTAGTTGCAAGTCTTCAGATCGCCATATTTTGCCCCATAACAATAAAGGGGACAAACGAATAGTATCAGAAACACTGACCAATCCCATTTCTTTGTGGCAAAAGATGTTAGAGCAACCTTTGGGAACTGATAAAACCCGTTTTATAAAATTATTTTCCACCACTTGTATCACAGTTGGTGTTTCAGTCCCCCACACCCCTGCCCCATAAATGGCCACCGATAGACATTTAGATATATAGAGGGTTTTGAGGTGCTTTACATGTTTTTGGCCCAATTTACTACAAAAACGGAAGATGCCTTCTATTGCCCGGGTCGCACTCTGGGCTCGTACCTTCATAAGTGGAGTCCAGCTTAGTTTGCTATTAAACAAATTACCAAGATAGTTAAATTTCTCCACCTTTCCAATTGTGCGATTATTTACCACAAACTTCCTAATGCTTGACCCTTTGGGACCACAACACATTACAAAAGATTTGTCAAAATTTACCTTCAGGTCGAGGTCCAGCATGAAAGTGTTGAAGGCATCTAAACATACCCGCATGCTATTCCCAGTCAAGGTCATTAAGGCAGTATCGTCTGCATAGGAAAGCATGGGAATACTTTTGCCATTAATTTTTGGAAAGTCGCAACCATGGTCTAATAAGTGCTTTTCTAACCCGTTTGTGTATACCAAAAAGAGGAAAGGCGCCAAAATGCATCCTTGACAGAAACCCTCAGTTGATGGAATCGATTCTGTCATTTCGCCTCCAGGGCCAAATCTAACTGATACAGTTGTTGCTGCATGTAGCCTTCGAAGCAATGTAACCAATGGTTCCTCGAAGCCCATGTCATCCATCATCTGCCACAACTTATGTCTGCAAACAGTGTCGAATGCACTCGACAGGTCCATGAAGGCAAGATGTATTGCGGACTTTTTTGCCTTCATGTACTTGCCTATAATTAGTGCCAAGTTCAGGCACTGCTCGACAGTCCCCTTTCCTCGCCTAAATCCATATTGGGAATCAACTATGAGACCTGTTGAGTCTGCCCAGCTTTCTAATCTAGCTAGGATAACCCTGCCCAGGATTTTGCATGAGGCATCTATTAGGGATATAGGACGATAGCAACATGGATCGCACCTATCACCCTTCTTGAAAATAGGCACTACAATTGCCTCCTTCCAGGAACCAGGGATGCGCCCAACCACAACAGCCTTAAATACATTCAATAATAGGGGTGCCCACAATTTCACATTGTGTTTAAAAAGGTCCAAGGGTACAATATCTGGGCCTGGAGCTTTTAGTAATAAACCCTTCTCTATAGCTTCCTCAATCTCTGTCAGTGTAAATGAAGAGCTGAGGGTCAAAGCCAAGGGAGATGACGCACGTTCCCCTGTACTATCTGAACTTGCCGTTATTAAAATAGAATTTGGATTAAAAATCTTAGTAAAATGTAGGACCCATTGTTCAGCGGTGACCTGCATAGCTATAGTTTCTTTATTATCATTCTTAAAAAGGGGGCGATTTAGGACCTCCCAAAAGAGTCTACTGTCTTTTAGATCTGCAGCCTTTTCAAGGTCTTCCCAAGCATTGTTTTTTTAGGTCCTGCTTTCTTTTTACAATAGCCTCCTTGTAGGCCTTTCTACTAGTTCTTACCAATTCCCTATTTCTTGGTTTTTGGTGCAGGGCTAGTTTTAGGGATTGGTGCGTGGCAGAACAAACAGAGTCAAACCATCTAAAGGCCTTTTGGCCACCCTTTCCCTTGGGTTTCCTAAGGTGCTTTGCTACATGCCCACATAATTTCTCAAAACACTCAATAACCTTATGGGGGTCAGGTGCTGGGAGTAGACATGATTCCATTTCCGATTTACAGCTAACAAATATATCTTCCTCCAATTTTATCGCATCTACCTTCCCCCATTTTAAACTAACTCCCTGATTCTTGCTGTACTTAATTGGCTGGTCCCAAATCTTTGGTGATTCTTGTACTGGGAGGCACAATGGCAACATTAGGGGGTTATGGTCACTTGCGGGATTAGCCACCACCTTGAGCTTTTCAACATATTTAAGAAAGTTACTGGATACCAGAACAAAATCAATGGTACTCATCTCTCCCCTTGTACCCTGAAAAGTTGGTATTTGTGGTATGTTGGGGGCTGACCAGGGTTCAACCACACACAAGTCATTCAAGATGATAATATTGTTCAAAGCATCCCCCTGGGGTGTGTGTTTGAAGTGGATCAAGGGCTGTGTGTTTAAGGCTTCCAGTCCACACACATTTGAATCTCCAAAACTGCACAATGAACAGTTGAAATCGCCAACCCAAATGATAGGCGATAAAGGGTGCTCGCTTCGTACTTTGCCCACTGCATCCTCCAGACTTTCAATTATCGATGTATCACGAACATTGAAGATATTGTGATACCAATTGACTAACAGTACAGGTTCTGGGAAAAGATGCTCTAGTAACAACAATTGATACCAATTTGTGTCCACCAATTTCGAAGTTATCAACTTCTGTAGTTTTATGGACAACGCTGTCATTATGCCGCCCTTTGCCCTCCCAGATGGTGATGGAACGGCCAAAACATTAAATGATTGAAAGCCCTCAATGTCATAAGCAGTCCGTGTCCAAGTCTCCTGTAAACACAGGATCCCCTGGGCTCCTACATAATCCAACCACGCATCATCCTCCAATCTCCCAGCAAGTCCAGCAATGTTCCAAGATATTAGAGACAGCCCCGGTTTCCCATGAGTACTTCCCAGGATGTCTCCTATATTTGAAATGTTTCGTCCAGACGGTAATGTGTGATTCTCACAACCCAGGATGTTATCTCCTCCACTAGTAACATCATTCTCTGCACATGGGGGGCCGATACTCACAGTATCACAATTGCCAGTCACCGCAACTTGATTAATATTGCGGACTATCCCCGTGTTTTTACTCTTTCCCAAATCTGGCGCGAAAGGTGCATTTCCCCCAGACCTAGATGATGGTCAATCTACACCGTCCATACCCATTAGTGGATCGAAGCGGTTTCTCAATGGGATATAATTATTTGAAATCCATCCTGGGTGTTCTTCACCCTGATACCTTGGTCTTCGTGGGTTACACGGGACTTGTGTAAAAGGACCCATACTCGGTGGTCCCATAAAGGGGCCATTTATCTCATGCCAAGGGCCACAATTATTTTGTTTGCCTTGGTTCATGGTCAAGTTATGTGCCCAACCCGAGTGATTACTGCCGTGTGGCCTTTGCCCGCAATGGTTGGGGTTTGAGATGGTATAATAAAGATTTGGGTAGAAATATTCCAGTCCCACACACTGGATGTCCCCCATCCTACCGAACCTTGCTTTGCTACAGATCATATCCTTAACCCAGATGTCTCTAAAATTAATCAGGATCAATCTCCCTCCAGATCTTTCTTGCTTGGCCCAACCCAGGGGACCCTCCGTACACTTAAAATTTTTGTAGAAGTGTCTTGGGAAAGGGGCCTGTTATTGTTTAGCCAAAATTTGGTTTTATTTAGAAGGTCCTCCATTTTCTCATATTTATTCGCTGCGATTTGTGGAACACCTGTCAAAATTGCCATATAGGGAGCAGCCTCAGGGGGTATATTTACATAGATTTGTTTACCAGGCAGGGGTGTTTTACTAGGGACTAAGGGTTTACTAACCGGGGTTTCTTTCCCCTCAGCATTTAGCATGGCTGGGGCAGCTGTATTTACTGGAGTTGCTACCATCAAAGAGTTCTTTAGCTGAGATCCCACAGTAGTTTTAGATAAAGTAGCTGGCACTATACGAGGGGTGATACCATTAGAAACTGCAGGTACTGCAGTTTTCGCTTGCTGAGATTGTAGCTGGTTTTTCTCAGCACTCTTTTTTAATGTAGTAATGTTATTACACCCAGTAGCAGCAAGTTGTTTACTATTACTATTACTATTATCTACAAGACTCTCCAATAGAGCTGTATTTTTAGATGTTAAGAGCTCTAGTTGGTCAAGTTTTAAGTTAATAATTTGGGTTTTTTCCATCAGGGGAGTCAGCATACTTTTTACCAGCTTCTCTAGACTGGCCATAAGATCCTTATCTTGTGTATGGGTTGGTTTTTTGTCCTGATTCGAAATACTTTTTTCCCACTCCGAGAGCTGAGATCCTATATGTGAGAGTTTCACTTCAAGGGGAGTTAACAGTTTCTTGAGTGTTTCCCACACAACAGTCAAAAATTCTACATCTTTCCCTTTTATGATGCAAAGTGGAACCCCATTAGTTTCGCTCTCTATTACGAGATTAGTATTTTCATAAGTTATTGTCAGTGATTCAGGGCTGGGTTCTGATCTTAGTTCTGGGGGCTGAGTGTTACTCACTGGGGGTGGATCTAATGGTAGCAGGGATGGTGCCTTGGTGGATAGCTGTGCCTTCGCAATCTTTGCTTTTTGCCTTGCGTAAGCTGTTATGTATTTACGCTTCCCTTTATTGTATGGCCCTTGTTGTGGGATACAAGAATTCACCCCGCCCCATTCCATTTCCATAGATTTGGGTGTTTGCGCCGTTCCCAAAGGGCCGCCCTCACCCTCCTTCTGTTCCCCATCAACCCCGACCATTGAAGCTATTAAAGAATTAGTAGATACTAGTGGCGACCCCCCCTTTAATATAGATGTGGTGAGTGCTAATGGCTGGTGAATATCTGCCTCGGTTAAGATCAGGGTAGGAGCGGGGCCTATTGGACGGTCAGGTGTTTTAGCAAAAGCTATAGACCCCAGGGAAGATTTTTTGGCCGCTGATAACTCCTGTGATAGTCTTCTAGCAGCATCTAATTCGATGGACACTCTGTGCTGCATTTTGGCAATCTCAGTGTCAATGGCTGTATGGGTCCTGGTGATAAAGTTATCCAGTGTACCATTTTTCAGTTTGGACTTAGCTGCCCTATCTTTATACTCACGAATTGACATGGTGGCTGGTCAAATATTCAAACTGGCAGAGCAGATATTTACCGAGGGTTAGGGCCAAAGAGAGTGGCCCAGTCCAGTCTCTCCCAGCCTCTAACGGCCTCAAACGGCCCGCTCTTTGCCCCGCGCGCGTCCCGCTGCGTGAGACTATTGGACTGATTATGTCCTCCCAGGCGTGGGGGCGGGGCCGCTGCTGGAAGAGGCTGCAGGTGAGGAAAGTGCCTCGCAGTCCCGCAGCGGTGTGGGCGGTAAGGGCGGGTCCCTTGGTCAGCAGCGGCAGCTCGTAGGAAAGAGCCGCGTCCAGATGGCAGAAGGGTTCCTTTCCAGCGTCGATCAGCAGGGGTTGAGACAGCGACCCGTTCAGCAGCCCAAGTCTCTTTTTGTGAGTAGCACCCACGCAGCAGGAGCTGCGAAAGTTTATAGCAGCAGCACCAGGCGGGGGGCGGGGCCGCTGCGGGAAGAGGCTGCAGGTGAGGAAAGTGCCTCGCAGTCCCGCAGCGGTGTGGGCGGTAAGGGCGGGTCCCTTGGTCAGCAGCGGCAGCTCGTAGGAAAGAGCCGCGTCCAGATGGCAGAAGGGTTCCTTTCCAGCGTCGCTCAGCAGGGGTTGAGACAGCGACCCATTCAGCAGCCCAAGTCTCTTTTTGTGAGTAGCACCCACGCAGCAGGAGCTGCGAAAGTTTATAGCAGCAGCACCAGGCGGGGGGCGGGGCCGCTGCGGGAAGAGGCTGCAGGTGAGGAAAGTGCCTCGCAGTCCCGCAGCGGTGTGGGTGGTAAGGGCGGGTCCCTTGGTCAGCAGCGGCAGCTCGTAGGAAAGAGCCGCGTCCAGATGGCAGAAGGGTTCCTTTCCAGCGTCGATCAGCAGGGGTTGAGACAGCGACCCGTTCAGCAGCCCAAGTCTCTTTTTGTGAGTAGCACCCACGCAGCAGGAGCTGCGAAAGTTTATAGCAGCAGCACCAGGCGGGGGGCGGGGCCGCTGCGGGAAGAGGCTGCAGGTGAGGAAAGTGCCTCGCAGTACCGCAGCGGTGTGGGCGGTAAGGGCGGGTCCCTTGGTCAGCAGCGGCAGCTCGTAGGAAAGAGCCGCGTCCAGATGGCAGAAGGGTTCCTTTCCAGCGTCGATCAACAGGGGTTGAGACAGCGACCCGTTCAGCAGCCCAAGTCTCTTTTTGTGAGTAGCACCCACGCAGCAGGAGCTGCGAAAGTTTATAGCAGCAGCACCAGGCGGGGACGCTGCGGGAAGAGGCTGCAGGTGAGGAAAGTGCCTCGCAGTCCCGCAGCGGTGTGGGCGGTAAGGGCGGGTCCCTTGGTCAGCAGCGGCAGCTCGTAGGAAAGAGCCGCGTCCAGATGGCAGAAGGGTTCCTTTCCAGCGTCGATCAGCAGGGGTTGAGACAGCGACCCGTTCAGCAGCCCAAGTCTCTTTTTGTGAGTAGCACCCACGCAGCAGGAGCTGCGAAAGTTTATAGCAGCAGCACCAGGCGGGGGGCGGGGCCGCTGCGGGAAGAGGCTGCAGGTGAGGAAAGTGCCTCGCAGTCCCGCAGCGGTGTGGGCGGTAAGGGCGGGTCCCTTGGTCAGCAGCGGCAGCTCGTAGGAAAGAGCCGCGTCCAGATGGCAGAAGGGTTCCTTTCCAGCGTCGATCAGCAGGGGTTGAGACAGCGACCCGTTCAGCAGCCCAAGTCTCTTTTTGTGAGTAGCCAAGATAAATGTATCCTGCTGCTTGCTAGGCAACACAGTGGCCCTCACGTCAGACAACACCTTTCTTTAGCTTTATGATGTCAACTTGCTAGGCAACAGATTTGCCCTCATGCCAGACAACATCTTGCTTTAGCTTTATGATGTCAGAGCGCCTCTGGTCCAATTGTCCTTGTGGAAGCTGACCACACAGGAGGATGAGATGTCAGAAGTTATGTAGTAGGTTACTATCTGTATACATGACTGCAAGGTAAGCAGGAGGGTGAATGGTAAAGGACTTTGAACCACTCAAAGCACTGGGGCCTTTTTGAAAGTGGGATGGAGATACAAAAATAGATTATCCTTACCAACAATCCATCCTAAGTATCAGAGTCAAACATACAGAGTGCAGGGGAAGATGTTAAATGAGCTTCCTTCCGTGAGAATGTAACACTATCGTTCTAAATTGAGATAGTGCGTTTCAGCCGCAAAGGCAGCAATTTCCTTGACTGGAACATTGCTAGCACCGGGATCTAAATCAGGCTTTAGTAGCCTTAGAAGCAGTCAGTCTTTTATTAACTATCATGACCAACACAATGTGATCCATATTACTTCCATCTTGACAGAAATTATTTACCAGCACAGGCCCCCACTGGAAGGTAGTGAGGATATTCAGATGCTGTGAAAGTCTTTTTAATGGCTAAAGGAATGATTGTGAGATTTACTTACCATTGAAATTGGTCAAATAATGCTGTAGGCCGGAAGACTGCCTTTTTTTTCTTCAGTCTCGGCAATGCAGAGACATTCTGTTGTGAAACACTGCCACTGCTGGTCATTCAGTATAATCTGCGGATGGAAAAGTCCACTGTAAGCACATTTACTATAAGCAGTACAAAAAAATCTTGATTTTTATAAAGGGTAAACAGATTAATTCTAAAAATCTTGATTTTTATAAAGGGTAGACAGAATAATTCTATGGAGTCTGTATAATTGTGAAAATCAACAGCACGTTAGAAAATCAAATCTACTTTTGTGTTTTTAACCTCCCATACTTCTCTGAATCCCATGCCTCATTTGCAATCACTCTCTAAACAACTGTAGCATGTACATTAGGACAAAGATAAAGAAATATTTTTGCCAGCCAAGTGGCAGCGTACCCATCTCACTTCATTTGTTTTAGGATAAGGTACACCGGTAGCAATTAAGCCAGCTGATAAGTTGAGCGAGGAAGGGGTATGCTACAGTTAATGGGAATAATAACCACTATGAATAGCATGTTCACCATCATCATATTAGGCAATGCCTACCAGTTCAGCAATAGTAAAGTTGAGACGCTATGCTCAAACTTACCTTCATACAAATGTATAAGTTTTAAAAAATGCCCTAATTTCTTTAATCTTACCAGGTTAATTCTCATTTGGGCATCCTGTCTACCCTGCTACTCATTTCATTACCAACATAAATGTATCCTGCTGCTTGCTAGGGAACAGAGTGGCCCTCACGTCAGACAACATCTTGCTTTAGCTTTATGATGTCAACTTGCTAGGCAACAGATTTGCCCTCATGCCAGACAACATCTTGCTTTAGCTTTATGATGTCAGAGTGCCTCTGGTCCAATTGTCCTTGTGGAAGCTGACCACACAGGAGGATGAGATGTCAGAAGTTATGTAATAGGTTACTATCTGTATTCATGATTGCAAGGCAAGCAGGAGGGTGAATGGTAAAGGACTTTGAACCACTCAAAGCACTGGGGCCTTTTTGAAATTGGGATGGAGATACAAAAACAGATTATCCTTACCAACAATCCATATTAAGTATCAGAGTCCAACATACAGAGTGCAGGAGAAGATGTTAAATGAGCTTCCTTCCGTGAGAATGTAACACTATCGTTCTAAATTGAGATAGTGCATTTCAGCCGCAAAGGCAGCAATTTCCTTGACTGGAACATTGCTAGCACCGGGATCTAAATCAGGCTTTAGTAGCCTTAGAAGCAGTCAGTCTTTTATTAACTATCATGACCAACACAATGTGATCCATATTACTTCCATCTTGACAGAAAATATTTACAAGCACAGGCCCCCACTGGAAGGTAGTAAGGATATTCAGATGCTGTGAAAGTCATTTTAATGGCTAAAGGAATGATTGTGAGATTTACTTACCATTTAAATTGGTCAAATGATGCTGTATGCCGGAAGACTGCCTTTTTTTCTTTTCTTCAGTCTCGGCAATGCAGAGACATTCTGTTGCGAAACTCTGCCACTGCTGGGGATGAATGATGCAACATCGCAGAGGTTTTCATCGCAAACATTCACATCGCCGTCTTTACATCGCACACACATTTACAACGCAGGCTGACAACGCAACCCATTAATTTGCTCCACCATTGAAATGCATACAAAACACAATCACTTTAACATAGTATTTTTTCTGAAATAAAAAATATGTGACGTGAAAACCAAGGTTGCGGTTTAATATAGCGCTTTTACTATTTTGTAGTGTTTACACTGGTTATCGCTGTGTGGGTAAAAGTGTTGCCTCGCTAGTCCCCGTGTAAAACGGGCTCACAGCAACTGAAAGGCACCTGTTACTGTGAGGGCAGGGGCCATTGCGGTGCTTCAACAAGTGCAGCAGTGACTTGGCAACTTCTGATCCACTTAAGGGATGACCTGTTTTTTGTAAAATCTGCAAATTATGCACAACGTGATGCAAAACTGTAAAGAGTTGTAAGTTCATAATTAGCCAAAAAACCCGGCAGAATCCGATAAGTCCCACAGCAATGCTAAAAATGAAAACTAAAGTATTCTGGACTGCCAACCCCAGCAACACCAGCCATCTTTAACCACCTGCTGCTGCTGTCCCGGGCGAGCACTGCGGTGCATTCAGGTTATGGGAAGTGTGCAAGTGCAGGGCATCTTTCCATCAAGCATATTCCTATTCCATAACCACAGATATTCCGCTTTCTAGATGCGCTTCCCCATTCCTCATCCATTAGTGCAAGGGTTATCAACAAAGTTCCATCTTTTTGACTCTTACTAACCTTCCAGAAGGTCCCCAGTGCACCTCCCATCCCCTGAAGGCCCCCACTGCATCCACCCCCCAGGCCTCCACTGCATCCCTGAGGCCCCCACTGCACATCCCATCCCCTGGAGGCCCCCACTGCATCTACCCCTAAGGCCCTCACTGCATACCCCGAGGCCCCCACTGCACCTCCCATCCCAGCCCTACTGCATCTCCCCCCAAGGCCCCCACTGCATCCCCTTCCCGAGGCCCCCACTGCACCCCTTCCCGAGGCACCCACTGCATCCCCTCCCCGAGACCCCACTGCATCCCCTCCCCTGGAGGTCCCCACTGCATCTCCCCAGCCCGAGGCCCCCAGTGCACCTCCCATTCCCTGGAGGCCCCCACTGCACCTCAAATTCCATGGAGGCCCCCACTGCATCTCCCCCCCAGGCCCCCACTGCATTCCCTTCTCCGAGGCCCCCACTGCACCTCCCCGCGAGTCCCCCACTGTACCTCCCATCCCCTGTAGGCCCCCACTGCACCCCCCCAAGGCCCCCGTGCATCTCCCATCCCCTGGAGGCCCCCACTGCACCTCAAATTCCATGGAGGCCCCCACTGCACCTCCCATTACATGGAGGCACCCACTGCATCTCCCCCCAGGCCCCCGCTGCATCCTACTCCCGAGGCCCCCACTGCATCCCCCTTGAGGCCCCCACTGCACCTTCCATCCCCTGGATGCCCCCACTGCATCTCCCCCCCCGAGGCCCCCACTGCATCCCCCCCTAGGCACCCACTGCATCTTCCACCACCTGCTCCCATCACTTTCAAATACTAACAACCATGTAGCGCCTGCCTCTGATTGGCTATCTCACTCACCACAATGATGTTTATTCTGTTAAAGCGGTTTTGGGACCTGCCCACATTCTCCATCTGCAGTGTACAGCTGAAACTGGTGACAAGAACCCATCCTGAGAATCCTGTTATTGTCACTACAGTTTTCTATAACGATGAATGAGTGAATGTGCCTGCCATTATTTTCTTGAGACTCAGCCCGGAATCTCGGTAGTGTGGCAGAACAGAGCATCCTCCTTTGAAGTGAAGTCTCTTCGAATGACCCCTGGCACAACCCTTAACTCGAAAGCACACGTTCCACAACAATTAAAGCACATGCGTTTTAAAAGCACAGGATCCACAACAATTACAGCACATGCATTTTAAAAGCACACGTTCCACAACAATTACAGCACATGCGTTTTAAAAGCACACGTTCCACAACAATTACAGCACATGCGTTTTAAAAGCATGCGTTGTAAAAGCCTGTGCGATGTAAGGGGCCACGTAGTAATGGCCTGTGTTGTAACATCACTTGCATGTAAGGATTGCGATGTAAACCCATGCGATGTAAGACATGCGTTGTGAAGGGTGTTCACCCACTGCTGGTCATTCAGTATAATCTGTAGATGGAAAAGTCCACTGTTAGCACATTTACTATAAGCAGTACAAAAAGTCTTGATTTTTATAAAGGGTAAACAGATTAATTCTATGGAGTCTGTATTATTATCAAAATCAACAGCATGTTAGAAAATCAAAAATCAATTTGTGTTTTTAACCTCCCATGCGTCTCTGAATCCCATACCTCATTTGCTAACACTCTCTAAACAACTGTAGCATGTACATTAGGACATAGATAAAGAGATCTTTTTGCCAGCCAAGTGGCAGCGTACCCATCTCACTTCATTTGTTTTAGGATATGGTACACCAGGAGCAATTAAGCCAGCTGTAAATTTGAGCGAAGAAGGGTTATGCTACAAGTAATGGGAATAATAAAGCTATGAATAGCATGTTCACCATCATCATTTTAGGCAATTCCTACCAGTTCAGCAATAGTGAAGTTGAAACTCATATGCTCAAACTTACCTTCATACAAATTTATATGTCTCAAAAAATGCCCTAATTTCTTTACTCTTGCGAGGTTAGTTTTCATTTGGGCATCCTGTCTACCCTGCTACTCATTTCATTTCCAAGATAAATGTATCCTGCTGCTTGCTAGGCAACAGAGTTGCCCTCACGTCAGACAACTTTTTGCTTTTGCTTTATGATGTCAACTTGCTAGGCAACAGATTTGCCCTCATGCCAGACAACATCTTGCTTTAGCTTTATGATGTCAGAGCGCCTCTGGTCCAATTGTCCTTGTGGAAGCTGACCACACAGGAGGATGAGATGTCAGAAGTTATGTAGTAGGTTACTATCTGTATTCATGACTGCAAGGCAAGCAGGAGGGTGAATGGTAAAGGACTTTGAACCACTCAAAGCACTGGGGCCTTTTTGAAAGTGGGATGGAGATACAAAAACAGATCATCCTTACCAACAATCCATCTTAAGTATCAGAGTCCAACATACAGACTGCAGGGGAAGATGTTAAATGAGCTTCCTTCCGTGAGAATGTAACACTATCGTTCTAAATTGAGATAGTGCATTTTAGCCGCAAAGGCAGCAATTTCCTTGACTGGAACATTGCTAGCAGCGTGATCTAAATCAGGCTTTAGTAGTCTTAGAAGCAGTCAGTCTTTTATTAACTATCATGACCCACACAATGTGATCCATATTACTTCCATCTTGACAGAAATTATATACAAGCACAGGCTCCCACTGGAAGGTAGTGAGGACATTCAGATGCTGTGAAAGTATTATTAATGGCTAAAGGAATGATTGTGAGATTTACTTACCATTGAAATTGGTCAAATAATGCTGTAGGCCGGAAGACTGCCTTTTTTTTCTTCAGTCTCGGCAATGCAGAGACATTCTGTTATGAAACACTGCCACTGCTGGTCATTCAGTATAATCTGCGGATGGAAAAGTCCACTGTTAGCACATTTACTATAAGCAGTACAAAACATCTTGATTTTTATAAAGGGTAAACAGATTAATTCTAAAAATCTTGATTTTTATAAAGGGTAAGCAGATTAATTCTATGGAGTCTGTATAATTGTGAAAATCAACAGCACGTTAGAAAATCAAATCTAAATTTGTGTTTTTAACCTCCCATACTTCTCTGAATCCCATGCCTCATTTGCAATCACTCTCTAAACAACTGTAGCTTGTACATTAGAACATAGATAAATAAATATTTTTGCCAGCCAAGTGGCAGCGTACCCATCACACTTCATTTGTTTTAGGATATGGTACACCAGTAGTAATTAAGCCAGCTGATAAGTTGAGCGAGGAAGGGGTATGCTACAGTTAATGGGAATAATAAACTCTATAAATAGCATGTTCACCATCATCATATTAGGCAATTCCTACCAGTTCAGCAATAGTGAAGTTGAGACTCTTATGCTCAAACTTACCTTCATGCAAATGTATAAGTCTCAAAAAATGCCCTAATTGCTTTAATCTTACCAGTTTAATTCTCATTAGGGCATCCTGTCTACCCTGCTACTCATTTCATTACCAAGATAAATGTATTCTGCTGCTTGCTAGGCAACAGAGTGGCCCTCACGTCAGACACTATCTTGCTTTAGCTTTATGATGTCAGAGCGCCTCTGGTCCAATTGTCCTTGTGGAAGCTGACTACACAGGAGTATGAGATGTCAGAAGTTATGTAGTAGGTTACTATCTGTATTCATGACTGCAAGGCAAGCAGGAGGGTGAATGGCAAAAGACTCTTAACCACTTAAAGCACTGGGACCTTTTGGAAAGTGGGATGGAGATGCAAAAACAGAGGTTGTCCTTACCAACAATCCATCTGAAGTATCAGAGTCCAACATACAGAGCGCAGGGGAAGACGTTAAATGAGCTTATCCTTACCAACAATCCATCTCAAGTATCAGAGTCCAACATACAGAGTGCAGGGGAAGACATTAAATGAGCTTCCTTCCGTGAGAATGTAACACTATCGTTCTAAAGTGAGATAGTGAATTTCAGCCGAAAAGGCAGCAATTTCATTGAATGGAACATTGCTAGCACCTGAATCTAAATCAGGCTTTAGTAGCCTTGGAGACAGTAAGTCTTTTATTAACTATCATGACAAACACAATGTGATCCATATTACTTCCATCTTGACAGAAATTATATACAAGCACAGGCCCCCTCTGGAATGTAGTAAGGATATTCAGATGCTGTGAAAGTCTTTTTAATGCCTAAAGGAATGATTGTGAGATTTACTTACCATGTAAATGGGTCAAATGATGTTGTATGGCGGAAGATTGCCTTTTCTTTTTTTTTTCTTCAGTCTCGGCAATGCAGAGACATTCTGTTGCGAAACTCTGCCACTGCTGGGGATGTATGATGCGACATCGCAAAGGTTTACATCGCAAACATTCACATCGCCGTCTTTACATTGCACACACATTTACAACGCAGGCTGACACAACGCAACCCATTAATTTGCTCCACTATTGAAATGCATACAAAACACAATCACTTTAACATAGTATTTTTTCCGAAATAAAAAATATGCGACGTGAAAAACAAGTATGCGGTTTAATATAGCGCTTTTACTATTTTGTAGTGTTTATACTGGTTAACGCTGTGTGGGTAAAAATGTTGCCTCGCTAGTCCCCGTGTAAAACAGACTCACAGCAACTGAAAGGCACCTGTTACTGTGAGGGCTGGGGCCATTGCGGTGCTTCAACAAGTGCAGCAGTGACTTGGCAACTTCTGATCCACTTGAGGGATGACCTGTTTTTTGTAAAATCTGCAACTTATGCACAACGTGATGCAAAAATGTAAAGAGTTGTAAGTTCATAATTAGCCAAAACACCCGGCAGAATCCGATAAGTCACAGCAATGCTAAAAATGAAAACTAAAGTATTCCGGACTGCCAACCCCAGCAACAGCAGCCATCTTTAACCCCCTGCTGCTGCTGTCCCGGGCGAGCACTGCGGTGCATTCAGGTTATGGGAAGTGTGCAAGTGCAGGGCTTCTTTCCATCAAGCAGATTCCTATTCCATAACCACAGATATTCCGCTTTCTAGATGCGCTTCCCCATTCCTCATCGATTAGTGCAAGGGTTATTTTGTTTATGGATATCAACAAAGTTCCATCTTTTTGACTCTTACACACCTTCCAGAAGGTCCCCAGTGCACCTCCCATCCCCTGAAGGCCCCCACTGCATCCACCCCCCCAGGCCCCCACTGTATCCCCGAGGCCCCCACTGCACATCCCATCCCCTGGAGGCCCCCAGTGCATCTACCCCTGAGGCCCTCACTGCATCCCCCGAGGCCCCACCTGCACCTCCCATCCCCTGAGGGCCCTACTGCATCTCCCCCCAAGGCCCCCACTGCAACCCCTTCCAGGCCCCCACTGCATCCCCTCCCCGAGGCCCCCCTCTACCTCCCATCCCCTAGAGGTCCCCACTGCATCTCCCCAGCCCGAGGCCCCCACTGCACTCCCAGAGGCCCCCAGTGCACCTCCCATCCCCTGGTGGCCCCACTGCACCTCAAATTCCAGGGAGGCCCCCACTGCATCTCCCCCCCAGGCCCCCACTGCATTCCCTCCCCGAGGCCCCCACTGCACCTCCCCCCGAGTCCCCCACTGTACCTCCCATCCCCTGTGGCCCCCACTGCATCTCCCAGCCCGAGGCCCCCACTGCACCCCCCCCCAGGCCCCCCGTGCACCTCCCATCCCCTGGAAGCCCCCACTGCACCTCAAATTCCCTGGAGGCCCCCACTGCACCTCCCATCCCCTGGAGGCACCCACTGCATCTCCCCCCAGGCCCCCACTGCATCCTACTCCCGAGGCCCAACTGCATCCCCCCTGAGGCCCCCACTGCAGCTCCCATCCCCTGGAGGCCCCAATGCATCTCCCCCTGAGGCCCCCACTGCATCCCCCCTGAGGCCCCCACTGCACCTCCCATCCCCTGGATGCCCCCACTGCATCTCCCCCCAAGGCCCCCACTGCATCCCCCCTAGGCACCAACTGCATCTTCCACCACCTGCTCCCATCACTTTCATATACTAACAACCATGTAGCGCCTGCCTCTGATTGGCTATCTCACTCACCACAATGAGTTTATTCTGTTAAAGCGGTTTTGGGACCTGCCCACATTCTCCATCTGCCGTGTACAGCTGAAACTGGTGACAAGAACCCATCCTGAGAATCCTGATATTATCACTACAGTTTTCTAGAACGATGAATGAGTGAATGTGCCTGGCATTATGTTCTTGAGACTCAGCCCTGAATCTCGGTAGTGTGGCAGAACAGAGCATCCTCCTTTGAAGTGAAGTCTCTTCTAATGACCCCTGACATGACCCTTAACCCGAAAGCACACGTTCCACAACAATTACAGCACATGCGTTTTAAAAGCATGCGTTGTAAAAGCCTGTGCGATGTAAGGGGCCATGTAGTAATGGCCTGTGTTGTAACATCACTTGCATTGCAAGGATTGCGATGTAAACCCATGCGATGTAACACATGCGTTGTGAAGGGTGTTCACCCACTGCTGGTCATTCAGTATAATCTGTAGATGGAAAAGTCCACTGTTAGCACATTTACTATAAGCAGTACAAAAAGTCTTGATTTTTATAAAGGGTAAACAGATTAATTCTATGGAGTCTGAATTATTATCAAAATCAACAGCATGTTAGAAAATCAAAAATCAATTTGTGTTTTTAACCTCCCATGCTTCTCTGAATCCCATGCCTCATTTGCTAACACTCTCTAAACAACTGTAGCATGTACATTAGGACATAGATAAAGAGATCTTTTTGCCAGCCAAGTGGCAGCGTACCCATCTCACTTCATTTGTTTTAGGATATGGTACACCAGGAGCAATTAAGCCAGCTGTAAATTTGAGCGAAGAAGGGTTATGCTACAAGTAATGTGAATAAATAAGCTATGAATAGCATGTTCACCATCATCATTTTAGGCAATTCCTACCAGTTCAGCAATAGTGAAGTTGAGACTCTTATGCTCAAACTTACCTTCATACAAATTTATATGTCTCAAAAAATGCCCTAATTTCTTTAATCTTACGAGGTTAGTTTTCATTTGGGCATCCTGTCTACCCTGCTACTCATTTCATTTCCAAGATAAATGTATCCTGCTGCTTGCTAGGCAACAGAGTTGCCCGCACGTCAGACAACTTTTTGCTTTTGCTTTATGATGTCAACTTGCTAGGCAACAGATATGCCCTCATGCCAGACAACATCTTGCTTTAGCTTTATGATGTCAGAGCGCCTCTGGTCCAATTGTCCATGTGGAAGCTGACCACACAGGAGGATGAGATGTCAGAAGTTATGTAGTAGGTTACTATCTGTATACATGACTGCAAGGTAAGCAGGAGGGTGAATGGTAAAGGACTTTGAACCACTCAAAGCACAGGGGCCTTTTTGAAAGTGGGATGGAGATACAAAAACAGATCATCCTTACCAACAATCCATCTTAAGTATCAGAGTCAAACATACAGACTGCAGGGGAAGATGTTAAATGAGCTTCCTTCCGTGAGAATGTAACACTATCGTTCTAAATTGAGATAGTGCATTTTAGCTGCAAAGGCAGCAATTTCCTTGACTGGAACATTGCTAGCAGCGTGATCTAAATCAGGCTTTAGTAGTCTTAGAAGCAGTCAGTCTTTTATTAACTATCATGACCAACACAATGTGATCCATATTACTTCCATCTTGACAGAAATTATATACAAGCACAGGCTCCCACTGGAAGGTAGTGAGGACATTCAGATGTTGTGAAAGTATTATTAATGGCTAAAGGAATGATTGTGAGATTTACTTACCCTTAAATTGGTCAAATGATGCTGTATGCCAGAAGACTGCCTTTTTTTTCTTCAGTCTCGGCAATGCAGAGACATTCTGTTATGAAACACTGCCACTGCTGGTTATTCAGTATAATCCGCAGATGGAAAAGTCCACTGTTAGCACATTTACTATAGCAGTACAAAACATCTTGATTTTTATAAAGGGTAAACAGATTAATTCTAAAAAATCTTGATTTTTATAAAGGGTAAGCAGATTAATTCTATGGAGTCTGTATAATTGTGAAAATCAACAGCACGTTAGAAAATCAAATCTAAATTTGTGTTTTTAACCTCCCATACTTCTCTGAATCCCATGCCTCATTTGCAATCACTCTCTAAACAACTGTAGCTTATACATTAGGACATAGATAAAGAAATATTTTTGCCAGCCAAGTGGCAGCGTACCCATCTCACTTCATTTGTTTTAGGATATGGTACACCAGTAGCAATTAAGCCAGCTGATAAGTTGAGCGAGGAAGGGGTATGCTACAGTTAATGGGAATAATAAACTCTATAAATAGCATGTTCACCATCATCATTTTAGGCAATTCCTACCAGTTCAGCAATAGTGAAGTTGAGACTCTTATGCTCAAACTTACCTTCATGCAAATGTATAAGTCTCAAAAAATGCCCTAATTGCTTTAATCTTACCAGTTTAATTCTCATTAGGGCATCCTGTCTACCCTGCTACTCATTTCATTACCAAGATAAATGTATTCTGCTGCTTGCTAGGCAACAGAGTGGCCCTCACATCAGTCACCATCTTGCTTTAGCTTTATGATGTCAGCTTGCTAGGCAACAGATTTGCCCTCATGCCAGACAACATCTTGCTTTAGCTTTATGATGTCAGAGCGCCTCTGGTCCAATTGTCCTTGTGGAAGCTGACCACACAGGAGTATGAGATGTCAGAAGTTATGTAGTAGGTTACTATCTGTATTCATGACTGCAAGGCAAGCAGGAGGGTGAATGGCAAAAGACTCTTAACCACTTAAAGCACTGGGAACTTTTGGAAAGTGGGATGGAGATGCAAAAACAGAGGTTGTCCTTACCAACAATCCATCTGAAGTATCAGAGTCCAACATACAGAGCGCAGGGGAAGACGTTAAATGAGCTTATCCTTACCAACAATCCATCTCAAGTATCAGAGTCCGACATACAGAGTGCAGGGGAAGACATTAAATGAGCTTCCTTCCGTGAGAATGTAACACTATCGTTCTAAAGTGAGATAGTGAATTTCAGCCGCAAAGGCAGCAATTTCATTGAATGGAACATTGCTAGCACCTGAATCTAAATCAGGCTTTAGTAGCCTTGGAGACAGTAAGTCTTTTATTAACTATCATGACAAACAC
Organism: Lissotriton helveticus; assembly: GCF_964261635.1. Lineage (NCBI taxonomy): Eukaryota > Metazoa > Chordata > Amphibia > Caudata > Salamandridae > Lissotriton > Lissotriton helveticus. The sequence continues at coordinate 1,337,715,979 of NC_136067.1, read as the reverse complement.
AATGTGATCCATATTACTTCCATCTTGACAGAAATTATATACAAGCACAGGCCCCCTCTGGAATGTAGTAAGGATATTCAGATGCTGTGAAAGTCTTTTTAATGCCTAAAGGAATGATTGTGAGATTTACTTACCATGTAAATGGGTCAAATGATGTTGTAGGGCGGAAGATTGCCTTTTCTTTTTTTTCTTCAGTCTCGGCAATGCAGAGACATTCTGTTGCGAAACTCTGCCACTGCTGGGGATGTATGATACGACATCGCAAAGGTTTACATCGCAAACATTCACATCGCCGTCTTTACATTGCACACACATTTACAACGCAGGCTGACACAACGCAACCCATTAATTTGCTCCACCATTGAAATGCATACAAAACACAATCACTTTAACATAGTATTTTTTCCGAAATAAAAAATATGCGACGTGAAAAACAAGTATGCGGTTTAATATAGCGCTTTTACTATTTTGTAGTGTTTATACTGGTTAACGCTGTGTGGGTAAAAATGTTGCCTCGCTAGTCCCCGTGTAAAACCGACTCACAGCAACTGAAAGGCACCTGTTACTGTGAGGGCTGGGGCCATTGCGGTGCTTCAACAAGTGCAGCAGTGACTTGGCAACTTCTGATCCACTTGAGGGATGACCTGTTTTTTGTAAAATCTGCAACTTATGCACAACGTGATGCAAAAATGTAAAGAGTTGTAAGTTCATAATTAGCCAAAACACCCGGCAGAATCCGATAAGTCACAGCAATGCTAAAAATGAAAACTAAAGTATTCCGGACTGCCAACCCCAGCAACAGCAGCCATCTTTAACCCCCTGCTGCTGCTGTCCCGGGCGAGCACTGCGGTGCATTCAGGTTATGGGAAGTGTGCAAGTGCAGGGCATCTTTCCATCAAGCAGATTCCTATTCCATAACCACAGATATTCCGCTTTCTAGATGCGCTTCCCCATTCCTCATCGATTAGTGCAAGGGTTATTTTGTTTATGGATATCAACAAAGTTCCATCTTTTTGACTCTTATACACCTTCCAGAAGGTCCCCAGTGCACCTCCCATCCCCTCAAGGCCCCCACTGCATCCACCCCCCCAGGCCCCCACTGTATCCCCGAGGCCCCCCACTGCACATCCCATCCCCTGGAGGCCCCCAGTGCATCTACCCCTAAGGCCCTCACTGCATCCCCCGAGGCCCCACCTGCACCTCCCATCGCCTGAGGGCCCTACTGCATCTCCCCCCAAGGCCCCCACTGCATCCCCTTCCCGAGGCCCCCACTGCATCCCCTCCCCAAGGCCCCCCTCTACCTCCCATCCCCTGGAGGTCCCCACTGCATCTCCCCAGCCCGAGGCCCCCACTGCACCCCCCGAGGCCCCCACTGCACCTCCCATCCCCTGGTGGCCCCCACTGCACCTCAAATTCCATGGAGGCCCCCACTGCATCTCCCCCCCCAGGCTCCCACTGCATTCCCTCCCCGAGGCCCCCACTGCACCTCCCCCCAAGTCCCCCACTGTACCTCCCATCCCCTATAGGCCCCCACTGCATCTCCCAGTCCGAGGCCCCCACTGCACCCCCCCCCAAGGCCCCCCGTACACCTCCCATCCCCTGGAAGCCCCCACTGCACCTCAAATTCCCTGGAGGCCCCCACTGCACCTCCTATCCCATGGAGGCACCCATTGCATCTCCCCCCAGGCCCCCACTGCATCCTACTCCCGAGGCCCAACTGCATCCCCCCTGAGGCCCCAACTGCACCTCCCATCCCCTGGAGGCCCCCAATGCATCTCCCCCTGAGGCCCCCACTGCATCCCCCCTGAGGCCCCCACTGCACCTCCCATCCCCTGGATGCCCCCACTGCATCTCCCCCCAAGGCCCCCACTGCATCCCCCCTAGGCACCCACTGCATCTTCCACCACCTGCTCCCATCACTTTCATATACTAACAACCATGTGGCGCCTGCCTCTGATTGGCTATCTCACTCACCACAATGATGTTTATTCTGTTAAAGCGGTTTTGGGACCTGCCCACATTCTCCATCTGCAGTGTACAGCTGAAACTGGTGACAAGAACACATCCTGAGAATCCTGATATTATCACTACAGTTTTCTATAACGATGAATGGTGAATGTGCCTGGCATTATTTTCTTGAGACTCAGCCCTGAATCTCGGTAGTGTGGCAGAACAGAGCATCCTCCTTTGAAGTGAAGTCTCTTCTAATGACCCCTGACATGACCCTTAACCCGAAAGCACACGTTCCACAACAATTACAGCACATGAGTTTTAAAAGCACAGGATCCACAACAATTACAGCACATGCGTTTTAAAAGCACACGTTCCACAACAATTACAGCACATGCGTTTTAAAAGCATGCGTTGTAAAAGCCTGTGCGATGTAAGGGGCCACGTAGTAATGGCCTGTGTTGTAACATCACTTGCATTGCAAGGATTGCGATGTAAACCCATGCGATGTAACACATGCGTTGTGAAGGGTGTTCACCCACTGCTGGTCATTCAGTATAATCTGTAGATGGAAAAGTCCACTGTTAGCACATTTACTATAAGCAGTACAAAAAGCCTTGATTTTTATAAAGGGTAAACAGATCAATTATATGGAGTCTGTATTATGAAAATCAACAGCCTGTTAGAAAATCAAAAATCAATTTGTGTTTTTAACCTCCCATGCTTCTCCGAATCCCATGCCTCATTTGCTAACACTCTCTAAACAACTGTAGCATGTACATTAGGACATAGATAAAGAGATCTTTTTGCCAGCCAAGTGGCAGCGTACCCATCTCACTTCATTTGTTTTAGGATATGGTACACCAGGAGCAAATAAGCCAGCTGTAAATTTGAGCGAAGAAGGGTTATGCTAAAAGTAATGGGAATAATAAAAGCTATGAATAGCATGTTCACCATCATCATTTTAGGCAATTCCTACCAGTTCAGCAATAGTGAAGTTGAGACACTTATGCTCAAACTTACCTTCATACAAATGTATATGTCTCAAAAAATGCCCCAATTTCTTTACTCTTACGAGGTTAGTTTTCATTTGGGCATCCTGTCTACCCTGCTACTCATTTTATGACCAAGAAAAATGTATCCTGCTGCTTGCTAGGCAACAGAGTGGCCCTCACGTCAGACAACATCTTGCTTTAGCTTTATGATGTCAACTTGCTAGGCAACAGATTTGCCCTCATGCCAGACAACATCTTGCTTTAGCTTTATGATATCAGAGCGCCTCTGGTCCATTTGTCCTTGTGGAAGCTGACCACACATGAGGATGAGATGTCAGAAGTTATGTAGTTGGTTACTATCTGTATTCATGACTGCAAGGTAAGCAGGTGGGTGAATGGTAAAGGACTTTGAACCACTCAAAGCACTGGGGCCTTTTTGAAATTGGGATGGAGATACAAAAACAGATTATCCTTACCAACAAGCCATCTTAAGTATAAGAGTCCAACATACAGAGCGCAGGGGAAGACGTTAACCCCTTCCACGCTCATGACGAGCTGGGCTCGTCATGAGGTAGCCTCCTCGCACGCTCATGACGAGCCCAGCTCGTCACGTAACATGCGCTTTACCAAATCTCAGCGTGCGAGCGGAATTCCGCCCGCACGCATGCGGTTAAATGAGCTTCATTCCGTAAGAATGTAACACTATCGTTCTAAAGTGAGATAGTGCATTTCAGCCGCAAAGGCAGCAATTTCCTTGATTGGAGCATTGCTAGCACCAGGTTCTAAAATCAGGCTTTAGTGGCCTTGGAGGCAGTCAGTCTTTTATTAACTATCATGACCAACACATTGTGATCCATCCATATTACTTTCATCTTGACAGAAATTATATACAAGCACTGGCCCTCACTGGAAGGTAGTGAGGATATTCAGATGCTGTGAAAGTCTTTTTAATGCCTAAAGGAATGATTGTGAGATTTACTTACTATATAAATTGGTCAAATTATGCTGTATGCCGAAAGACTGCCTTTCTTTTTTCTTCAGTCTCGGCAATGCAGAGACATTCTGTTGTGAAACTCTGCCACTGCTGGGGATGTATGATGCAACATCGCAAACGTTTTCATCGCTAACATCCACATCGTGGTCTTTACATCGCACACACATTCATAACACACACTGACACAACGCAACCCATTAATTTGCTCCACCATTGAAATGCATACAAAACACAATCACTTTAACATCCTATTTTCCTGAAATGACAAATATGCGACGTGAAAAGCAGGTATGCGGTTTAAAACAGTGCTTTTACTATTTTGTAGTGTTTACAACGGTTAACGTTGTGTGGGTAAAAATGTTGCCTCGCTAGTACCAGTGTAACACCAACTCACAGCCACTGAAAGACAACTGTTACTGCAAGGGCAGGGGCCCTTGCGGTGCTTCAACAAGTACAGCAGTGGCTAGGCAACTTCTGATCCACTTGAGGGACCACCTGTTTTTTGTAAAATCTGCAAATTATGCACAACGTGATGCAAAAATGTAAAGAGTTGTAAGTTCATAATAACCGAAAAACCCTGCAGAATCCGATAGGTCCCACAGCAATGCTAAAAATGAAAACTAAAGTATTCCGGACTGCCAACCCCAGCCACACCAGCCATCTTTAACCCCCTGCTGCTGCTATCCCGGGGGAGCACTGTGGTGCATTCAGGTTATGGGAAGTGTGCTTGCGCAGGGCATCTTTCCATCTAGCCGATTCCTATTCCATAACCACAGATATTCCGCTTTCTAGTTGCGCTTCCCCATTCCTCGTCCATTAGTGCAAGGGTTATTTTGTTTATGGATATCAACACAGTTCCATCTTTTTGACTCTTACAAACCTTCCAGGAGGCCCCCAGTCCACCTCCCATCCCCTGGAGGCCCCCACTGCATCCAACCCCCACGCCCCCACTGCATCTCCCTCGAGGCCCCCACTTTACCTCCTATCCCCTGGAGGCCCCCACTGCATCTCTCCCCAAGGCCCCCACTGCATCCCCCCCGAGGCCCCGACTTCACCTCCCATCCCCGGGAGGCCCCCACTCCATCTCCCCCCGGGGCCCCCACTGCATTCCCTCCCCGAGGCCCCCACTGTACCTCCCATCCCCTGGAGGCCCCCCACTGCCTCTCTCCCTCCCGAAGACACCACTGTCCCCCTGAAGCCCCCAGTGCACCTCCCATCCCCTGAAGGCCCCACTGTACCTCAAATTTCCTGGAGGCCCCCACTGCACCTCCCATCCCCTGGAGGCCACCACTGCATCTCTCCCCCAGGTCCCCACTGTATCCTACTCCTGAGGCCCCCACTGTATCCCCAAGGCCCCCACTGCACCTTCCATCCCCTGGAGGCCCCCACTGCATCTCCCCTGAGGCCCACTGCATCCCCCCAAGGCCCCCTCTGCATCCCCCCCAAGGATTCCACTGCTTCTCCCCCAAAGCCCCACTGCATCCCACTGAGGCCCCCACTGCACTTCCCATCCCCTGGAGGCCCCCACTGCACTTCCCATCCCCTGGAGGCCCCCACTTCATCTCCCACCACCTGCTCCCATCTCTTTCAAAAACTAACAACCATGTAGCTCCTGCCTCTGATTGGATAGCTCACTCGCCACAATGATGTTTATTCTATAAAAGCGGTTTTGGGACCTGCCTGCATTCTCCATCTGCAGTGTACAGCTGAAACTGGTGGCAAGAACCCATCCTGAAAATCCTGATAATGTCCCTACAGTTTTCTATAAGGATGAATGAGTGAATGTGCCTGGCATTAATTTTCTTGAGACTCAGCCCTGAATCTCCATAGTGTGGCAGAACAGAGTATCCTCCTTTGAAGTGAAGTCTCTTCTAATGACCCCCAACCCGACCGTTAACCCGAAAGCACACGTTCCACAACAATTACAGCACATGCGTTTTAATAAATCACGCATTCTACAACAATTACAGAACATGCGTTTTAAAAGCATGCATTGTAAAAGCCTGTGCGATGTAAGGCTCCACGTAGTAATGGCCTGTGTCATAATGTCACTTGCGTTGTAAGGATTACGATGTAACGCATGCGGTGTGATGGGTGTTCACCCACTGCTGGTCATTCAGTATAATCTGTAGATAGAAAAGTCCACTGTTAGCTCATTTACTATAAGCAGTACAAAAAATCTTGATTTTTATAAATGGTAAACAGATCAATTCTATGGAGTCTGTATTATTGTGAAAAACAACATCACGTTAGAAAATCAAATCTCAATTTGTGTTTTTAACCTCCCATACTTCTCTGAATGCCATGCCTCATTTGCAAACACTCTCTAAACAACTGTAGCATGTACATTAGGACATAGATAAAGAGATCTTTTTGCCAGCTAAGTGGCAGCGTACCCATCTCACTTCATTTGTTTTAGGATATGGTACACCAGGAGCAATTAAGCCAGCTGATAATTTGAGCGAGGAAGGGTTATGCTACAGTTAATGGGAATAATAAAAGCTATGAATAGCACGTTCACCATCATAATTTTAGGCAATTCCTACTAGTTCAGCAATAGTAAAGTTGAGACTCTTATGCTCAAACTTACCTTCATACAAATTTAGAAGTCTCAAAAAATGCCCTCATACCTTTAATCTTACCATCTTAGTTTTCCTTTGGGCATCCTATCTACCCTGCTACTCTTTCATTACCAAGATAAATGGATCCTGCTTCTTGCCAGGCAACAGAGTGGCCCTCACGTCAGACAACATCTTGCTTTAGCTTTAGGATGTCACAGCGCCTCTGTTCCAATTTCCTTGTGGAAGCTGACCACATAGGAGGACGAGATATCAGACGTTATGCAGTAGGTTACTATCTGTGTTCATGACTGCAAGGCAAGCAGGAGGGGGAATGGTAAAGGAATCTGAACCACTCAAAGCACTGGGGCCTTTTTGAAAGTGGGATGGAGATACAAAAACAGAGGTTCTCCTTACCAACAATCCATCTTAAGTATCAGAGCCCAAAATACAGAGTGCAGGGGAAGACGTTAAATGAGCTTCCTTCCGTAAGAATGTAAAACTATCGTCTTAAAGTGAGAGGGTGCATTTCAGCCGCAACGGCAGCAATTTCATTGAATGGAACATTGAAAGCACCGGAATCTAAATCAGGCTTTAGTAGCCTTGGAGGCAGTCAGTCTTTTATTAACTATCATGACCAACACAATGTGATCCATATTACTTCCATCTTGACAGACATTATATACAAGCACAGGTCCCCACTGGAATGTAGTGAGGACCTTCAAATGCTGTGAAAGTCTTGTTAATGCCTAAAGGAATGATTGTGAGATTTACTTACCATATAAAATGGTCAAATGATGTTGTATGGCGGAAGACTGTCTTTTTTTTCTTATGCCTCGGCAAGCAGAGACATTCTGTTGTGAAACCCTGACACTGCTGGTTATTCAGTATAATCTGCAGATGGAAAAGCCCACTGTTAGCATATTTACTGAAGGCAGTACAAAAAATCTTGATGTTTATAAAGGGTAACATATCAATTCTATGAAGTCTGTATTATTGTGAAAATCAACAGCACGTTAGAAAATCTCAATTTGTGTTTTTAACCTCCCATACTTCTCTGAATCCCATGCCTCATTTGCTAACACTCTCTAAACAGTTGTAGCATGTACATTAGGACAAAGATAGAGATTTATTTGCCATCCAAGTGGCAGCGTACCCATCTCACTTCATTTGTTTTAGGATATGGTACACCAGTAGCAATTAAGCCAGCTGATAAGTTGAGAGAGGAAGGGTTATGCTACAGTTAATGGAATTAATAAAAGATATGAATAGCATGTTAACCATCATCATTTTAGGCAATTACTACCAGTTCAGCAATAGTAAAGTTGAGACTCTTATGCTCAAACTTACCTTCATACTAATTTAGAAGTCTCAAAAAATGCCCTTGTTTTTTTCAGCTCACCATCTTTGCCTTCAGCTGGGAGTCCTGTCTATTCTGCTACCCATTTCAATACCATGATAAATGTATCCTATTGCTTGTCCTCTTGTCAGATGACATCCCGCTGTAGCATTGTGATGTCAGGGCCTCACTTGACCAATCTCTATGTGTGACAACTACACAGAACAATTAGGCAATAGGAATTTCACACTAGGTAATCATCTGTAATTATGACTGAAAGCCAAGTAGGAGTTGTAATGGGAAAGGACTCTGCAACATTGAAAGTATTGGGCTCCCATTTTGAAAGGGGGCTGGATGTACAAAAACACAGAGGGGCAGATTTATTAAGGCCTTGCGCCGCCGGTGCGTCACTTTTAACATGGGAAAAAGTGACGCACCGGCGGCCCAAGGCCTTCATAAATCTGCCCCAGAGTATCCTAAAGAGCAATCCTTCTTGAGTAGAAGAGTCCCACATTCAGTGTGAAGGGAGGAAAGTGAAATTAGCTTCCCTCCATGTGAGAGTAAGTCAATTGCTCCAATATAAGACACCTTATTCCAGCCTCAAAGACACTAATTTCCTCTGATGACATATTGCTAGCACAAGTATTTAAAGTAGGATTGTCAGCCTTGTAAACAGTCAACGTCATGGAAAAGCTATCATGATGCCCATAGCGCCATCCATATCGCTTCAGTCTTGACAAATAATATTCACGCGGAAAACCCCACTAAAAGGAGCCGAGAGCCATCAGATGTTATGAACTTCTTTTAAGGATGAGTTACATGATAAATTGAGAGATTGACTCACCATGTAAAGTGGTAAATCAAGCCGAAAGCTGCTGAACTTATTTTTTGGGGGGTCTCAGCAACTACGAGAAATCATCTTCTGCAACAGTTCCTGTGCTGGTCATTCAACATATTCTGCAAAAAATGGAAAAGTCCACTGTTGCTCTATTATCAGAACTTGAATATTTCCAAACTAATGCACCACAAGAAACAGATTTTGATAAAGGGTTATTATCAGTACTATTACGTCTATATTATTATGAAAATCCACAGCTCAAAATGAATTCAAATCTCAATTTTATTTTCAACCTAGCATACATGTGTCAATCCTATGCCTCATTAGCTACAATTCTAGTGCCTATATTGTGTCATAGATACAAAGATCAGATTGTCAGCCAAGAGACAGTGGACCCTTCTCACTGCAATTCTTTCAGTCTATGATACACCAAAAGCAATACATTCATCTGATAAGTCGAACGAGGGAGGTTTATGCTATAGTTAGTGAGAATAATGGCAATTAGGAATGACAGGATCGAACATCTTCACTTTAGCATATAACTATCAGTTAAGGAATAGTGAACTTGAGAGAAGTATGACTGAACTATAAAGTACTGAGGACCTTCAGATGCTATGAACTTCATTTAATGAAAAGCAAAATACATTTGAGTTCGACATACCATATAAATTCACCCTGGAATGAGGAAGGCAGCTGATGACACTGGCTTTTTTTTGTCTCAGCAATGCAGAGAAATTTGCTTCTGCAATACTCCCAACTGCTGGTAATTTAGTATATTCTGCAAATTGAAAAGTCAGCTGTTAGTCTAACATCTTAATTTTAGCACATATTTAGGAATAACAGGATCTAACATCTTCACTGTAACACATAACTATCAGTTAAGGAATAGTGAATTTGAGAATTGTATGACCCCACTATAAAGTACCGAGGACTTTCAGATTCTATGAACTTCATTTAATGAAAAGCAAAATAAATTTGAGTTTGACTTACCTTATAAATTCATATTGGAATGAGGAAGGCTGCTGGTGACGCTGGCTTTTTTCTGGGTCATAGCAACGCAGAGAAATTTGCTTCTGCAATACTTCTAACTGCTGGTCATTCAGTATATTCAGCAGATGGAAAAGTCTACTGTTAGTCCATTATAAGAACTGAAATATTTTCAAAACTATTGCAATAGCACAAAAAACAAACTTTTATAAATCTTTAATAATCAGTTCTATGGTGTTGCTAATATTGTGAAAATCCACGCCTCACTAAAGATTCACATTTTGCTTTCAACCTAGCATACATGTCCCAATCCTATGCCTCATTAGCTACAACTCTAGCGCCTATATTGGGTCAGGAAAAGTACTGCGGACCTTCAGATGCTATGAAAATCATTTAATGAAAAGAAAAATAAATTTGAGTTTGACTTACCATATAAATTCCTTCTGGAATGAGGAAGTCTGCTGATGGTGCTGGCTCTTTTTTGGGGTGGTCTCAGCAATGCAGAGAAATTAGCTTCTGCAATACTGCTTACTGCTGGTCATTCTGTTATTCTGAAGATGAAAAAGTCCACTGTTAGTCCATTATAAGTGGAATATTTTCAAACCAATGTAATAGCACAAAAAACAGATTTTTATAAATCTTTAATAATCAGTACTATGACGTCACTAATATTGTGAAAATCCATAGCTCGTTAAACATTCACATCTCAAGTTTTAGTTTTCAAACTAGCATACATGTCTCAATCCTATGCCTTATTAGCTACAACTTTAGCACCTATATTGGGTCATAGATGAAAAGATCGAATTTCCAGCCAAGTCAATCAATCAATCAATCAGGTCATTTGTAGAGCGCACTACTCACCCGTAGGGTCTCAAGGCGCTGGGAGGGGGGGGGGGGTGCCGCTACTGCTCGAACAGCCAAGTCTTGAGCTTCTTCCTGAAGGAGAGGTGGTCTTGGGTCAGGCGCAGATTGGTCGGAAGTGAGTTCCAGGTCTTGGCGGCCAGGTAGGAGAAGGATCTTCCTCCTGTTGTCGCTCTTCGGATGCGGGGGACGGCGGCGAGGGCGTGGTTGGTTGATCTGAGGAGGCGCTTGGGAGTGTAGAAGTTGATCCGGTTGTTGAGGTAGCTCGGGCCTTGGTCGTGTAGGGCTTTGTGCGCGTGGGTGAGGAGCCGGAAGGTGATTCTCTTGTTGACCGGGAGCCAGTGCAGATCTCTCAGGTGTCCGGAGATGTGGCTGCGACGGGGGATGTCGAGGATGAGTCTCGCCGAGGCGTTCTGGATCCGCTGGAGTCTCTTCTGGAGTTTGGCGGTGGTTCCGGCGTAGAGGGCGTTGCCGTAGTCCAGTCGGCTGGTGACGAGGGCCTGGGTGACCGTCTTCCTCGTCTCGGTGGGGATCCACCGGAAGATCTTACGTAGCATGCGCAGGATGTTGAAGCATGACGAGGAGACGGCGTTGACTTGTCTGGTCATGGAGAGGGAGGAGTCCAGTATGAAGCCCAGGTTGCGTGCGTGGTCCGTCGGTTTGGGTGCGGTGCCCAGGGCGGGGGGCCACCAGGAGTCGTCCCAGGCGGAGGGCGTGGAGCCCAGGATGAGGACCTCCGTCTTGTCTGAGTTCAGTTTCAGGCGGCTGGTCGTCATCCATTCGGCTACGTCTCTCATCCCTTCGTGCAGGTTGGCTCTGGCGGTGTCGGGGTCGTTGGTCAGGGAGAGGATCAGCTGGGTGTCGTCGGCGTAGGAGATGATGTTCAGGTTGTGTTTGCGTACGATGGCCGCGAGGGGGCTCATGTAGACGTTGAAGAGGGTGGGGCTCAGTGAGGATCCTTGAGGGACGCCGCAGATGACTTTGGTGGCCTCTGACTTGTACGGTGGTAGGCGGACTCTTTGTGTTCTTCCGTCGAGGAAGGAGGTGATCCATTCCAGTGCCTTCTCCTGGATTCCGATGTTGCTGAGGCGCTGTACTAGGGTGCGGTGGCAGACCGTGTCGAAAGCCGCGGAGAGGTCCAGGAGGATGAGGGCCGCTGTTTCTCCGTTGTCCATCAGGGTTCGAAGGTCGTCGGTGGCGGCGATGAGGGCGGTCTCGGTGCTGTGGTTCGCTCGGAAGCCGGACTGTGAGGGGTCGAGGGATCCATTCGTCTCGAGGAAGGCGGCCAGCTGTTTGTTGACGGTCTTCTCGATGACTTTGGCCGGGAACGGGAGGAGCGAGATGGGACGGTAGTTCTTGAGGTCGGTGGGGTTTGCTGTAGGTTTCTTGAGGAGAGCGCTGAGTTCGGCGTGCTTCCAGCTCTCAGGGAAGGTGGCGGAGTCGAAGGAGGTGTTGATGATGTCCCGCAGGTGGGGTGCGAGGACAGCGTCGGCCTTGTTGAAGATGTGGTGAGGGCAGGGGTCAGTCGGAGATCCGGAATGGATGGAGTTCATGGTGCGGATGGTGTCTTCGGTGCTGATCGGGGTCCAGGTGCGGAGGGTGGTGGTGGGTGGCGTCGTTGCGGTTGTGGCTTGCGTTGGTTGGTTGTTGAAGCTGTTGTGTATGTCCGTGATCTTGTTGTGGAAGTAGGACGCGAGGGAGTTGCAGAGGTCTTGCGATGGGGTGATGTCGTTGTTTCCGGCGCTGGGGTTGGAGAGCTCTTTCACGATGTTGAAGAGTTCCTTGCAGTTGTGTGCGTTGTTGTCCAGCCGGTCCTTGTATGCATTTTTCTTGGTGGCGCGGATCAGTTGGTGGTGTTTCCGGGTGGCGAGCTTGAGGGTGGTCATGTTGTCCGTGGTTGGCTCCCTTCTCCAGACTTTCTCGAGGGCTCGACAGTTCTTCTTGGAGCTCTTGAGTTCGTCGGTGAACCATGGTGTTTTTCTGCTGCAGGATCTGCTGGGTGGGGTTCTCAGAGGGGCGAGTTCGTCCGCGCAGTCGTTGATCCATTTCGTGAGGTTGTCGGCGGCCTGGCTGGGGTTCGCTGAGTTGGCGGGAGGGTGCTGGCTCAGGGAAGCGGCGAGCTGGTCGGCTGTGATCTTGTTCCAGCTTCTTCGAGCAACCTGTTGCTGGAGGTGGTGGATCGTCGTTCTTCTGAAGGTGAAGTGGACGCAGCTGTGGTCCGTCCAGTGGAGTCCTGTTGCGTGGCTGAAGGTGACGTCTTTGCTGGATGAGAAGACGGCGTCGAGAGTGTGTCCGGCGAGGTGGGTGGGGGTGGTCACCAGTTGCTTGAGTCCGAGGTTGTCGAGGTTGTCTAGCAGGGTGATGGTGTTGCGGTCGTTGTTGTTCTCCAGGTGGAAGTTGAGGTCCCCCAGGAGGATGTAGTCGGCGGAGGGGAGAGCGTGCGGGCTGACGAAGTCGGCGATGTCCTCGCTGAATCGTGTGCGTGGTCCCGGGGGTCGGTAGATCAGGGTGCCTCTGAGGGTGGTCTTCGGGTTGGTGTGGATCTGGAAGTGCAGGTGTTCGGCGGTGGTGAGGGTGTCATCGGTGTTGGTAGTGATGCGGATGGTGTCTCTGTGGATGATGGCGATGCCTCCTCCGGTCTGGTTGTCTCGGTCCCTCCGGACGATCTTGTAGCCTTCTGGGATGGCGATGGCGATGTCTGGGGCTGAGGAGGCGTTCATCCAGGTCTCGGTGATGAAGGCAACGTCGGGGGCGGAGGTGTCGAGCAGGTTCCAGAGTTCTACGGCGTGTCTGTGGACGGAGCGGGTGTTGAGCAGGATACACTTGAGGTGGGTGCTGCTGGAGTTCGGCTTGGCGGGTGCAGGGAAGGTCCGGATGCAGGTGAACTTGCAGGCGTTGCAGCTGAAAGGTCCGTGGGTGTGCTTCGGGGCGGCTCGGTGACATCCTGGGATGTGGCCGGTGTTGAGTGCGATGAGGTCGGCGGCGCCGTAGGTTCGTCGGGTCGGCTTCCGTCGGTGGGGGCCAGGGGTCCTGGCGCTGGTCGCGATCCGGTCGCGGACGGGCGCAGACGGGCTTACCTTTGGCGCGCCTTCGGCGCACAATCGGCGCGCCCGCTGCGCGTGACCGCTGCGCGTTCGCACGGTCGCCATTTAAGGCGAAGTGCGCGGGTGGGCGGAGCAGCTGGGAGGCGGGAGCGGGGAGGGTTACAGAAGGCAAAAAGGGGCGTGGCTAAGCGGCGGTGGCGGGAAGGGAGGGCGGGGGGCGTCGAGGAAGGCGGTAGGCGGACAACCAGGAAGGAGGGCAACACGGAGGAGAAAACAATGAAGAAAAACAGGCACAAATGCACGCAAAATCGGGGAGAAACAAGGAAAAACAAGTCAACACAGACAAGCACAAATCACTGTAAAAACAATACAAAAAACCACTCGCAGCGGCGGGAGCCGGCAACGAGGCAGCAGCGAGGCAGAGGCGGCTGGGGGCACACGCAGCAGCTGGTGGCCGTGCGGCGCGGGGGTGTCCCACAAGTGGGTCACACTCACCTGCGTCGCACGGTCGCCATTTAAGGCCAAGTGCGCGGGTGGGCGGAGCAGCTGGGAGGCGGGAGCGGGGAGGGTTACAGAAGGCAAAAAGGGGCGTGGCTAAGCGGCGGGAAGGGAAGGGAGGGCGGGGGGCGTCGAGGAAGGCGGTAGGCGGACAACCAGGAAGGAGGGCAACACGGAGGAGAAAACAATGAAGAAAAACAGGCACAAATGCACGCAAAATCGGGGAGAAACAAGGAAAAACAAGTCAACACAGACAAGCACAAATCACTGTAAAAACAATACAAAAAACCACTCGCAGCGGCGGGAGCCGGCAACGAGGCAGCAGCGAGGCAGAGGCGGCTGGGGGCACACGCAGCAGCTGGTGGCCGTGCGGCGCGGGGGTGTCCCACAAGTGGGTCACACTCACCTGCGTCGCACGGTCGCCATTTAAGGCCAAGTGCGCGGGTGGGCGGAGCAGCTGGGAGGCGGGAGCGGGGAGGGTTACAGAAGGCAAAAAGGGGCGTGGCTAAGCGGCGGTGGCGGGAAGGGAGGGCGGGGGGCGTCGAGGAAGGCGGTAGGCGGACAACCAGGAAGGAGGGCAACACGGAGGAGAAAACAATGAAGAAAAACAGGCACAAATGCACGCAAAATCGGGGAGAAACAAGGAAAAACAAGTCAACACAGACAAGCACAAATCACTGTAAAAACAATACAAAAAACCACTCGCAGCGGCGGGAGCCGGCAACGAGGCAGCAGCGAGGCAGAGGCGGCTGGGGGCACACGCAGCAGCTGGTGGCCGTGCGGCGCGGGGGTGTCCCACAAGTGGGTCACACTCACCTGCGTCGCACGGTCGCCATTTAAGGCCAAGTGCGCGGGTGGGCGGAGCAGCTGGGAGGCGGGAGCGGGGAGGGTTACAGAAGGCAAAAAGGGGCGTGGCTAAGCGGCGGTGGCGGGAAGGGAGGGCGGGGGGCGTCGAGGAAGGCGGTAGGCGGACAACCAGGAAGGAGGGCAACACGGAGGAGAAAACAATGAAGAAAAACAGGCACAAATGCACGCAAAATCGGGGAGAAACAAGGAAAAACAAGTCAACACAGACAAGCACAAATCACTGTAAAAACAATACAAAAAACCACTCGCAGCGGCGGGAGCCGGCAACGAGGCAGCAGCGAGGCAGAGGCGGCTGGGGGCACACGCAGCAGCTGGTGGCCGTGCGGCGCGGGGGTGTCCCACAAGTGGGTCACACTCACCTGCGTCGCACGGTCGCCATTTAAGGCCAAGTGCGCGGGTGGGCGGAGCAGCTGGGAGGCGGGAGCGGGGAGGGTTACAGAAGGCAAAAAGGGGCGTGGCTAAGCGGCGGTGGCGGGAAGGGAGGGCGGGGGGCGTCGAGGAAGGCGGTAGGCGGACAACCAGGAAGGAGGGCAACACGGAGGAGAAAACAATGAAGAAAAACAGGCACAAATGCACGCAAAATCGGGGAGAAACAAGGAAAAACAAGTCAACACAGACAAGCACAAATCACTGTAAAAACAAGTGACAGCGTACCTTTCTCACTGCAATTCTTTTAGTCTATGATACACCAAAAGCAATCAATCTGATAAGCTGAAGGAGGGAGGTTTATGCTATAGTTAGTGAGAATAATGACAATTAGAAAAAGCAGGATCTAACATCTTCATTTTAGCACATAACTATCAGTTAAGGAATAGTAAATTTGAGAAAAGTATGACCCCACTATAAAGTGCTGAGGATGGAATGGAGTTACAAAAATACAGATCATCCTCAACAACAATACATCTTGAGTATCAGAGTCCAAATTCAGAGTACAGGTCAACAGGTTAAATGAGCTTCCTTGCACAACAAAGTAAGACTATTGCTCTAACTTAAGATAATACCTTCCAGCCTCGAAGACAGTAACTTCCTCAGATGGAATATTGCTAGCACCTGTATCTAAAGCAGGCTTTGGTTCCCTTGGAGGCAGTCAAAGTATTTCATTAACTATCATGACCACCTCAATGCAATCCATTTTA
Organism: Lissotriton helveticus; assembly: GCF_964261635.1. Lineage (NCBI taxonomy): Eukaryota > Metazoa > Chordata > Amphibia > Caudata > Salamandridae > Lissotriton > Lissotriton helveticus. The sequence continues at coordinate 1,337,699,912 of NC_136067.1, read as the reverse complement.
CTTCTACCTTGACAGATATTATATTCATGTGGACAACCCCATCATAAGGTAGTGAGGACCATCCGATGCTGTGAAAATCATTTTATGCTAAATGTAATGATTGTGTATGAGTTTTACTTACCATGTCAATTGGTAAAATGATGCAGTGTGCTTGAAGGCGGCTTTTTTTTTTTTTAGAATCTGTTGTACAATGTTGCCACTGCTGGTCATTCAATATGTTCTGCACGTTGAAAATGTCACTGTAAGTGCATTTTCAATATTCAATAAAACAAGAACTGATTTTCATTAAGCGTTAACAGATCAGTACTATGGGGTCTAAAATGTTGTGAAAATAAACAACTTGTTAGAAATTCTAATCGCAGTATGTGTTTTTACCCTAGCATACTTCTCTAAATCCAATGCCTCATTTGTTACTACTCTCTAAACAACTGTTGCACCTATATTAGGACATATAAATAAAGCTCTTATTGCCAGCCAAGTGGCCGCGTACCCTTCTCCCCAAATGTGTTTTAGGTTATGGCAGGCCAGTAGCAATTAAAATCAGCTGATAAGTTGAGAGGAATTATTATGGTACAGTTAGTGGGAATTATTTTTTTTTTTTCTCACTACTGCCGCCTCCGCTATCCCCGAGTGCCTCCCCCAGGGCTGCCTGCAAATTCCCAAACCGGGCTGGTCTGCCGTGAGACCACGGTGTTCAGTTAATGAGACATGTATGCTTTGTCATAACCTGAACCACTTCACACACGATCCCTGACAGCTAGCAAAACCTCCTTCTCCAACTTGAGAGGCCCCTGATTGGCTGCCCTGCTCATGCGTCACGAGACACGCCCCCCCCCCTGACGCTCGCAAACCAGACATTTAACCGGCGTGTGGATGTTAGCGCTTTACCGGCTGGTTCGCGTTCCACTACACGCCTGTGCGAGTGGGGGTAGGTTGCTAATGACGCCGTTTCTCCGTGGCTAAGGTAAGCAATCAGGGCCCTCGCCCCTGTTCCAACATTGTGCTGTTTTGACGGCCCCCCAGGAGACCGCTTGGGGCTGGTTGCTCCGCCCAGCTGCGGTCAATGGTGACTGCCCCCGTCGGGTCCAGCGGCTCTGCTTTTCCTGCCGGCCGGGCCCGCCACCATGTTTTCTAACACACGGCCCTGCCATACAGCCGGTCGCACTCCCGACCAGCGGCACACTTGGTTGGCACCGACGGGCAGAGTCGTGGACTGGGACTGGGACCCAGCCATACCGTTCGGCACAGCCTGACGAGACGATACCCCTTGTGACCAACTGGTGACCCCGTCTCCTCCCATACTCCCCTTCCCCATGAGCTGGGTCTTACTGTTTGTTCCCACTTTTCCCCTGCTGATTGTCTCTACAGGTTACTTCCTCTAGCGCACGCCCCACCTGAATCAGCCGCGCAGATCGAGACAGATTTGACATTGGTAAGCCCCGACCACTGGCAAGCACCCGTGCTGACAGGCTTCCTGTTAAGCCCATATTTTTCCTCCCTGGCGGACACTGGCTGTTCAATGTTTAATGTTAACGACCTATTTGATTGACACAAGAGGCGCTATTACCATCATGTAACATACCTCTTGCAAAGATTAACACATTTTTAGTTTTTTTTGTAACTTTTATGTCTTCTCTCACATGTTCCAAAGACTACATGTTCCAAAGACTACTTGGGACCGCATTGTAACGAGAGTCTCTCTCTCTCTCTCACTTACTTGCCCTGCACAAACTTAACGGTCCCAGGACCGAGTGAATCACTGATGCCTGGGTGTTGCATTATTATTAATTTTTGGGATACTCAAGACGCTTAGATTCTGAGCAACTATTTACATACAATACTGATGTTTCCCGTTTTTAATCCCTAGGTCTGACGGTGTGACAGTACTTTTGGCTAAACTCCGGTCATTGACCAACCAGGTTGTATAAACCATACTCCTGAGCTCTCCTAAGGGCACTTATTAAGTATATGAGCACTTTTTTTTGGTCCTGAAGAATTGCCCCGTGTGGGCATGAAACATGTTGACCATGTTGGAGGGTTGAAATGAGGCCATACTAATGGTTACCCTGGGCCTCCATACCCCTCTTTGCACTTTTTAACAAAGTGGCTAGCCACACCAATAAAGTTTTCTTAGTGGACTACCCAACTTTTTTTAAACCCACATTCTGCTCACTACTCCACCTGTTTTTGTACCTCACACACCAGAAAATCACGGCAAGGAACAAAAGAACTCCGACAGAGAGTAACACACGTTGTTACCCGTCAAGCATTGCAGCGCCGGCTTGACGCAGGAGCAGGAAGCCGATGATGCAAACAACATCATAAAGGGCTGAATGAGACATGTCATCCAGTCCTGTAGTTGTATGAGGTTTCTTAGTTCCGACAAGGGACCTGTTGGCTTCCCAGACTTCCTTCTCCTTCACTACCCTCACTGAGAGAGAGACTCCTCTACAGGCTTTTATCTAGGGGGAACTTTGTACAACCTCATTTGTTACATAGTTAGTGGGAATAGCACAAATTATGAATAGCACATTTTAACATCTTAGCCAATTCCTTCCAGTTAAGCAACATTGAAGGAGAGACTATTATGCTCAATCACATGTTCATATAAATGAATAATTCTCATAAAATGCCCTAATTTTGTTCATCATACCATCCTAGTTTTCAGTTTGAAACCCTGCCTACCCCAATACCATTGCAATGCAAATATAAACATATACTATTGCTTGCTAGGCAACTGATTAGCCCTCATGTCAGATGGCAACATGCTATAGCTTCATGATGTCAGGGCAACACGGAACCAATTGTCTTGGGTGAAGATGACACACAGGAGGATGAGATCAGCAATTATGCACGTGGTTACTGTCTGTAATCATGACTGCAAGGCTAGTAGGAGATGGAATGATGAAGTACTCTCAGCCATTCAAAGCATTTGGAACTTTATGAAATTGGAATGGAGGTACACAAATACAGATCATCCTCAACAACAATCCATCTTGAGTATCAGAGTCAAAACACAGAGTGATGGGCAACATGTGCAATGCGCTTCCTTGCATGAGAAAATAAGACTATTGCTCTAACTTAAGATAATACATTCCAGGCTCAAAGGCAGTAATTTCCTCAGATGGATTATTGCTAGCACCTGTATCTAAAGCAGGCTTTGGTAACCTTTGAGGCAGTCAAAGTATTTCTTCAACTATCATGCCCACTACAATGCAATCCATATTATTTCCACCTTGACAGTAATTATATTCACGTGGAAAACCCCACTATAAGGTAGTAAGGACCATTCAATGCTGTGAAAGACTTTTATTGCTAAATGTAATGATTATTTATGAGTTTTACTTACCATGTCAATTGGTAAAATGATGCAGTGTGCTTGAAGGCAGCTTCTTATTTTATTTTTTTTGTTCAAAACTTGCAATGCTGAGAAAATGCTGCCACTGCTGGTCATTCAGGATATTCTGCAGATGGAATAGTCCACTGTTAGTGCATTTACCGTATTCAATAAAACAATAATTGACTTTCATAAAGCATTAACAGATAAGTACTATGGGGCCTGTAATGTTGTGAAAATCCACAACTCATTAGAAATTCAAATCTCAATATGTGTTTTAACCCTAGCATACTTATCTAAATCCCATGCCTCATATGCTACTACTCTCTAAACAACAGTAGCACCTATATTAGGACATAGATAAAAAGATCTTATTGCCAGCCAAGTGGCAGCATACCCTTCTCCCTGAATTTGTTTTAGGTTATGCCACACCAGTAGCAAATGAATCAGCTGAAAGGTTGAGGGGAAGGATTATGGTACAGTTAGTAGGAATAGCACACATTATGAATAGCACATTTTAACATCTTTATTTTAGCTAATTCCTCCCAGTTACGCAACAGTGAAGTTGAGACTATTATGCTCAATCACACTTTCATGTAAATTATTAGAACACTGGAATGTGGAGCACTCCATTGAATACAAAGCAACATTCCAATGTTTTTTTCACAAAGGCCTCTCGGAGCCCGAGGGATTTAAATCCCCACAAATTCAGAGAGGTCTTTGTTGAATTTGTTAGAACATTCTACCCTCTAGTGGCCGAATGTTCGAATAGCCTTTTTGCCCTTCGTAGCTGGGCTATACCGGCAATTAAAGTCCCGCTCCCTTGTTCAAGTCCCTCACCTTTGGCTCTGGCCTTTAACGCTGGAGCGGGCCTTTAATAGCTGGTATAGCTCACTACGGCAGGCTATAATAATTCTCAAAAAATGCCCTTATTTTGTTAATCTTACCATCTTAGTTTTCAGTTGAGCACCCGGTCTACCCCGATACCATTGCAATGCCAAGATAAACATATACTATTGCTTGCTAGGCAACTGATTGGCCCTCATGTCAGATGGCATAATGCTGTAGCTTGATGATGTCAGGGCACCACAGAACCAATTGTCCTGGGCTGAGAGGACACACAGGAGGAGGAGATCAGCAATTATGTACTCAGTTACTACCTGTAATCATGACTGCAAGGCTAGTCTTATCAGGTGCCATAGATAGCACCATAATTACCAGGCCATGTGTATCAGCACCACAGTTTTTACGATGCTGAATCTTTTTTACAAGTGCCAGTCACCTACCTCTCCTTACCCCTTATCACCTTCGCCGGGTGACTGGTGACCTACTTGGGTGGAAGGCATAGGTGGTTTCACAGCTGTTGAGACCGAAGGGGAAAAAGGCAACAAGGTACAAGAGCATCCCTGGATCTGTTGTGGGTTCCCACCTTGCAGAGTGTGCCTCCAGTAAAGGTCTCCCACGTAGGGTTGCCACCTCATCTGTTTTTTTATGGAGGCGAGCTAAATAGATAGTAAGTGCCTCCCACTACACCGGCGGTATCTAATCTTTCTGTTTCCCTCTCACCTTCTCCAAACCCTTCTTTACTCTCTCTGCTGACCCGCTCTGCGCGCAACACATACTGCATTATTAACTTCTAAACCCCCACCTCAAACTTTCCCCTGAACCTATTTTCCTCCTACTCTGTTGTTTCTCTTAAGTTACTTACACCCTTCTTGCTCTCCTTCCTTTTTTCTCTCCATTGTTTTCACTTCGTAATCTTTACACACTATTTTTCTTTACAGCTGCTCTCTTCTACTCCTCCCATCTAATACTCGTCACATGCCTGAGTAGTTAACCTAATTTGGATTTCTATATTCTGGGTCTTTTTTGTCCTTATTTAACAGGACAACAAGTCCCAGGTTTGCAAACAATAAAACTGCAATAGGATGAGCTAGTCGCCCACGAGTCACTGCCTTCCGGGACATACAGTTCCTCTTTTATTGAAACAACTTGTTTCTTTTGCCACACCACCTCTGCAGGGACAACATGCCTCATCATGCCCAGCGAAAGCTAAACAGATCAAATTCTACACGTTGTGTTTAACACTTATGTAAAGCTGCTTGCTAAGGTATTCGGTGAATGGAAATATTTAAATTGCAACTATTAAAAAATGAAGCGGTGCAGCTACATTCTGTTGTGTAAGTCCTGATATGTGTGCCCAGTCCTCAAACTCCTCTAGACACTTAAAGAATTCCTCCATTACTAAGCTCCGTCGACCCTACAGAGTGCATATCAGGCCAGGCTGCAGGATTTTTTTTATTTGGGTGGGCTAAGGATGCATTTGGGTGGACCACAGCGGGCCCGATTTGTCACATATGTCTAGCCAAGTCAGCTTTAGGGCCCTCCTTTATCTCTCCTTAGTCTTACAAGGGCCCAGTAAAACGCATTATCTTCTTTTCAAATCTCTTTCTAAAAGTTATCACTCTCTTTGATGGGAAGAGGAGGTTTCTGAGGTGGGAGTATCAGACAAGTGACACTTCTCAGGCTCTCCCTTATGATCTCCTTGAATTCCCTCACAGCCACCCTCCACCAGTGCCCCTCATCTCTCCATAGCCCCACTATTGACCTCCTCCTTGGATTCCGTCACTGCCACCCTCCACCAATGCCCCTCAACTCTCTGTAGCCCCCACATTGACCTCCTCCTTAGATTCCCTTACTGCCACCCTCCACCAGTGCCCTTCATCTCTCAATGGCCCCCCATTGACCTTCTTAGACTCCCTGCCATCCTCCTCCAGTGTCCCACCTCTCTCCGTAGTCCCTCCCTCTATTGACCTCCTTCTAGGAGACCCTTACTACCACCCTCCTCCAGTGCCCCTCATCTCTTTGTAGCCTCTTCCCTATTGACCTAGTCACGCTCATATATCCATTTAATTTGTTGTATAGCGCTACTTATATCAGTGTAGGGTGTCACAGTACTTTAGATCACACACACATTATACAGAGACAATCAATCATTCAATTATGTAAAACAGTCTACAGGGAATGTCACATAAGCCAATGAGGATTACAAGGTGTAGGAATCACATGTCATCCATACTGGTGAGCAGTATATTTTAAGAGTTTTGGTCTGGAGAAGAACAAACGCAGGATTTAAAGCATACACCAGTGGTTAGGGGTTGACTTTACTGATAAAAATGTTTATCTGCCCAAACAAACTTTTTACCAACATTGAATATTGAAAGACTGGGGAAGTTCTAACTAAATCAAAAAACAAAATAAAAAGCTATTTTCTAATGATACCGTTCAGGTTTGCATGCAGCTCTTTGATGACAGTTCATAGGTCACTGTCCTATGATAGAATTCTAACTTCTCAACTGCAAGTAAAACAAGAATCTCTGTGACAAAGGCAGTTACCCACATAAAATACAGTGTATCTGCATTTCCAAACTACCAACAGACAAATGATTGCTCTCCAGCAGGATCATAAATCACTAGAGATATCTGGTCATTTTTTATTGTAAATGAAGCATACACAAAGTACTTGTCTTGCTGGGCCTTCGCAGGTTTTAAAAAGAAGACCAAATAGCCACACATTCTCTTGCCGGCTCGGTTCCTCGTCACAGCCCAGTCTGATAAGCAGCTGCAGGGTCCAGGAAAGGTCAATCGGGATAATCAAACGTTTCCTCTCTAGCATAGAATAGAATAGGAAATATCCTTGCAGCTGGAAGGTAACGGATACGCGGTGCCAAAGAAAGGATTTGTCCCCTTCAGGTACCCCTATTTTACCTGCACGAGTGGGTGGGGAACACAGTCCATCTTTCTAAAAGGAGATGTGTGAGTGGGGATGCCTGTGAGAGAGACCCCAGGCCCACTCACTCAACTCTCAGAACAGGAAGGAAAACACCAACAACAACGTTTGGAGGAACGTTTTCAATGAAAGTGACCATTTTCTACTTGCCTTCGTGCCAGCACTGCCAGAGCCAAGGCTCATGTTTGGGTGGGACAGGCTAATGCTTGGGCGGGCCTTGCCCCCAACCCTCTAGAACCGGTCCTGGTGCGTATGTACAGACAGCTGAATCAAAAGGAAGTTGTGGAACATGAATGACTACAATGTAAAAAAAATCTGACAAATTACTTTTTATGCGCACAATAAAGCTGTGCATATTGCAGTGCGCACTGGTTAAAAGAGGTTCATTAAGGTGTGTGTTGAAGCATAAGTAATTTTTTTTTTAGAAAAACTGAGAACACAAACTGGGTTTCGGACCTATTACAGGCTCTTTGCACTCTAACCAGCTCTACCTATTATGCCTTAGCCACCCCCAAACTGAGGGGGTTTCAGGTTACACCCCCTTTCTCTCTATTCCCTCCCCACCCCTTTCGCAAGGCTTTCCTCTCTCTCACTGGTGCGCAGCCTGGGATGGAGTAGAAATCTCAGGCTACTGCACACAGCTCCTCCTCACACCAAAGGCTCGGGTCCAAACTCCACTCTGCCTCACACACGGCTTCTCTTCATTTTTGCACCATGGCCCAGGAATCCCCCCGCTGCTGGTTCTCAGCTCGCCCTATGCTTGGGAGGCTACTCACCCTGTTCTTCTTGTCTCCTGCCAGGGACATTCCCAGAGTCACCCTCTCAGAACCCCACGGGTAGCCCATCTGCGCTTGAGACGCATTTATACAGTAGTTCTCTATATTCCCAGGTCAAAACATAAGTCGTGTAGTTCAGTATTCTCTCTTTGCTTCTAAGATTTGTAGTCCTCTTTATTCCTTAAGAAAATTGGGTCTACAAGCCCCAGAATGCAAATAAAAGTACTGGATGAGCTACTAACGCGAGGCCCTGGGAAAACGAGAGAGCTCTGTCATATCATGAGCACCGTTGCCATGCACTTCTACACTCATCCACCCTCCCTGCTGCAGTAGCCTTGAGCCCGTCTAGTCCCCAGCTCTGTATTTACTCAGTTTTATGGTTCCTTAGCAGGTAATTGGGAGGAACTCCAGTCCCTTGCACTTTGCCCATCTCACTCCCAGTTTTTTTAAGTCTCGCACCTGGCCGCGCAGCACGAAGCGCAGTCGCAGCAAGACCTTATTTGCTGCCGACTTGACTCGGAAGTGGGACAGGAGATGGGCACGCGCAGAGCTTTTGGTGATTTTAGCAGGTGTACGCGCACATACAGGCACATACAGCCACTTACACGCGGTGTGCACATCTCCTGTCCCGCTTCCAAGGCAAGTCAGCATGCAGTTTCTCTTTCCATTCCCCTCATCGGCTCCACGTACATATATCTTTGGGGCTGGGATTAGAAGCGGTGGTTCGGGAGGCGGGGATGGGCTGGTTGCTGTAAGCAGCTGCACTGCAACATTACTAAAGGCGGAAATAGAAATAAAATAATCCTGAAGCGGAAAGGGGAGTCTACTGGGGACCGACTTACGATGTTCTCATGCGGGCCACGCTCTCCGGTCGTAACCGTGCACCGATTACCCACGCCGCCTGCCGTGAGTGTTGGCTCCAAGATAAGAGGCCTTTACCATGAGGGAGGCTTTCCTGCAGGCATATATTGTGAAGATGTGGTTTGGTGATAAGACCGATCACCGATTTTGGCTCTGCAGTTACAGGAAGGCGTGGTTGGTCCGCAGGCTGTGAGCAAAATAGTATTTTGCTCCATGCCGGTTAGGGTGACGATGGGCCCCTCCCCAAAATAGGCCACATGTTAGTATCACAAGAGTCGCGCACTATGTTCTATAGGCCTGAACTGTACAGATCACGTGTGCATTAATGTAGAACTCTAAAATGGTACCCCCCAGCCTCCCCCCCCCAAGGCTAAAATGTATTAGTGAGATGGACGGTAACACATACATTAACGGGACGGCGGTGTAGTGTCCTAGCTGACACTGTTAAGGGTTAACCATGTATGCCTACACTGAACACCCACCCACCACTGATGTCACGACATCACGTGACACAGTAAATATAAGGAGCCGAGCGCACGTGCTCGAGGCTCACTAACCCACGATACCTCTGGTGTGTGTGTCGCAGTTCTTCCACCATGTGGGCCTAGGGCCCCACAGTATTACAATGGCGACGAGGGAGTGTTTCGAACTCCACGCGACGCAGCCACTGCTAAAAAGGGGGAGAGAATCCTGCCCGAGCGAAGGGCACCCCCAGGGAAGCAGCGCCGGCCGCCGAGTGCCCACGGGGCGTGCACCGTGCCCCGGGCCTAGCCTGTGATAAGGAGGTGATCGGGAGCTGACCCCGCACCTCTCCGGCCCCGCCGACTGCTACTGTGCTGAGGGAGGCGTTCCTGCACCAAGCGGACCGTGCGGTGCCCACCCGCATCAGCCGCGACTGCCCCGGTGAGGAGAGACCGGATGGAGCCCACCCGCCGTGGCCGGAGCCCGACTGCAAGGCCCGTAGGCCGGAGGTGAGCCGACGAGCTGTGCATGGCCCGGAGGGGTCGCGTATGCCAGAAGCGACCCCCCCTCATCGATTGCGCAAAGCGGAGCTCACCCGCATGCCCAGAGCGCGAGACGGCCGACAATGAACATTTAATAAAGGCAGACCAGCGGAGCTCACCCGCGGCCTGCCTGCAGCACTCCCCCGCCGCGCGGTGTGTGAAGCGCGGCGGCAGGGTCAAGTGATTTGAAAGAAACGCCCGCAGCGTGTGGCAAGCTGCGGGACACGGAGTAAGGCCAGCGGAGCCCACCCGCGGCCTGCCCGAGGCGACCCCCCCTATAAACAATAATCTCAGCAAGGCCAGCGGAGCTCACCCGCGGCCTGTCTGCAGCGTCTCTCCCGCCGCCTGACGTGTGTGAAGTGCCGCGGGCGGGGAGAGTGAAAGCACTGAAGCGGAGCCTACCCACTGTGATCCCTGACTGTGCCCCGTGGTGTGCAAAAGGAAAACGCCCGCAGCGTGTGGCAAGCTGCCGGGCGGCGTACTACCACAGCGGAGCCCACCCGCAGAATCGTGATCCCTGGTGTCTGCCCTCCCCCGCACAGCGCAAGAACTGCGAGGCTGCTGCGGGCGGGAGCAACAAGAAGAAAACGGCAATCGGCCGAGTGTGGAGCCTGCACCCCCCTCCCCCGCAGCCCGTGAACTGAAGGGCCGGCTGCAAGGGGTGGGAGAGCAAAGAAAAGTCTACATGCGGCCGGAGCCGCCTCGAAGAAGTGCCACAAAGCCCCGCATCCCCAGGTGCTGAAAAGTAGGTCCTTGACAGCCTTCAAACAACAAATAATAAATAAATAAAGATGAACTTACCTGGCATCCTCGAGGCCGACCCCCAGCACACCAGTGAGGACACAATGGTCCTGGCATCCAGAAACCTGCTCCCACGCAGCACACAGCCCAGCAGCTTCATCAGAAGAAATCTCCTGGAAAATAGAAAACAGCCCACACTGCCATCTAGTGGACTTTGGTGAGCAGTGCACCCAAAAGAAGCCACAAGAACAAAACAAGCACAAGTAAGCACAAGGGACAGCCTACAGGGAAAGCAAGCCTGCAGCGACGTGGACGGAGACCCATCATCACTGCAAAAGTGACACCTGTGGCCACAGGTGCTCATCGCAATCGCAGAAGACAACCTCACGCTGGACAGAGAGGAAGAGTCAAGACGTCTACCGCAAGCAGCAAGATCCAAAGGCAGCCGACTGGAAGAGCGCAAGTGTACCCCGGACAGTACAGGACAGCGCCTGAAAGTAAGGAAGCCACACCCAAAGCACCAGAAGACGTGCGAGGCAAGTACCCAAGTGTGAAGAAGAAAAGTGCGACACGCAAGTGGAAGAGCGACAACGCCAAAGAATCCAATGAACCGCAAGGAACAAAGCTACACTGAAGATGTATCCCGACGGTACCAAGTGAAGCAAGAACTTGCCACTACACTGCACACTGACGTGCACCGGAAGAGTAACGCAAAGTTACCCCGCAGCCAAAAGGAGGCGAAACAACCAAGCAAGGTGAACGCCCCAAGAAGCTAAAGAACCTCACCGGAAGCGAGCACGAGAAGTGCATCCACCGGAGAAGGTCCAGGGAGAGGTGAAACTAACCCTCCGGAAAAGCAGAGCACAAGAAGAGCGCAGGAGAAACTGCGCCGACGCAAAAGCACTGCAGCAGAACCAATAGCGATCCCAACGGTCGCGGATAGCAAGAAGACTCACGAAGAGCAAGCTGTCCACCCCATCTGGTAGCAAAGAAGATCGCCCAGGAAAAAGGATGATCCGACAAGCCAGAGGGGCGCCCAAACAAAAGCCAATCACCCAAAATGATCACCAGAAATGAAAGAAGAAATTCTGCCAAGTCAGGGTGATTATGTCCTGCCAGAAGACGTCCGTAAACCGAGAGATCAGAAGACCCGGAGAGACGGACGCAACACCAAGAGTAACTGGAAGTAAAAGGAGGCAAGAGAGAAGATCGTAATGACCGGTCCAGTCACCGAAAAGTGGAAAGAAGACAGTGTCCTAAGGACAGGACAAGACCAGAAGGAAACAGGCGGAGTGCACGCTGCTTGAAGAAGCCTGGTCAGCAAGACAAAGGAAGAAAGGTGACCGCACTGTGTCGTGAAAAGGAGAAGAGTGGCACGATGCCATGAAGAAGAGAACTGAAGAAGTCATGTGGCGCGACGCCATCATCAACAACTTCTGGAAAAGGTGAAGAGAGGTGTAACAAGTCCACACACCTACAAGAAGAAGAAGAGGTGACACACCACAACATCGTGTACAGTGACCCGCACGTCCTGGAGAACACTGACAGCACCAAGAACAGAACAGGCACCTATTCACAAGACCCCGACGACCCGTGGACGGTAGGAGAGCACAGGCCGGACCATTGGCAACACCCACCTTTGGGATTGAGCGGAAGTCTGGAAGCTGAGGGAGCTCAGATGTCCTGAACAAGGAGAACTGACCAATCCACACCAGCCCGTGGAGATCCAAGGGGCAAAGGCCTCAGGGACACCGGTGGCAGAGGGTCCCAACACGAGAGATGAGTCCATCGCCGTCTAACCTGCACGTCCCAGGAAGATGAGGAACTTGTGCGCAAAGGCAAGAGTCAACAACTACCCTTCAGGTGGAGCTACGGACTTTGTGAGGTAGTACCCCATCGCCTCCTCCATTCACATGCAGACTGTGGAGTTGGAGCAACGCTGTGGAATAATACCCGGCCCAGTGGAAACCTGGTAAAAGGGCCTCCGGTGATATCTCGTGGCAGGAGAACACCCGCGAGAGGGGCGTCCTAGTGAGAAGAATGTCCTTCGAACACTCCACCCTTTGAAAAGTGAAGCCAAGCTGCCCACAGTGAAGAAACCGACGGACCAGCTGAAGACAACCCCATCCAAGTCTAACTTCTGGTCATCCTGTTTGACGTCATCCTCAAAAGCAAGATCTCCGTGGACTGACCACCACACGTCCACGACGCAAGCAAAGAAGAACACGCCCACCGAGAACCAGGACGTCGAGCCAAGAAGAAATAAAGTCTCAGCAGCAATTTCCATCACCGTCATCAAGCAAGCAGCTGAAGAGACTCGCTGTAAATTTGTAATTACTGTATATTTATGTACTTCCTCCCACAGGCTCGGACTTTTTGCCTTTCCTTAATTTTTATTAAAGTTTGGGAGGAATGTAGTGTCCTAGCTGACACTGTTAAGGGTTATCCATGTATGCCTACACTGAACACCCACACACCACTGATGTCACGACATCACGTGACACAGTTAATAAAAGGAGCCGAGCGCACGTGCTCGAGGCTCACTAACCCACGATACCTCTGGTGTGTGTGTCGCAGTTCTTCCACCATGTGGGCCTAGGGCCCCACACTATTACAGGCGGTACGTGCTAAAGGCCGCAACGGAGTAGTAACCGCTATGTAATTGGAATACAATTTGAAAAATTAGGCTGGAGTAACTCTTGTACGAGGAAACTTTATTTATTTATTTATTTTTTGTGCTGCAAATAAGGTCACAAGTTTCCAGCGACGCATCTAGTGTGATGTCATGAGGCGTCTTCTGCAATTCCTAACTTTGACCGTACAGCACGTTGCTGGGACTGTGTTAATGTTAAAGTCATAATGGGCTCTAAATCCAAATCTATATTGGTTGGTCTCACACTTCGCTTTTTACACGAGGGCTCCTTGGTATATTTAGTTTCAGGTAGTTCTAGTGCAATGGAACAAAAATCTAAACAGCGAGACCGTGTCAGTTATATTCTGATATGTAACCCCTTCGGGTGATCTCATAGTGAGAACTCAATGGCTTAAGTGGACTGCAAAAGTCCACAATTTATCCTCCTGCCATAGATTCCATCTCCACAGGAGCAATCTATAATATCCTGTTTCAAAGGCAAACAGTACCTTTTAGCCATGTTGTTCAGCAGCATCTCTGTGCATCATGGATAAAGGTAAAGTTCGGGGGAAAAAACGTTTTTTTTCTTTCTAGTTTCACTTTTAGCCGCGTTGCACATCTATGTTGCTGTAATTTGGAATTAAATTCTTTATTAAGTGAATTAAAACCATAACATCTACGCTGCTGTACAACGTGGCTAATAAACATGGGCAATGCCAATAGATCTCGCAAAGGCGAGACCAATTGGCTTTGCCAGTGTATTTATTTTAACACCTTGGTTTCGGAGTCACCCTTGGCAGCATGCTTGTGATGGCATATTGAAAGGAATTGTCATAAAGTTGGACCACCCTGGAAAAAAGTCTCTATCTGTAATACTAGAGGTATTTATTTTTTTGCATATGGGGTGGGCAGGATCAGTAGCCAGATTCTGACACTGGTATTTTCCAAGTAATTCTTGGCATAAGATGGCACCCGTGACAAAATATTCAGACTGTCACGCCAGAGGCATTCTTGTAGAGGGGCACACGTGGTAAATTGGGGTGGGGGCAGTAACTCCTGTAGTCGTTTTGATTAGTAAAGTATGAGATTACATAAATATTTCCCGAGCCCACGTTCAGGGCATGCGTTTTTAGCACATATATATGGAAAATTGTACTTTAGAGCCGCTCAATTGCTAATACAAGAGCAAGGTTAAAATAGTTTCTCTTAAAACAAATAATAGTTTAATGACACCCATAAACAGACTAACGCTTCCAACCTGTTCAGTATAACCGTTCTTGTCCAATACATTATTGGAATACATAACTTTACTTTGCAATTGCGGTCAGGCTTTTAATTTCATTTATAATTTCGACACAACAGAGCCATAAAAGATACATAAAAACAATCATTATACAGTATAAAGTCTATATAGAGGAGCTAGTGATTTTGAAGATTTATGGATACAGTTTGGAAATCAGTACAATAAAATCTCAATATAAATTAATTTAAAAAGGCATCAGTTAAAAGTACACAATGGGAACATTGATTAAATTCATATTTCCATTTTTCCCCATAAATAATAACTTACAAATAGTGAATATTTATAGGATAATTGGGTAGCCCAAAATAACAGCAATAATTGCATGTAAAAAGTACAAAAGTTGAATTATAGCACAGTTCCTTTTACAACTTCAGATCCATTTTATCTCGTAGAAAGCTTATTGCAAGTAAAAATCTACTAACACCAAAGACTATCATCTGCCTAGTATCGGTCTTAATAATCCTTTCCGCTTCCTTATATCAGCGTATTCCTAGATTAAGACAAAGAGGCTTAATCCATCGTTTCCTGGCCGCCGCATAGGCTGGGCAAAAAAGTGGATATGAGACTCATCTTCTCTTGCGTTGTTTTGGTACATAATACATCGGTCACTAACCTTATCTATGCAAGTACTTGTACATCTCGCTATGGTCTTGCTAGTTTTCAGGGTTCCATATCTAATTTTCATGTACAGAGTTTTCGCCAGGGGTGGTTGAACCTCGTCTAAAAACTGTTCAAAGCAGGGACTGTCTTTAAAGGTAAGAAAATTGCATATCAAAGTTCCACCCACTTGGACATTTGGCAAACCATGGTCGATATATGACCAAAAGGCCGTTTTCAACAGTTTTGCTGAGTTTTGGGTTAAGCTCAATGGCTCTTCCCAGAACTGTGCCAACCCATTCCTATTTAACCAAGAACGCACATGTTTTAACTAAGTTTTAGAAGAATTCGAGTCCAGTCTCATTATTTCCTCGAGTCCATTTCTAAAGTCAACTAACTCTGGTGTACACCAGAGTCTCACCCATAATGACAGTGGTCTCAGGGTAGCATAATAATCTGTGCGCTTCATGCTTAAATCAAGCATTAAAGGTATTATTGGTGTCTTTGTTGGCAACCTTAAGAGAGTCCTATAAAATGTATTTTCACTATTTACAAACACATTCCTGCAGAATGGCCCCCATATTTCTGTCCCATACAATGCAGCGGACTGGACTTTAAACTTAAAGACTTCAAGTGCCGGGGACACAGCCTTAGTAAGGCTCGCCCCATGTTTTTTCATAATAGGCAGTGTATTCTGTGTGAATATCATTTTGCTTTTTTCTACTTGGGTTTTCCACGAGAGTTGTGCATCCAATGAGACACCCAAGTAGACAAAACTATGCACAGATTCTAGTTTCTGATCATTTAAGAACAGGTTCCTCCTAAAAGATTTATGGGGGTTAATGCCCATGTATTTAGTCTTGCTGGTATTAATCTCAAGGCCTTTCTTGTAGCAATATGTTTGGAATGAATTTAGAAGGGATTGCAGACCTCTAGGTGTTTGAGATATCAATATGGTATTGTCTGCAAATAAAAGTGACGAAACCCTTTCTCCATTCAATGTTGGTGCATCATTATTGCAGCCCTCTAAGTATGAGGGGATATCATTGACGAACATTGAAAATAGTGTGGGAGCCAGCACACATCCCTGGCGGACTCCTCGCTTGATTGGAATAGCGTTTGTTAGTTCGCCATTTGGCCCCCATCTTATTTTAGCGTAATTATTTTCGTGCAACCTTATGATCTGCTGTAGAAGACAAACCGGGATTCCTTGAGAATATAAGGACTCCCATAAAAGTTCACGTGAACAAGATCAAAGGCGGCCCTAGGATCAACAAATGCACCATAGAGATTCCCTTTCCTTATGTGAACATATTTCTAACATAAACAACAAAATCTGAAAACCTGATCTATGGTGCTTATTCTGGGTCTAAAGCCAGCTTGGAACTTGGTAAGTACAGAGCTTTCCTCCATCCATATATTCACACGTGTTAAAATGCGCCTTGCTTAGATTTTCTGTAAAATGTCCATTAAACTAATGGGGCGATAGTATGCTGGTTCGCTCCTATTACCCTTTTTAAAAATTAGTACGATTTCCGCACCCCTCCAACTATCCAGAAAATCAGCGCCTGCTGCTAAAGCATTGCATACAAAATTAATGTAGGGTGCCCAGACGTCAATTTCATGCTTATATAAGTCACCCGGGATTTTATCTAGTCCGGGCGCCTTCCCATTTTTAACTGCATTAATTGCTAGCACTGTTTCCTCTATTTCGAACTCCAATTTAACTACACTTGGGCTTAGACCTAGTCTATCTTGATCCAATCCCGCGGTGTCCTCTGGTGCCCTATATAACTTTGAAAAATGTTCAACCCAAGTTATTTCATCAAGGAACACGTCCTTGACAACCCCTCCAATACGATTCCCCTTTGCCACCAATCTCCAGAACCTCATTTGGTCCTTTTCCTTAGCTGCCATAAGCAGTTCTGACCAACTTTCTCATCCCAATTTCTTCTCGCCTGCTCTTGTATTACCTTGTATTCTTTTCTGACTTCCTTAATTTCAACGGGATTCTTAATTTTAACTGCTTGTAGTAATCTAGCCTTGCCATTACGGCAATCCTTGCCATACCAGGGTTTTCCACATGACATATTGTTTATATTTGGATTGGTTTTTTTTGGCACTTTATTAACCATCAATATTAATGATTTGAAAAACCCATTATGTAAGTCGACAAAGGTACTCCCCTCTAGTGGCATGCTTGAATATCTAGCAAACGTATCGGCTAGCAATCTGTAAATTTCGGCTAGAACTTCTCTCTGCTCCAATATATGGGCCCATTTTCATGAGCGGCAATTATTACTGGCTAATATAGCATCACTAGGTACATTGGCTAGATTAACTACTTCACTTGATGGAACAACATTGGACAGTAGGCTAGTAGAAAGTAGCAATTGGAGTGGACGATGGTCACTCTCAATCCTAGGTATAATTTCCAGGTCAATTACATAGGACCAGATATCAAGGGAAACCGTAACAAAGTCAATGTTACTTTGCAAATTATTCCTTCTAAAAGTCGAGGCTTTTGCTATGCCTGATGGCAATCGCCCATTACATGCTCTCAATCCATATGCAGCTATCATCCTCATAATTTGGACAGTCTATACTGTACACTGAACTGGATTAATAATATATAATGTAGGAATATTATTGGCCCCGTCCTCCTCTTCAAAGATGTCTCCAAGGCCTATAATTGGCTCATAGTTACAATTCAAATCATTTCTCCGCCATAGAATTTAGGACGGAGTCCAACTTTTCCAGTATTGGTGACTCTTTTGATGAAGAGCATGGTCTATTGTAAACATTGACTAAGTATAGCACCCTTCCTTCTTTTGTAATTATTCTTAACCCCAGGACATCCAATGAGGTAATTTTTAACATTGTTATTCTGATCTCAAGTGTTATCTTCACCCATACTACAAGCCCCCCCGAGGGCCTGCCTCTTACGGAGGGAACTGCGTTGATATTAAAAGTTCTATATCCCACTCTATGCGGGGACTTTAACGCCCAAGTTTCCTGAAAGAGATAGATATCACTTGATTCGATATAATCACTCCATTCTGGGTCACTAACATTCTTCCTAAGCCCCGCTATGTTCCATGAAATTAATTTTAGACCTGGGGAATTATTGTCACTCGCTACTAAGAGGGGTTTGATTAAACAAAATGTCACTTATACGTATGTTTTCTCCAGACAACACTGCTTCTTGGCCCAAGGTCAATAATGAATTTTGGGACATTGACCCATCTCCTCCCAAATTTACCTCTTTCACCATGGACTCAATCAAATAATCAATAACTGGTGCATCCATTATTTGATTTATCTGTAGTCCTACTAGGGTGGCCACTCTTCCTTCACCTTGGGCTAACGTTAAATGCAGTCAATCTACAGCCTCCAAAGTGGATAAGTCTTGGAATCTATTAAATGTGCCAAGAGAAATAGGATTGCCACAATTCCTACGTATTTCCTCCCCATATGGTCGGTAGAAAAACCCCAGAGGAAGAGCATGAATATTGGTATTCTCTGTCAGAGATTCTTCACTTCTTCTTAAAAGATTACGGGCCATATGAGGGCGTCTAAAGTTAACGACTATACACGCCTTCAATATTTTTCCTCTGGTCCCCCACCCACCCAACCCTACGCACCATCAGGATCTCGTTCATTTTTTGAGGGCTGAATCTTTTGAACTTTTGGAGCCAATCAACTACTTTGTTTCTAAGTGTAGGCCACGTTTTTATTTGATCCCTCCTTAGAGCCGGTACTCCAGTTAGTATTAAAACGTATGGGCATGCGTCTGGGGGTAAACTTAGATTGTCACAATTGGGGGTGTATTCAGTTTCATCAAGGCCAGGAACATATACCCTTGAGCTACTATTGCAGGGGTTGCTTGATCTCTGTACGAATTGTTCTTTTCTCTTCTCTCCTGGTCGGATTGTATTATTTTGGATTTCCTTAGTTCTTAAAAATTGATCCCTTTCTCCTGCAACACTAATTTCATTCAGAGGGGGTGTGCTGGATTGGGCCGCAATATTACCATCAAAAATCACTTCCTTGTTTTTATGATGATTTGACCTAAATTCTGCAAGTAATTTGGCCCCATCTTCAACATTAGCGCTCCCCTTCTTTAGCATAATGTCTAATTTGGATGTTGCTCGATTGAGTTGGGCTATTTTATCGTCCAAAACTTTCAATCTGGTACCCAAGGAGTAATTTAGTTGTGCCTGCACAGAGTCTAAGGTAGTCTTAAATATGTCTGCAACGATATGTTCTAACGTCTCAGCCATGCCATCCACTCTGTTAGAATATGAGGAATTATCAACCTCGGTTTGAGTTCCAAAGGATCTACTTTCAGGCTCCATATGTTCTACCAGTACTGGGTGGCTTTTGTTTGACGTCCTTGGTCGCCCTGCTCACCCATTTTTGGTGCCATTTCGTTTCCCCTTGTGTTATGCTTTTAGGTTTGCTTTTTTCTAGTCTCCCTTGCCCCTCGGTGCCTGGTAGCCATCGGTAAAGTTGACGGCACCTCAACATCTGACTAATCATTAACAATAGGGGTAGGAGTATGATGTACCGCAAAATCCCCTGAGGTGTGAGTGGAAGATGTAATGCAATCACTATTAACCATTGGTAATGGGTCAGATACGACTAGTTGACCAGGGTCTTTGTATGTTAACAATTTAGACGGATTCAAGGATAACCTTCTTTCGACAAGAGCAATTTCATGGGTTATAAGCGATTCCGCCCTTAGAATGAAGTTATCCAAAGTCCCCGCTATACATTTTTGCTTGCTCATAGTGATATGCTATTTATTAGCCGTAGTATATGAAATACGGCAATAGGTTTTCTCGCTAGGCTTAACTAGCTAATGTCAACCTTCCTCACAGCAAAAAGGGGTAGACTGTTTAACAATTTGTTAGATACGTTATCACAACACAACGTGGTTAGCAACCAATAAGACCATCAACATGAAGTCCCCCCTCCTCTTCACCCCCCAATACTATGCTGATAGGGACACTTGGGAAACGAGCGTCCAATGAGAGCACCGCAATTCAGCGTGCTCTTTTGTCCTTGGCCAGACGCCGCCCAGTTTCGGCAGCATTCAGTCAAAAGTGAGTTGAAGAGAATATGAGCGTGTCTTAAATCATGTCCAGCATACCTGAAGTATGATGATGATTTCCTGGGTTCCAAAACCAAAAGGTGTTGGCCCAGCCCAGCCTCGGACGGCCACAGACGGCCCTGCCCTTGTCCCGGGCTTCTCCCGGCACTGCCCACACGCGTTGCGTGGGGGAAGGCGGCGCTTTAAGCGCGATGACAGCGCCTCCCCCAGCAGCAGCAGCTGTCTCCAATTGGGCACTCGAGCGGCAACAAGGGCAATGAGGTGCACCCTGGGACCACGAGTCCCACCAGGGCAGCAGATGCGCAAGACGCGCGGAACGGGCGTCTCCACCCACGGGCAGCAGGTTCACAAGTCAAAAGTAGGATTTAAATAGGGCCAGGCTTTTCTAAAAAGCTCAATAAATTGCATCACGCATACCCGTTTGCTTTTACCTGGTCACAGAATTTGACATCGGGTGACCTAAGAATCCCATTTTCTGAAAAGTTATTTTCCGGAAACGACTTATAAACTCATCTAAACTAGAATATAAATAGGTGAGACCCGGTTTAACAGTCATGTAAAGCGCTCTGATACCTACGGGTAAAGCTAACGCTATGTAAAACCTTTTAAATAAATAATTACGTACTTGATATCATTTCCTCCTTTATATAACTGACAAACAAAATCATGAAGTGAAGTCTCTAGCTAGTTTAAAATCATCTACAGTTGCTGTTTTAGTTGCTTACTGATCTCTATTGATGCCGTGCTTCCATCTAAAACTGGACGTGGTTAAAAGAATTTCAACCACCAGGTAAATGGGTTCAACCTCCTTACGCTGGCCTTGTCCATATAAGAGGCCAGTGCACTCGGCTCAAATGCTTTATATGCCGAAACTAGTTACCTGGTCTACATGTTTCTTCATTGCTGCTCTTCGTAAGTCTAAGAGTGCAAACAGGATATAATAACCACATTAAGTCTGGTAGCTGGTTACTTGTACCGGTGATCAGATCGTATTGGTTTTTCTTCAACAGATTAGTGCACTGCACAACAGCATCGCAGGTACTTTACTAGGTAATCACTATTGAACAATCCACACGCCAAAACATTTCACGCAAGATCCCTATGTTTTTATTTGTATGCAAGCCCAGGTCGATTTCCAAGTTTGATGTAGCCCATGATAATTGTAATGCACTCGTAGGACAGGACGCTGCAGGAATGCCGGCTTTGAATTCCTATGTTTGGAGACCCACCTTTAATACAATTACCATTATTTTAATTAACAAAACATAATCTTACAAATGGGGATGGGGTCGCACACTACTCACACACCGGCGGTATCGCCCCTAAGGACTCTGGTTAATGTAGTTACGTGTTCCGCGATGCATCTTCTTTCGATTCTCTGCTATCTTCGCTGTCTTCGCCATCCCTGGACACGTGTTTCGGGGTATCACCTCTCGTCAGCAGGGATAGGCCGTGTTCTGGGGTTGCCGGTGGCTGCCAAATATCTGCCAGGTTTAGTACCACTCAGGCGCGCAGAAGATGCATCGCGGAACACGTAACTACATTGACCACAGTCCTTAGGGGCGATACCGCTGGTGTGTGAGTAGTGTGTGACCCCACCCCCAATTAAAAAGAAAACATAATCTGTTTGCTCAAACTCCTGGCTAATCAGTCGGGGTAATCTGTAATGCTTTAGCCCATTCATGCTAGCAGAGTTAAAGTGAGACTTTACCCTTGCCTGTACTTAAATTG
Source organism: Lissotriton helveticus (assembly GCF_964261635.1). NCBI lineage: Eukaryota > Metazoa > Chordata > Amphibia > Caudata > Salamandridae > Lissotriton > Lissotriton helveticus. Next base: position 1,337,678,024 of record NC_136067.1, on the reverse strand, counting down.
AAGTATTCTCAGTATGTTTTGATCTAACTATAATACCAGGAATTTGCGAGGGAACGAAGTTATTCTACACAATGGGTCAAGGTCAAAGTTTGCTACACTAAACAATCATTTACTTATTTGGTGATACGCCCCTATTACTTTGCTAAAAACTGCATCTTTCATGTTGCTATTTTTGCAAGCAAAATGTGAATCCAGTAGTGGAGATAGGGCTATTTCTGAATCAATAGTGTAACTTTCATTTTTTTCAAAATAATTGGAGTGGATTGAACCAACCAGTGTTTCGTGGTGTCTCCTGTTGCTTCCTCAAGGCTCTGATTTCCCTAACCCAGGGCCCTCTGTACTATGTGTGTCTGTATGTATGTCAATCAGAAAATCTGGGACTCTTCATTCCTATCACGATCTCCAAGAGTTCAAGACAGCCAGATGGAAGTGGACTATGTGACCCTTTTGCCGAACCTGTTTTTGCTATCTTGGCGATTGTAGTAGAAGTGAAGAGCCCCAGGCTGAATGTGCTTTAAGAATACGTGCTAGTCCTCTCCTATCAATTTGTATTCATCAATAACTTCCTACCATGTTAACCTGTGGGGTTTGCAAGGGGGAAAATGACCTGGGCCAGTTTACGAGCACCAGGGCTTATAAAAACATATTTTAAAAGTACTTCCCTAATTTCTACAGGACCCCCACCCCTTGATGGATGCTTTTCAATATTCTGCTCACTACAGCCAAATGTGACTGTTGTTCGCTGTTTATTTAAACTATTTTAATTTTACCAAAATGTAATTGCTTGTTAGGCGCTTTCACAACAGATAGCAAAAGTTAGCTTTAAACAAAGCTAATCACGTGTTAGGCGCTTTCATAACGCATGGCAAAAGTTTGCTTTAAACAAACGTAATAATCATAGCAGCGAATTCTACTAACATAGCTCAGCAGGTTAACATTCTTGCTGCAGACATCCAGTTATAACCATCTGAAAGTGAGGTCACATATTCAAAAGAACAAGTGCTTCCTATCTGCTTTCGCACAGCTTAATTTGAGCTGAAAAAGCTGCCAGAGCTGTTAGTATGCACTAGATTTAACATGCAATATTGGTTTATTGCGTGTGATCTATAGTTAACAGAACGCAAGCATAACTTTTCCTTGAGGTAGCCGCTTTCATGACGCTGCCCACATCCGCATTCCCAACGCTTAATTTCACATAAAAAGTGTTTCAAGACCTAATGCATCTGGACTAGCTTGCCTCCTCAGTCAGATCTAAACCGCGTCTTAGCGCTATCATGGAACCTTGACTTGCTTTAACATCTCTCCCTCTTTCCAGATGGGAGTTTCTGGACTTCCCTGAAAGCACCTCAAGGTCATCGTGACTCGTGTGCGCGCTATAGCCCAGCTGGCCCCTTGTAATGTGTGCCAGAGTGCATGATGGTGGTAGGAGGTAACTCAGCGGGTTTACACATCTGTTGGAGAAACGTCCTCGCAGGCTGCAGAGTGCGAGTTCGAACCCTAGCAGGGCTGGCTGCGCGCCATCCTCCCACCGTCGGGAAAATGACTATCATTGAGATGCTGGAGTTGTTACAGTACTTAGCCGCAACCCTCCAAATAGAGGTATCCTCAAGGCAGTTAAATACAGCTTTGTTATTGTGCCCATTCAAATAGTGGTCTCTCAGCTGATGTTCCTATTCTGCGGGAGTCAAGCAGCACGGAATGTGTAAATTTGCCCCTAATGCAACGTTAGAACATAGTGCTACATAAAACTATGATAAATAATGCACCACGGACGCTTTTAAAAACAAATAGATAAAAAACAATGCCATTTACAATACCAACAACGTCTAACTTTGCTAATGCGAGACCTATTGCATTGCAAATGCTTGTTTAAATGTGTATTTATTTGAGATGGTGTGTAGCAAGGACTATGTGAAGTCTAACTCGGAGGGCTTTAGGGTGGAGTGAGGGAATGAAAATCTATTTCTAGAAAATGCATACATAAACATATCAGTTGTTGAAATTTAGTAACGTGTTCATTTCCAGGACTGCCTTTGCATTTATTTGCTCCTTGCTATTTTTGTGCATTTAAAATGAGGCATCTCCATTGTGCAGAAAAATGCTACTGCAATTCACCTCAGTGGGTCACCTGACCTCTGCCTAATCACCTAAGGTCACATGTGGATAAGGTTTCCAGATGACTCGATGTCACCAAGGATGCAGAGCTGCGGTCCTGGGCTTTTGTTTTGCATTGTACATATTCTCGTTTTCCGATGTTAATTAAGTAGCATCCGCCAGGACTACAACTCCCAGAACGCATTCGTGTTTTGCACTAAAGCTACCAGTGTAGCACTGCATCGTGATATCGTGGAATCTTATGGTAAACTTACATGCGGACGGCAGACATTACGAGTTCAAAGGCTGATTATTGCATTTAAAAAAGTTCAACTCGCTTCTACGCAAAGGGTTGTCCAGACCCCGCATAATACCCCCCAAAACCCACTCTGTAAACTTTTTGAGGAGCATATTTCCTTCAGTGCAATGGAAAACCCACCGCGATCAAAAGTAGGGATAGAAGGATCTGCCCTTCAACTGAGTTCTAAAGTTTTCCAGGCCCATGCATGAGTAGCTCATTCAGTGCTTTGCATGCTGGGAATTAGTCCTGATTTTAGAATGGGGCAAACTGTACTGCAATTCCCGGAATGCAAAGTAAAACGTTTGCATGGGAGAGCTAATATTCACAGAACTGATAGCCCTGCTCTAGAGCTGAGGAAGACTGGTGAGGCTAGGAGCAAGTAGCCTCTCCATTCACAAACAAGCCACCGATGCTGATCTTGCCCACCCTAAAAGTAATTTAACCAGATGACTGGGGTGAATAAATGACCATGTCATCAGAACATCACTTTCCTATTCCTGGGCTTTGCTTTTTTTTATCAGGTATATTGGTTCAATTTACCCAATTAAAACGTGCCAAGGCTGCACTGCTAAGCACTGATAAGCTCAAACAAGCACTGGTAAAGGCAATAGGTCTCGCCTATGCGAGAGCTATTCCCTATTTATTCATTTCTTAGCATATTTGGACTGCAGCATGTCTGAAGTAAAAAAATAAAAAAACACCGGCGCTGACTATCCTACCGCTTTTCTTTTACATTCACTGACTACAATACCACTTACAAAAAGAACTTTCATTGCATAAGAGTACAGGTAAAACACATTAAAGCGAACTTCAATTTGAAAGTCCTTTGTATGGTTGTAAAGCAATGATTGCAAACATATTAACAAAAGGGTAAACTGACCGCTCGAGCAGATCTAACGATACAATCTGCACACAAATATAACCTGGAATCAAAGTAACGTGGATAAATTACCTATCCTTGCGTGCAAATTCGACTTTCATGTGCACGACCGGAACAAACAACACCGGCTCCCTTCCACGGGACGGGACTGCTCTGCAGCCCGTTTCAAACACTGATTAAACCGCCATGTTCAGGTGCGTGGAGGCGGGGTTACCGCTCTCAGCGGTCGCGTCACTTGCTACAGAGGCAGGTTATTTTAGCCTCCTAGAAAGAACTGATGACCCACTCCACGGGGATAGAGATGTTTACTGCATAATCAACACTTCAAAGAAAAGCACCGAAGTCAGAGGACAGCAGGCCGCATAGATATCAAAACCCTCATTTGCCTCCGTTCCCTTTAAATTGCATCCTGGTACCTGTAGTCTTCTATTTAAATAATTAGCAACTCAAAACTGAAACGAGCCGAATATGAGCTACTACCGACACATGACGCTGAGCGCCTATCTGAGAAATTATAAGTCAAAAGTATTGTCAGCAAAATGCATCAAAGGGAAGGAAAATAAGTTACTAAAGTAAACTGCATTTATCGGTTCGGTTTTGCCAAAACAACACACAGAGTTCAGTGGGCGGGGAGGCCAAAGGAACCTGAAGTATCAGGGAAAGTTCCGAATCCCTCACACTAGCATCAGTCTTCCCTGCTCCTAGCATTCAGGGGAGAGAGAGGCAGACTGTGTTGCCGGACTTCCCTAATGAAAGCCAAGAAAAGTGTATCTGGCGTCACCAATGAGGGGGGTCGTTTTAGCCAGGCACAGTCTCTCCAGAAGCACGGTGGGGGCTGGGGTGGGGTGTTACTCAAGCTCAGCAAAATTATTAAACACAAAAACCTGGAACTTTGGAAACTTCAGAGAGCACAAAAAAATAAAATCTGAGAAAATCTCGACATACTCAATTCAATTCAAATAAGTCTTTATTTCGACTACATGTCATAAAAGACAACATTTAAAAAAGAGAACAGAAAAGAAACAACAAGAATAAAAACACATCATCAATTCCATAGTACACTGATAGAATGTGTGAATAATTATTTCAGCTTATATGATGCAAGATCAAAAGGATGTTATTGTGAGTTCTACTGAGTTGATCGCGTCTACTGATTGTTCCATACACATCAATTCAAATCATAAATATTATATATTAAGATTAAAACAGACACCAATTTTAATACAAAAATTTACAGTACATAAATGATATTTAGACAATCAAAATTTAAAACAGGAATAAACTAGTGGGGTGTTCACTGATTTTAAATTATTCCTACGAATTGCCCACATCCAATTCAAAAATTTGGCCACTGCGATTACTAGACTCTTGGAACAGTCCGTTCTTAAAATCCTTAGCGCTTCTGTTCCTCTTTTGATGCCTTTCTGAATGCATATTGGCCTAAGCCACTTAAAGCGTGGAGATTTATACGCAGGGCATATAAAGAGGACGTGAGCTAAGCTTTCTGGTTGAGTAGTGCAGAAAGGGCACAAAAGACCATTACTGGTTGACCAATTACTGGTGAATGTGTTAATTGGGAGAGTTCCCGCCCTATAGTGGTGGAACCGTTTCCTATCCTCAGGAATGGTTATGACATCCCAATACAATTCGTAGGCCGGTATGTGTTTGTGCTCCAAGAAATCCCTAGTTGTTGAAGGAACAGTACACCTTTGGAAATCTCTTTGAATTACCATGGCCCAGTATAGCTCCTTTAGGGTCTTGCGTGATGGGAAGGTATTTTGCAGTGGATTATCCCATAAGTCCCCCAGACCCATAGCTTTATAGATCAACATAACTTCTCTGAACCAAGGTATTCTACTTCCTTTGTCCATGTCTCTAGTTTCTAATAGAGCCTGAGCATATTGAGAGAGTTCTGGGGTGACCCTGATCCTCCTCCAGTATGCGATCGGTCTAAAACGTGCAACGTCCTGAATTCTCTGACAGCCCATATCTAAGTAGAGGGGTATCAGCGGTGTGGATGGGGGAAGCCTCGCCAAGCCCCTCATGAACTTATTTTAGGTAATTGTCACGGCCGAGATATTGTATGGCCCCCACAATTCTGCCCCGTATAATACAGAAGCCCGTATTTTAGTATCGCATATTTTTAGGACTGGAGCTATTGGTTGTGTAGCCGAGGATCGTAGTTCTCTTAAGAGCACTCCTGCCAGCTCTGCATGTTTAGTGGATAAGTAGTTCACATGGGGTTTCCATTCCAGTCGAGACCCCAAAGTAATTCCGAGATAGCTAAAGGATTGGGTCTGCTCAAGGAGCTCTCCATTCATTAATGCCCTTCCTTTCACATTCTTGTACCTGTGCATGACCATAAATTTTGTTTTAGATACGTTAATGGTTAAGCCATAGTCTGTACAGAAAGCCTCAAAACACCCAATTACTCTCTGGAGTCCTTGTTGTGTTTTGGAAATTAAAAGGGTGTCGTCGGTAAACATCAACAGGGGTATCGGGACACCATTTAACTTGGGAGCATCTGTAGATGAGTCCTTATAATAATCAATAACCCTGTTGATGTACAACATAAACAGTGTCGGAGCCAAGACACACCCTTGTCTTACTCCACTCAGAGTTGGAAATTTGTCAGTGGTCTGGCCATGGTCCCCCCCACCTGACCTGCGCAAAATTATTATCATGAAATTTAATTAAGAGCGCGAAGGAGTTCCGGTGGCATGCTTTGGTCCTGAAAAACTCTCCACATCCGTGTACGCGGCACTAGGTCGAAAGCCGATTTCAAATCGACAAAGGCTGCGTATAGGGTGCCTCCTCCAAGAACTACCCACTTCCAATAAATAATAGCGAATCTAAAAACCTGGTCCACGGTACTCGTGAATGGGCGAAAGCCAGCTCGCAGTGGTGACATAACCTCGGAGTCGTCTATCCAATTCCGGATCCTGAACAGCACGAGCCTAGCCACCACCTTCTGGATACAGGCTATCAGGCTAATTGGCCTGTAGTTGGCGGGATCACCTCGACCTCCTTTCTTAAAGATAGGGATTATTTCGGCTCCCTTCCAGATGTCTGGAATTGGGGAGCCCTTGGCAATGGCTTTGGCAAGTAGCTGTATATACGGTGCCCAGACCTCTCTGCCATGTAAAAAGAGATCCGCGGGTATCATATCCGGTCCTTGAGCTCTCCCTTTAGGGACAGTAGTTAAGGCATATTCAACTTCTTTCAAGCTGAATTGCAATGGAGTAATAGTTACATCATTAAGGATGGTATTACAACTTGTCCCTTTTTCCCAATCAGGGCATGCAAACTGAGTCTTAAAATGCGACACCCATGATTCAGGAGGGACAGAATTTTGCGGGTAGGCCTTGTGACACCCCTTGCCCCCTTTTACCAAGTCCCAGAAACCTACCATGTTTCTCGACTTGCTTGCTTCAAATAGCTCTTCCCAATATTTTTCATCCCGGGATTTTTTAGCTTCCTGTTGGGTAATTTTATAGTTGCGTCTTGCATCTTGTATTAGATCCCTATTCTTCAATCTTACTGCTGCAGCAAGTAATTTGTATGCAGCCCTACAGCTTTTATCGTACCAAGATTCAGCCTGCTTTCTATTGTTACGTTGTGGGCCAGTTACCTCTTTAATAAAACATTTACTGAGACTTGTAAAAAGTGTTGTGTGAATTGGAACAACCTTGGACATAAGATCACCATCAGATATACATCCCTGGAGCTCTGTCGTTGCGCTTGCTACTAGTTTGTCCATTTCAATAATATATTCCTGTTTCAGAAGGCACTCAGTCCATTTCAATCTCCTAGTATCGTTTGTGGGAAAAATGTCAATAATTATCGGACTGGCTACAGCGTCCTTTGCTTCAAATAATTCTAACTCTAAACTAAGGGGGTTGTGGTCACTCTCTATTCTTTTTATAATAGCCATATCATGAATGAATGACCAGAACTCTAGGTTGACTAAAATATAGTCTATCCGACTAGTACTCACGCCGTTATCAAATGTAGGTCTCCCCTCTTTGTCTGTTTTTGTCCTGCCATTTACGGCCCTAAGGCCCTGTTCAAGGCATAGGGCTTTGAGCTGAAGAGCAGCCTGAGTCCACCGTTTAATGGGGGGAATGGTCAGTTGAGGAATCTGCCAGCTGCGATCTTCTCCCTTGGTAAGTTCAATGTCATTTTGATCCAAGGGCTCAAAAGAACAATTAAAATCACCTGCTACCAATAAGTTTACCTTGCCTTTATATGTATCCAAATGTTGGCCCAGCTTTGTGACTGTCTCGGAGGGTTTACCTCCCTGTTTGCCCCTGGCATAGACATTGAAAATAAGTAAATCTCTGCAGTCAGGACATTGTAGCTTTACAATAAGGATATCATTGCAATTAGAGTTTATTTGTTTAATTGTATACCTATCATCCTGCTTAATCCAGCTGGTCAGGCCCCCCATAGGCCTGCCTCTTTTGGTATGGACTGCAGGAACGAAAAAGTTCAAGTAGCCCTGCCTAAACTGGGGTACCATCTACCAGGTCTCCTGGAGTAGTATTACCGTATGCTTATCAATGAAAAATAACCAGTCCAGGGACTCTAGTTTGATTTTAAGTCCTGCTATATTCCAGGACACCAATAGTTGGGCAGATTTGTTATTACTAATGCACTCGTCTGTCTGTATGTGCCTCCCTGTGTGAATGTTCCTGAACATAGCTTTTGTCCTTGTGGGTGCAGTGTACTTTATATTTAAACTGTGTTCTGCTCTGGAATTTACATCTGTATCTAAATCTCTCCCATTTTCTGCTTGGGTCGTAGTAGGATAAGGGTCGTTTCCTTGCCCATTTTTCCCCTTTCTATCTTTCGTGAGGATTTCGTTTGCCCTGTCATGTATTCCCTTGATGACCACAGGCGAATCGCTGCCTCTAGGCACAAGTCGGTTGTAGGATATCCCATTTGTACGTCAGTCCACCCAGTCAAGACCAGACAGCAAGGAAAAACGGTTAAATGTTGGAATATTGAAGCCTGGGGCTCGTGCTTCCCTTACGCCATATTTCCTTGGCTCTCGTGTGTTAATCATCTGGTACTGGGGGTAGAAGTATGTTAAATCCTTAGTAGATATTCCTCCCTCTCCACTTTCCAGGTACCAATCCCTTATATACGCAGTTGCCCTACGGTCCCTGAAGTTTACAACTACCACGTCCCCCGGTAAATCTTTTGGTCTCTGGCCCACCCATCCCAGTCTTCGTACGTGCAGGATCTCCCCGCTTATATTGGGCGGTAAGGGCCTATTGTTTGTGAGCCAGTGAACAACCTTATTTTTGAGTTCGTGCTGCCCTTCTTTCCTTCCAGCTGTTAGTTCGGGGACCCCGGTAAGGACTGTGACATAGGCTGCTGATTCGGGTGGCAAATCTATTCTACGAAAAATACCTTGTTCGTCCCTATCTTGGGATCGGACGGTTTTTCTGTATCTGCTATCTGGGATAGGGTTCTTTGCGTTAGTTGGTCCTCCCTCCCTCCCTTCCCTATCTTTCTTGCATGTATTAGTTGGTTTTGGGGGGGACAAATTATTTGCCTGTGACTGAGATGTAGTGCCGTTTTTGATTGCTTGATTAATGTTTTGACCATCAGATATTGGCACTCCAAGAATAGGGCTTGCTGTGGAGGCTGCCAATTCATGTAAGATTTTGGTATGTGATGTGATTACCTCCTCTATACCCCCCAGCTGTTCGTTCATTTTTTTTACCCGCTCCGTTAGTGGTAATATAAGAGATCGAATTAAATGTTCGATATTTCCCAATAGTTTTAAGTGAACATCAGTGGGAGAAACTGAACATTGCGGGTGAGTTGGATTAGCGGCTTTGTCCTGCAAGCCCTTCGGGGGACTTGTGGCTATTGAAGCCGTTTTTGGAGTCTTGGCACACCTGCCCTTGTGCCTGTTTCCCCCACGTTTCCTTTTATTTAGTTGCCCCAAACCAGGTGAGTTTTGTACATTTTACTTCGTAGTAGGCTTGGGGTGTGTGTCCACGTTGGTACTACTTATCATGGGGGATTCTAAGTACGAAACATCAGTGTCAGACACCCCGCTGGTGTTAATAGAAGCACTACGCTCTAATAGTTGTTGAGGGATGCCAATATCTCCCATAGAGTCCCTTTCTGTGAATGTATTCAGGGGAAGAATAGATTGCTGAATGAGGCCCAGAGACGAGCGCTTATTATACAAAAGCTCTATGGATAAACGACGTTCCGTGAGGGCTATTTCCTGTTCTAGAACACTAGCAGCCCTTGTTATAAATAGGTCCAATGTCCCTTGAACAGACCCTCCCACCAGTGATTTTTTCACCAGGACTCATTATTATCACCGCAGTATTCTTTCAGGCTCACAGTAGCTACCGTAGTGCCCTTACATAAAGATAAAATATTATACTTAAGAATACTTAACAGTGTTCAGGATTTGAGCCTATTTCCAAAACAGGGAGATTACAGCTTACTCAGATAGTTCCAGATCAGATGACCAATGTCCTGTCGCTAGTGTCAGAGGGGGGCCCCAGCCCGGCCTATTTCGGCCTAAGACGGCCGCAGACGGCCCGCCCTTTGCCCGGGCTTAGCCGGCTAATCCCGCACGCGATCCCGCGTCGCGGGGGCTCTCGTCGATTTTTAAGCGCTGATCCAGCGGCCTATAGGAAATATGTCATAAACAACGCTACCTAACTCTATAACCTACTTCATAAAACACTACTCTAACTCATGGACCCATTAATCAAATATGACATATTTTGACCTACTGAATCAGGTGGCCAAATTAAACTTATATACAACTTATTCACAAATTATATACAACCGCGGTAAAAATGACATCATATGATCAAATCCTAACTATTTAAATGACCACCATGGCGATGGCATCTAGCTAATAGTAACCTGCACTTCTGAATAAACAAGACCAGCTTGTTTCCAAAAGTAAGATTTTATTAACTAATTTTAGATTGTTGAGAATATAATTTTATAAATGCAATTTTATTAGAATCATAGTAAGCATGTTTGAAAACATCATAAAGAATTACAGTTTTAAGCAAGAAATTATAAGTTTAGCATTTCTAAAATCCTAAGTCCCTAGCTGAGCTAAATAAATGGAAATAATGTAAAGTCTTTAAGGGTTCTTACGTGCTCCAAGCAAAGTCCGTCAGCACGACACCCTCATCCGAAAGTTGAAAAGCAGCAGCGAGCCCCATCCATAGGGCATGGGTTTTGTATACCTTTCTACACTAGCTAATCTAAGTAAAGGAAAATTTTCTGCAAAAGTCGATGTCCCATTGGTCCGAAAGTGACAAGTGACATGTCACCCCATATTTCAAAACTTCCATTTCGTCATATTCTTTGAGACCATTGTCTTTATTGTACGTGTTCCAAAGCTTCCTTAGTTTACAACAAATTTGAACAAGAGTTCTCACTGGTTTCATTTCACTTCCTCGGATGCCAAGTTATCAAATGTTCTCTCTGCCGGTTCCTGACCTTGGCCACGTCCGACAAAATAATGACAGCGCTTCTTCATTGTTAAGTGAATGTAACTTTCATGGAAAACTTTAGAATGGACATCTCGTGCTTCTCGCAGAAATTAAATTCATCTTTTTAGCAAACTCGAGCAAACTAGGCCCAAAAGCAGGCAACTTATTTTTCTAGTATAAAACAAACACAAGGAAAGTATTAATGAAAGAAATATTATTTTATTCTGTTTCCACCCTTCGTTTACTAATTGATTAACCCACCCTATTAGTCTAGTGTTACCTAGCAAAAAGCAAACAAATAAAGCAGCATTTTATATCTACCAGTCTTCAAGAATCCATGAAATCTTATTTGCACCTATAATAGTGGAAATGACATCACATAGACAAGGAAAGCAAAATAAGCACATGCCACTTCTAAATCAGCTGCAGTTAGTAATGTCACAAATGAAAACGACAACATTAATTTATTATTTTTGCACGAACAAAAGATGCAACAATAATGCCCGTTTATGAGCACATATGTTAATATCCCCGTGTGTAAAGTTTAATCTAAGTTGAATTAGCATAACACATCACAAATCATTAATATTATTAATTTATATTATGGAAGTGTGACTTCACGAGTTTAAACAACATTTTATTTTCTATCTCGCTTCATCAACTCCCTCATCTGGTGATTAACAAATCACCACACCACAACCCAAAATTTGGAAAAATTTAGACTTCTTGGAAAATGATTCAAATTCATTTGAGTTAGTATTTCTAGAAATTTGTTTCTGCAAAATCCTTGCAATTGTCATATTGTGCTCTGTGTAATTCTTGTAACTCAATCTCCCTTTCTTCTTCTTTTTTGACTTTATAAATTCTTCTCTTTTCCTTCATTTGTTTATTTCTCTTATGCAACAAACAACCAATTTTTGTCAGAACAAATATGAATATTATCACAATCAAAGGTGCCAAAATCTTGCCAAGAACTGAACTTCCAATGTCATGGAACCAATTTTTTATTGTTTGAAATCTTTTTGAAAGTTTTTCTGAAAAATCTTCTTCTTCTAATGGAATTATCTCTGAATGCATTTCTGTGATGTTCTTAATGTACATCTCAATGTTCTTACTTTCATCGGGAATATAGGTGCAACAATGTTGCACATGTAAAATGCCGCAGACTCCTCCCTCTTTTGCTAGGAGTATGTCTAAAGCAAGGCGATCTTGAATCACCATGGATCCGATTGCAATGACCTCAACATTCAGTAATTGGAAACCATCAGCTGTATCTGTTGACAATCTGTCAACAATTGTGGATAATTTTCTGATTCTTCCTGCATTCAGGGTTATACCTACTAAAGGTATCACTGCTTCAAAAATATCTCCCAAAATCTCTGTGAAAGTTTCTCTTTTAGCCCTATTTACATAATTATTAATTTTGAACAATCCTTCTGTATTTCTGTCAACATGAAAGATTTTAGGAAAAACAATCCCAACATAACAAGTCCCATACCAATGGTCAGGAAGGTTGTAGTAAGCTTTGTCACCACAAACAAAATAAATCCCAGGAAAAATTGGATCTTTTCCACCTTTGAATCCCCAACCTCCCATGATCTGATATGTATCTTCACAATTGCTTGCACCCACAAAATAATTATCAAAAAGTGTATTGTCTCTTCTAATGCAAAGCTTACCACTAATTGGTTTGTCTATGTGAATTGCAACATTATCAAGCGTTTTGCCATTTAACTTCTCATCCTCTTTTTGCCAGAACCTAGACTTAGTCTGCTTGACTAATTCATTTCTCTTGTAAATTGCTCTCCTCTCCTCTACTAGGTTCAAAAATTTCTTTCCTTCAGCACTTAATTTGCAGGTTAGATTGTTCTTGTAAGCGTACTCGTAAGTAAGTTCATTAGTGACAAGGAAAAATTCCCTCATCTGTTTAGCTTTTTTATGCTTATTCAAAGCACCCTCAATTTTTAAATTTGCAAAAATTTCGTCAAAATCTGAATAATAATATTCTAAGCGTCCAGTTTGATAGAACAGACTAGCTAACACACTGCATGTCACACCATATGTAAGAGGAAGCATATTGTATGTCACTCCCTCAGAAACAGAAGCAGGTAATTTAACACAAACGTAGCGATCTTTAGCATCCATTACCTTGACATATTCGCTCAAAAGCCTTGTAAATGTATTGCTTGAAAAATCACTAATAGATTTGTCCTGATGAATGTTAGGTCGATGATCAATAACTTTGCCTGTTGCACTATGTTTGTTTTGACTAACTGAAGCTTTGCTTGTCATGTTGGCTTTGTGAAAATCTTTGTTAATTTCAAATGGAATAATAACAGCTAAAACTAACCAGAGCAGAATCAAAATGAGCACACACACCAGAGTCATCTTACAGCATCTCTTGAAAATGGAACACCTTGAAGTACTCTGTTCCTTGACGTAAGGCATCTTTTGTTAGCTTTGCCTCAAAAGAAAACAAAAATTATTTTAAAAATGATTTAATTAATTATTTACACCCCCCTTTTAAAAGAATTTTTTTTTCTCTTTACCCTAACAGTGTTTCTTCGACCTTATGTCACAAATAATTTTTCTCAGCTAAACAAATTTTCTTTGACCTTGTGTCACCTAACAAGATTTCTTCGGCCTCTTGCCAAAATTAAAAACCAAAAATCCCAATTGAAATTTCTGTACTTCAATCATTGTCACTAATCTCTTCACTTTCTTCTTCCTCTTGACTGCTACCGTAAATATCAATAACAGGTGGAATTACTAGATAAGTCCACTCAGGAGATTTATATTTTTGATTTGGCTTTATAATTCTCTTTGTTTTTCTAGTCACTACTTCAATTTTCCTTCCAATTTCAGCTTTCTTTTCATAATCCTTTTGACTACTGATTTCTTCCACCTGCTCCTTCGGTTTTTTAATTAACCTGACTCGCAATCTTCCACCTGGCCAAAAATCTGTTTTTCTCAAGAATTTTCTCTTTGGTTCAGAAACATTCGTTTCTGACATCCAGGATCTTTTCTTCGCACTTCCACTTTCACCATCCACGTCACTTTCTTCAGAATCGCAGTCTGAAACTTCAATGATTGACTCAGGAATTTTTCTATTCGGCAGTTTGACTCCGTCAGGAACTATTCTTTGTCTTCCATCACTGGTACTCGGTAATTCGTCTTCCTCCTCTTCTTCAATTACCTCCAACTTCCCAGTTTCAGTTTTTCTGTTCCTTATTTCAGAGCTTGACTTCTGCTTTTCGATACTCTCCTGGTCAGAAATTTCAATTGATTCAGCTTCTCTGTCTTCAAAATTTTCAATAGAATTTACTCCACTTTTCTTCTTAACTGAATCTTCAGTTGTTTTTCTTTCTAACAGATTCTCTTCATCTCCAGAATCTATTTCAATAATTTCCAAATCCTTTCTTGTCAACTCTCCATTCACAGGCACAGGTTCCAGATGTCGACTTCTCTGTCGATCTTCAGAATCTGTATTCCTCTCACTTTCTACTTCAGAATCAGAATCTTCTGTAGAATCACTCTCCTCATCAGAATTTTCAGGAGTAGGCACTGGAATAGTATGACTAGGATGGATCCACCTTTTCAATCCTCTGCATTTCACTGCATTTGTAGTGACCAGAATTATTTGTCTAGGCTTCTGCCATCTAGGAACCAGACAATTTCTTCTTCGATGTACTTTTGTTCTGACCCAATCACCAGGTCTCAAATCATGTGACTGAACTTTCTCATCTGATTGTACTTCAGTTCCCACCTGATTAGACACAGAAGTTACTATATCAGATAACCTCTTACAGTAATCCAAAATAGCACTGTCATTTATGCTTAACAATTTGCCTACAGGTACAAAAGCTTGCCTCATGACTCTGCCCATAAGAATTTCATGAGGGCTCAATCCTGTCTTTTTATCAGGTGTACTTCTCAATGACATCAAGACAAGTGGAAGAGCATCTGTCCATTTTACACCTGTTTCTAGACACATTTTTCCAATCCTGTTTTTTATTGTCCCATTAATCTGTTCAACCACCCCAGATGCCTCTGGTCTGTATGCACAGTGTATTTTCTGCTCAATGTTCAATGCCTCACATATCAGTTTCATAAGTTTGTTATCAAAATGGCTTCCACCATCACTCTCAATAGTGACTGGAAAACCGTACCTCGGGATAATTTCTCTGAGCAGCAGTTTTGCTACTGTAACTGAATCACAATGTCGTGTAGGGAATGCTTCCACCCATCTTGAAAACAAACAAACAATCACAAGAACATACTTCAAACAATTGTGTAGGGGCATTTCAATGAAATCCATCTGCAACCTGGTAAAGGGGCCACCCTCTCGACCAATTACCCCTGTACCTACAACTGATTTTCTATTGGGGTTCATTTGTTGGCATGACAAACACCTTTGACAAAGAGACTCTGCAATCGTTCTGAATTTCGTATTAAACCAAGTCTCTCGGAAAAGTCTGATCATGGAATCTCTTCCAAGATGAGCTGGACCATGATACAATCTGGCCATGTCAGCAATCAAACAATTTGGTAAGACTATTCTGCCATCTTTGTAAGTCCACACTCCATCCTCATCACGTAGCCTACAATCTGCTCTTAACCACAAATCTTTCTCCTCATCATCTGCTTCGTTTTGTAAGTCCCTAATTTCCTGCCATGTCTCTATTGCTGTTGTTAGCATTAATGAATTTGAATCACATTCTTTACTCTTTTCCCGATTATATGCACGACAATTTTTCGCACTGTATTTTGCTGTTTCATCTGCATAGGCATTGCCTTTTGAAATATAATCTACTCCTTTTGTATGTGCAGCACATTTCACAATTGCAATCTCTTTTGGCAATTGCATAGCATCAATTAATCTTTTGATAAAAACTGCATTTTTAATTGGTGACCCTGCTGAAGTTAAATAGCCTCTCTGAGACCAGAGCTGTCCATAATCATGCACAACTCCATATCCATACTGACTATCAGTAATGATGGTAACTCTCAAATCTTTTGATATTTCACAAGCACGAATTAAAGCAATCAATTCAGCCACTTGTGCTGAACGAATTCCTTCAAGACATGATGCTTCTTCAACATCTGCAACTGTACAGACTGAGTAGGCTGCTTTCAAAACACCTCCCTCTGTCCTCAGACAGGAGCCATCCACAAAGTAGACGACATCTGATTCAGGCAAAGGTACATCTTTAATGTCCTGCCTTGGTTTGGTGCAAAATTCCATGACATCCAGACACTCATGTTCCACTTCATTTTCATCAACAATTTCAGAATCAGGTAATAATGTGGAAGGATTCAAATTCAAGCATCTCGAAATGGAAACATTGTCTGCTCCTAGTATGATTTTCTCATACTTCGTCAACCTGCTGCTGGTTAAATGTTGAGTTTTACCTCTCGTCAGTAGTATTTCAACTGAATGAGGCACAAAAACTTTAACAGGAAATCCCATTATGATTCCTTCGCTTTGCTCAAGACTTACACTTGTAGCTGCAACTGCTTTCAAACAACCTGGTAAGGCTTTTGCAACAGGATCAAGAACTGCAGAGAAGTATGCAATGGGTTTCTTCAGATTCCCATGTCTCTGAATTAACACAGACAATGCACATCCTTCTCTTTCACTGCAATACAGTTCAAAACCTTTCTCATAATTTGGCATGCCTAAGGCAGGAGCTTGACATAAGCTCTTTTTCAGGGTTTCAAAAGACTCCAACTCAGCTTCCTTAAGAATAATTGGATCTTTTACATCAGATTTTGTCAATCTCTGTAGTGGTTTTGCAATTACTGAAAATCCACTTATCCATTGTCGACAGTAGCCAACCATCCCCAGAAACATCCTGACCTGTCTCTGTGTTCTTGGTGGTTGCATTGCTTGAATCATTTTTATTCTCTCAACTGTCACCTGTCTTTTTCCTTTAGCAATTCTGTGACCAAGATATTTCACTTCTTGTTTACAAAACTGCAATTTTGCTGGAGACACTTTATGTCCCTCATCTGCAAGATAGTTCAAAAGTATTATTGTGTCTGTCACACAATTTTCTCTTGTTTTAGCAGCAATCAACAAGTTGTCGATATACTGCACCAACGTTGACCTGCCAGGTAAATCTAAATTTTCCAAAGATCTTTTTAACAGCTCATTAAAGATTGAAGGACTCTCTGTATACCCCTGAGGAATTCTACACCATGCGAGGGTCCTACTCTGGAATCTGAAAGCGAAAATTTCCTGACTCTCTGGATGCAGAGGAACAGTAGAGAATGCATTGCAAAGATCAATGACAGTGTACCATTCTGCATCATGTGGAATCTGATACAAAATGACTGCTGGGTTTGGAACCACAGGACAACATGGAACAACAATCTGATTGACTTTTCTCAAATCTTGAACGATCCTGTACGTTCCATTCGATTTTTTAATTCCCATGATCGGTGAATTACAAGGGCTACTCTCAATTTCTTTTAAAACACCTTGTTTAATGAATTTTTCAATCACAGGTATAACTCCCTCGATTGTCTCTGCTTTCATCTTTTACTGAGGAATATTTGGAAATTCTATTCCCTGTTTCAGTGTAATTTTGACTGGATCGACATGTTTCATCAGACCCATCTCATTTCCAGTCAAATCCCAAATTTCAGATTTCACTGTTTCCTTGAGCTCTTCTGGCAGATTTTCTTTTTCAAATGCAGGAAACAATTTTGTCTCCTCTGATTCCATCAGCATCATTGTCATCCTGTACAACCCATCTTCTTCCATTGTTTGCAATTCAACTCCTTCAGGAGAACAATATATTCTGCAATTCATTTTGTACAATATATCTCTGCCCAATAGATTTACTGGACTACTGTTACAAACCACAAACCTGTGCTTGTCTCTAAAATTTCCAATTTCAACTGGTACTGGGTCAGTTAAATCAGTTCTGATCTGTTGATTGCTTACTCCGACAACTTGGATGGTTTCCCCAGAGCGAGGTAGGTTTTCAATTTCCACTGATCTAACAGTAGAACGGGTAGCACCAGTGTCCACTAGAAAAGTGATGTCTACATCATTAACTTTCCCGTTTACAAATGGACCAGACTGGTCAACCTCAAGAGTGGCTCCAATAACACACTCTTCCCCCTCTCTCGGGCACCGTCAGAAGTAATCATCAGAGTCACTCCCCTGTTCTTCTGTTAACAAAAACTGTTGTGAAGCATTTTGCACAATTTGCCTTTGTGATTTTATTACCTGTTCATCTCCTTGAAATCCCACACCAGAATTATATTTTTGAGTTCCCCCACAATTAGGAAAAGGAGGCTGTGGCAATTGATTCTGATGGTGATTCACCTGTTGCTGCAGCTGTCGCTGAAGACTTAATTCATTTAAATTCTGTTGCAACTGTAGCTGTCGCTGCAGATCAACATCATTCTGCATCTGTGGATTTAACAATGGATTTTTTAAATTTCTTGGTGGTTTCTTACATTCGTCCCTCCAGTGTCCAATCTCGCCACAATTAAAACAAGGTAATTTCTGTTTTAACTCTTCAATTTTAGGATTAAATTTTCTGATAATATTATTACCTTTAAATTTTCCTTGACCTTGATTTGAATTTGTAGTCTGAACAAAATTTGTGTTTTTATTTCCCAGATTAGCAATCTGTTGCTCAGCCACTTTTACTTGAGCCCACATTGCTTTTTCCTTGAGCTTCTTCTGTCTCATTTCTAATTCATCACTGCAGTATTTTGCTTTTCTCAAAATGTCATCAACAGAAAGTGCTTGCCATCCGACAATGCTGTTCCTGATCATGTCTGCAATTTCTGGCTTCAGACCATAAACGAATCTGTAGACGAAATGACTCATATCTTTTTCGTCTAGTTTTTCATAGCCACTGTATTGTTTAAAAATCAACAGTAACCTTTCGTAAAATGAATGAACTGATTCTTTTGTTTCTTGGTTTGTTCTTTCTATTTTAACCCAATCAACCTCTTTTGGTGGAATTTTGTCTTTCAACCAGTAAATCACTTTTTCATAAAAATCCATTACAATTGGATTAGGAGCACCCGTTTCTTTAATTCGCTCAGGTTCTACCTTTGGCCAACTTATGGCTATTTTGCATTCTGTCCAAAGATCTGATGGGACAACAATGTCAAAAAATCCATCCAGATCAATCCACAGAACTTTTGAGACTTTGATGAACCTGTCTACCTGTCTGTACCACTCAACAGGCTTCTCTCTCAGTCTTGGAAAATCATTTGTAAACAGTACTATGTCCTGCCTTGACCAAGGGACATGAACATATCCTCCACCTGCAATCTCTCTCATTGGAAATTGTTTTGACAATTTTTCCAATTTTTCATCTTCCTTCTTTCTTGTCCATTTCACTCTCCACTTACTCAACTCTCCCAGTTTTTTTATGTAAACTATCAAATCTTTTATGTGCATTATTCTTCCCATTGAGTTCAAGTTCTCAATGTCATCTTCTGAAAAATCTAGTCTGTAATGTTTTGCAAAATTCTTTTGCCTGCTCAAATCAATTTCAAGTTCGGCTGCCAGTTCATCCAACTGATCATATTTGTTTTTTGTTTTCCACTGAATACTCTTGCAAATGAACAGAAGTTCATCATCTCGATAAAATTTTAAGCTGTCAGAACCAATCGTACCAATTATTAATTCCTCCAAATTTGCTTTTAATTTTGCAACATCAAGTTTAGGTTTTGACACTCTGACTTCAGAAAACTCAGCATCAGATTCTGCAACCATCGGTGAATTTTGAAATGAGTCCTCATTATAAGTCAGATCAGGCATTCTCGTTTTTGAAGAATTGATTCCAGATATATCTGAGTATACTTTTTCAGCAACCTTTTGAATTTCTCCATTTAAAGGAACAGTCAAACCTAGCTTATTAACTTCTCTTTGTTCAAAAACAGGTTGAACAGGACCAATCGTTACTGGAACTGTCACAGCTTCCATGCTTTTTGTTATTTGTCGAATTAATTCTTCTTTTGATCGTAAATACTCAGAAGAATTCTCAACTTCCACATTTCTGACTTCTCTTGTATAATTTTTTGGAGCTTCCCTTTCTCTTGGAATTAATGAAAAATGTCTACCTCCAATACAGACATCTGTATTTGTTTCAGTTTCCGATTTTCTTGGAGTTTCATAAGATTCAGAATTATTTGGGTAAATTTTAGAAGTTTCATTAACTGGAGGTGCACTCGGTGTGATTTCTGTAGAAACCATCGGAGTAGACCATGACCTAGGAGATCTCAAAGGCTCATACCTTTTATTGGAAGTGTAAATTTCTTCTAAAACTGCATCCTCAGTTTCACTCTCTACAGGGGCATTATTTTTCTTTTCAGTTCTTTTTTCACCAGGAGAACCTAAAACCATTTCTCTAATTAAATAGAGTCCCTCACTCATGCTTCCCTGTCTCCACATTCGCATCCTGTCTTCATGTGTCTCCCTTCTATAACTTTGAATTTTAGGAGGTCTTTTAATTCCACTTGCTTCTCTTTGTAATTGAAACATCTCATACTCCCATTCAACTAAAGCTTCAAATTGAGTAGGTCTCGGTTTTGGAATAAGAGCATTCATTTTCTCTCTCAAATTTCTCAAAACCTTTACATTAAATGAACCATCGTCAGGCCAAGCCAAAACACCATCATCCTTAGTGTAGTGTTTCCAAATATCAAACCACAGAACAGTATGATAACCATATTCACCTTCCATATACGCTGCAGGTGTTTTGTACTTATGAAGTAATTTACCACCTCGCGTCTCGATTTTCTTGTCAGGTGAGATAAAATGTTTAAGTTTCTGAAACAACGTTGGCTTTTTCTCAACGTGTTTAAAATGATAACTCATTTTTAAAAGTTAAATTCAATTAACAAATTTGTTCGTAAAATATTTCCGGGATGTTCCGCAAAGCCAGCCAATCCGTGCACGAAACACACCAACAAGCCAATGAGAGTTGAGCTACGTCACCTTTTTACTCAACCAATGGAAATAGAGATTTTCTGAAAAACCAATCGACTTACAGTTCGTCAGAAATTTGAGAACCAATCAGAACACAGTTTGTGACGTATATCACCCAATCACAGCGCGGCTCTGTGACGTACACAGCAGCTGCGGTTTTCTCACTTCTCACTCTTAGCGCGCTCACCCCTCCTTTAGAAAATCTTTTCACAGCGCCATTTTGAAAACGCTTTTTCAGTGAAAATTAATTTTAACAACGACAATAAAGACTCATCTGTCTGTTTCTCTAATAAGTGACAGGATTTCAATCATTCAAGTATTCTCTGCTCGGAATAGACGGCGCTATTCTCATAGAATATACATTTGCAAGTACAGTAATCTTTTTACTCTACCCTTCAAACAAGTAATTATGAACTCATTTCCCTCAGAACGCACAACCAAGTGACTGTTCAAAAGTTCCACTTGAACATAATTTACAAAACAAACTCGCACTTTCACACGGAAAAAGTCCCTAAATTCAAACACACATGAAATCCGTACAGGACTCTCACCTGTTTATAAAAATCATGCACCGTTAGTAGAATAACGACGTTATCCATACAGGACTCTCACCTGTTTATAGATATAAAACATGTACCCCTACAGGACTCTCACCTGTTTATAGATAATCATGCACCAACGTTACCCTACCCTTCACTCAAGCTCGAATATATACTAATACTTTTATCACAGTGAGTTTTATAACAGGCTTTCAGTCCCTATACTCATGCTGTTCAAATTTCTTAGATAATCCTCACTATACAACATTCACACCTAGCCCTAAAATGTGTTGCACGGCCACAACACTTGTGATACACGGCGATATCACTACTCTGAAACAGATCAAATGCCCTGTGTGACTACCTTCTCATCACACAAACTGTACCGGTACAACTCACATATAGCACGAAAACGAACTCAACATGTGTTAAACATCAATCCTATATCCATACCATAACACATTGGTTACCTTTAGCAACCATCAATCTCTGCTACCAGAAGAATTGATCCAGCGGCCTATAGGAAATATGTCATAAACAACGCTACCTAACTCTATAACCTACTTCATAAAACACTACTCTAACTCATGGACCCATTAATCAAATATGACATATTTTGACCTACTGAATCAGGTGGCCAAATTAAACTTATATACAACTTATTCACAAATTATATACAACCGCGGTAAAAATGACATCATATGATCAAATCCTAACTATTTAAATGACCACCATGGCGATGGCATCTAGCTAATAGTAACCTGCACTTCTGAATAACCAAGACCAGCTTGTTTCCAAAAGTAAGATTTTATTAAATAATTTTAGATTGTTGAGAATATAATTTTATAAATGCAATTTTATTAGAATCATAGTAAGCATGTTTGAAAACATCATAAAGAATTACAGTTTTAAGCAAGAAATTATAAGTTTAGCATTTCTAAAATCCTAAGTCCCTAGCTGAGCTAAATAAATGGAAATAATGTAAAGTCTTTAAGGGTTCTTACGTGCTCCAAGCAAAGTCCGTCAGCACGACACCCTCATCCGAAAGTTGAAAAGCAGCAGCGAGCCCCATCCATAGGGCATGGGTTTTTTATACCTTTCTACGCTAGCTAATCTAAGTAAAGGAAAATTTTCTGCAAAAGTCGATGTCCCATTGGTCCGAAAGTGACAAGTGACATGTCACCCCATATTTCAAAACTTCCATTTCGTCATATTCTTTGAGACCATTGTCTTTATTGTACGTGTTCCAAAGCTTCCTTAGTTTGCAACAAATTTGAACAAGAGTTCTCACTGGTTTCATTTCACTTCCTCGGATGCCAAGTTATCAAATGTTCTCTCTGCCGGTTCCTGACCTTGGCCACGTCCGACAAAATAATGACAGCGCTTCTTCATTGTTAAGTGAATGTAACTTTCATGGAAAACTTTAGAATGGACATCTCGTGCTTCTCGCAGAAATTAAATTCATCTTTTTAGCAAACTCGAGCAAACTAGGCCCAAAAGCAGGCAGCTTATTTTTCTAGTATAAAACAAACACAAGGAAAGTATTAATGAAAGAAATATTATTTTATTCTGTTTCCACCCTTCGTTTACTAATTGATTAACCCACCCTATTAGTCTAGTGTTACCTAGCAAAAAGCAAACAAATAAAGCAGCATTTTATATCTACCAGTCTTCAAGAATCCATGAAATCTTATTTGCACCTATAATAGTGGAAATGACATCACATAGACAAGGAAAGCAAAATAAGCACATGCCACTTTTAAATCAGCTGCAGTTAGTAATGTCACAAATGAAAACGACAAAATTAATTTATTATTTTTGCACGAACAAAAGATGCAACAATAATGCACGTTTATGAGCACATATGTTAATATCCCCGTGTGTAAAGTTTAATCTAAGTTGAGTTAGCATAACACATCACAAATCATTAATATTATTAATTTATATTATGGAAGTGTGACTTCACGAGTTTAAACAAAATTGTATTTTCTATCTCGCTTCATCAGCGCCTCCGGGCGCGGAGTCAGCGGCAGCGGCCGCAAAGGATGCCGGTTGTTGTTGTCCTCACCTCCTCCCTCCACCCGGCGGCCACAGGATGGTATGCTGCGGCGGCGGGACGGAGACCAGGGAATAGAACGGCAGCCAAAGAAAAGTGAGGTTGGTAGCAGGGAACTGTGCCCGGTGTCAAACAGGAAGCATGAAGCATGTAGCGCCCGCTCTGCCGGGACTCTCGTCGATTTTTAAGCGCCTCCGGGCGCGGAGTCAGTGGCAGCGGCCGCAAAGGATGCTGGTTGTTGTTGTCCCCACCTCCTCCCTCCACCCTGCGGCCACAGGATGGTATGCTGCGGCGGCGGGAGGGAGAACAGGGAACAGACGGCAGCCAAAGGAAAGTGAGGTTGGTAGCAGGGAACTGTGCCCGGTGTCAAACAGGAAGCATGAAGCATGTAGCGCCCGCTCTGCCGGGGCTCTCGTCGATTTTTAAGCGCCTCCGGGCGTGGAGTCAGCGGCAGCGGTCGCAAAGGATGCCGGTTGTTGTTGTTCTCACCTCGTCCCTCCACCAGGCGGCCACAGGATAGTATGCTGCGGCGGCGGGAGGGAGAACAGGGAACAGAACGGCAGCCAAAGGAAAGTGAGGTTAGTAGCAGGGAACTGTGCCCGGTGTCAAACAGGAAGCATGAAGCATGTAGCGCTACATACTCGAAACTCTTCCCTCTGCCTGTTTTTATTGTCCTGTAGCCTGATCAGCTGAAGATTAGGAGGCCGGACATTCCGCTTTCCCTGCTCCACCTACAGACACTGATCACATGACCAGAGTCTCTAGTGCTGGAAATGGAGAACATCCTCTGGGAGTCTATACGCTGGAGTTCAAGGGTTAACAGCAGAAAGAGACCGAGTTAGGGGGACAGAGTCATGAGATTCAGAGTCAACTTGAACATTATGTTTTTTAAAATATTTTGTTTGCCCCAAAGAATATGACAACCAGGACAACTGTGATATATGATCTACTTTCATTTACTTAATTGGTCACAAACAGACTACATTCTAAAATATATTATGGGTCAAAGCACTTGCTACAGAGATATTTGACTACTTCACAATTTCCAGGCTATAATAACAGAGCCGAGGCTCTAGTGGTTAGTGTCCTTGATGGAGAAACATGTTTGCACTCTAGTCACAGATCTGACTTATGAAATAGCTCTGAAGGTTAAATGTGCTTGCAGCTAAGAACATTTGTAAGATGCAGCTCACGCATTTGTTGTTTATGTAAACAGCTCAGTAGGGTACTGCTTTTGCCAAAGAGATCCTTCTGTTACCTGGAGATCAGTAGTTATAAACCTTGTAATATAACTCAAAGAGTTATGAACTGGCACCAAGGAGCTGCCTGCAAACAGTAAGGCATAAGTGTATTTCTTGGAGTAGTAATAAAGATGGATCAGTAACTGCAATCTAAATACTTATTACTGTAATTACTCCTATAGGAAAGCAATACCTGACCTTCTTACTGAGTTTACATAGATCTTACACACACACATCTTGAAAAACTCTAAGAACTGCATTCAAAGCAAAGTTTAGCCCTACTGACAAGCTATATGTCTTTGTTTCCTCCATGGTATTGCCATTAGGATGTTAAGCTTCAAGTAATGCCTAGCCAAAGGGAGATGACAAGAAAAGGAGTTCAAATGGCCCTCAAAGTGAGGCGTTTGTGTTTGGTCCAGCTCAAAATGAAACAAGCATTGGCAATGCCAATCAGTCTCGCCATTTTTATGAGTTGATGAGTTGTTTGTATTTGTTTTGAATAGAAAATGTTATAAGTAACGTAATAATATGCAATATGCTAAAGTAGTATATAATAAAAAACTGACACTGCTCCAGTTTGTTGATACTTTTTTTTGTTTGCACTGCAAATTTGGGTATTGTTTTTTATATTGTAAAGCATAAAACCTAACAGCGGACAGGGACGTATTTAAGAGGTGCAAGACAGAAAACAGGGTGCCACAAAATAAATGGTAGGGCGTGGAGGTCTGACCGAGAGAGGGGGTAACCACAAGGAGAGCGTACCGAGGAGAATGGAACGAGAGCGGTGTACAGATGAGTTCCAATAGCAGACAGAGGAGAGCATAGGGGCAGTGGGGTAGGTGATCCAAGAGGGGGCACACGGTAAAACAGCAGAAACAGGTGTGATAATACTGTTCATGACCATCCTCACCACATTCCACGTTCTTTCATTGTCTGGTTCACGTGACTCTTGTTCTAGTGGTGTAACCTTCAAGTAACTTTACCAGTGGATATCACTAAAGTTCTGCCCGTCATTCAGTATTGAACCATCTCCAGCAGCTCCTGCTTATTCCTGTGAAGGTAATCACCCTCAGCTGTGCCATGGTTCTCCACAAAAGTCTGGTAAGATACATCAGCTTTGACCTGTGGCACCTCTACTACTGAAATAATTGGAGGAACATACCGTTTAGCAGCAGCGGTGCGTCCATTGGGGCGTAAGGGCGTAGCCCCACTAGCCTCTGGACGCACCTGCTGACAACGAGCTTTCCGTCCTAAATAGACAAGAATATAAAAGCTTTCAGCGGGGGTTCCGGCCATGACACACCCGCTGAAATAGGGAGTGCGTAGGGGGTGGGGCCGGGTTGGCTGGCATTTAAACTCAGTACGGGAGTTGCGCATTACGGGCAGAAACTTACCCGAGCATGCGCGTCAGCGTCATGTAGACGCTGAGACAGACAGAAGGGGCCAGGGGGGGTGCGTTTAGCCAGCCCCGTCGTTTGGAAGGCGAGAGGGCGAGTGCTGTGTGGGCCCCCCTAGCCAATCCTGGCGCTGTATAAGCGCCAGGATTGGCTGGTGAACAGCGCCAAGGACAGGCAATCCATCATTGGATGCCGCGTGGGTGGCTCAGGCAGGCCGCTCAGCATTGACTGTATGCTGGCCAATCACTGTGACTTCGCATATGAAGACATTCAGTGATTGGCCATGCGCACCGTTAGAAGTTAAGTTGTTCTGGAATCATCCCTCTCTCTGCTCTGTGACTGTCTGTGAAGAAGGAAGAGATCGTCGATTTTAGTAGGTACTGAATTTGTGCATTTAATTTAAATTAAAGACGCTACACGCTACGCTACAGTCTGTTCAAGTCATTTTACTCATTTACTGTAAATAAGTTTTATTTGAACAGAAGACTTAGAGCTGTTGTCATGTCACGTGGTGCCGGGACTCGGGAGGGCTGTCATGCGGTGTTGTGAGAGAGTGCCTGACTACATCGGAAGAGATAAGTTAGTTTGTGCTTTTCCCTTTTAATAAATGTATGTCTTCAGACACATGGTTTATGTCCATGAACGCATAAAGTTTGTTTCTCATTGTTTTGTGTTTTCTTATGCACATGGTTTAAAAAACAAAAGCTGACAAAAACTCGGGAAACAGCACTTTCTGCCTTGATTACCTCAAGCCTAAGGCCCTTGAATTCCTCTGCGTACGTCAGAAGGTTCACTTGCATTTTTTGTTGAAGTATTGGTCTTGCCTTGCCTGAACTGCTTGCGACGATCTATTTTGTGCTTGTTTGCATGTTGCTGTTTTCCTGTTTGCTGGAGTGTTATTGATACTCACAGAAGCAAACATCAACCGGCTCCAAAGGGTGTCATTCTCAAAATTGTTTGAAGGCCGCACTCCACAGTGGATCTGGCTAGCTGTGAAGTTAATCACGGTAATGTTTATATAACATTTCTATGCATTCACATGAAGTATAATAACGTACTGCGCTGTTGGTCTTTTGCAACAATGATACTGCGCTGGACATTGTCTTCATGAGATGCTTAGGTCATCGAAGGCTTCCCAGTGCACATAAGCGTACACAAAGCAACTCTACTGTGTTATTATTGTATTGTGGAGCACTGTCTAAGTGGTCCTGGCAACATATTTAGAAGGCACCATTTCTGCAAGGATAAAGTCGTTTGTTTTGCTCTAGGTGTGTAGGTGGTTACATTCCCAGAAATTGATATGGAAGGGTTCACCTGCAAGTGGCTGCTTTAGCAATTGAAGAATGGCATTGTTTAACATATACAAGAGAGCAGTTGCTGCCAAGTATAAGGGGGGGATTAATGTGCGCGTGAGGTTAATGGTTTAGAGGAACATCTAGTAATCTCTTCCACTGTCTCATAATCTTCCCATTTTACAATCTGTCTGTCACCACCGATCTAGCTAGCTGTGCAGTTTTCTTTTTTCTTCTGTTGGTTTGCATACCTGTTGTTTTGCTTGTCTTTCTGTCTTGTAACTGTCTGCTGCTCCAGCTGGGCGTCCCTCCTTCCTTTTCGTTCATCTATCCAAATATACATCTATCCAAACATGTGTCCATCCAATATATCGTTTTTATCTATGTCAGTCTCTCCTTTTACAGCTCAACTTAACTTCATGATTACCACTAATCCTTTTTGGGTTCCAGTCGCGTGTTACACACCGAAAAGCTCTTCGAAGCCTCGTCAGGTGTAGTAAGCACTGCATAGATGCAATTACAATGATGACTTCATTTTAGTAAGAGTTGTATGGCACTAAATTATATCTCGTTATTATTCTGACATTTGGGTGCAGTGCATTCTTTCAGGGCGCTGAAAATCCAAGCCATGCTAAAGTTATAAAAGCTTCATGCTTGTTTGTTGCTTTTGTTAGAACAGCCTGTATGCAAATGGGGCATTTAAGGAAAACAAAGATTGTCAATGAAAACGTCGCCAGTCTGGGCAAAGGCTGCGTAAAAACTGTTGGTCGCGCATTTATCTGGTTTAATCTTTTCCATGGAAAAGAGCCTCATCAAATACTGGGTGACCCTGATCCCCCCTGTAATCTTGGTTTATTCCTAAAGACATCCGGTGCCTGAGACATGCACCTTGCGCCTGTTTACTCAGGTGCAAGTCTGCATGATTTAAGGATGTTCAGACAGCTCCTGCCTCAGCATTAATGGAGCCTAATATAGAAACAAGACAGAGAAACCACTTGACGTTGGAGGGAGGACTTTAAATATGGTCTTCATTTTTTGCTGGCCTCCTGCCACACTATTGAGTTACAAAGATAGGCCAATTATCATATGCCTACAATAAAGTAAGAAACTATCTCAGTACGTAGTGGAGCTATTAAAGATTGCTTGCTGCAATATAAACCACATCATTCGCCCAAAATTTCTCTATATCCCTTTTTTCTAAAATTGTGAATCTTTGGCTATACATGAGAGATTTCACTTTTAGAGAGAGAAAAAACAGTACAGCATGTGAAGTGTAACGGTATTAGGGACTTGGTAGGCTATGATGCATGACCTTTTTACATGTGCCAACCTGGTGCATGGGCTATATGACTTACCAGGAATGCTCATTACATCAACACTGGACTTCCATGTCCCATTCCTTACACGAGTGAGAGTCTTCACTTGACGACAGATGCTCTTAAAAGTATTTCCTTTATTTATTTGTCCCACATAACAATTATTCTGCCTCAATAACATTTGCTAAAAGACTTGCGTGGAGCCCTTACTCCCCTCTTTATTCCAGGGCACACATGCTGCCCACATGTGCACACCCGACCCCAAAACAAACTGCTGATACATGGCGCGTCCTTTCATCTGTATAGGAAAGGACTTTGCAGAGCTGCTAGCTGCTGCAAGAAAAGGAATGGGTCTCCAGGCTGATGTTCGAATGATGAAATACGGCAATAATAGGGGTACCGTGGGCCTCTCAGTACCCTGGGCTTTGTCACTACTGCACCAGTTGCACTAATGGAAGCTAGGCCGGCACCCCCTCTCACTTCCATTCACCACTTCACCCGTTTCTTGACATTTTATTTTTATTGTTACAGTATGTGTTGGTCTCCGTTCTCCCCGACTCTCTTTTTCCACCTTGACACTCCCACTCTTTCATATCGGTCTCTATCGCTCTCTCCTCTGTCACATTATGCGATGTTTACTCTATCCCCCCCCCTCAATGTCTCTTTAAATGTATTTGTCATTCTCTTTTTCGGCTCTGTGATATCTTTATTTATTTCAAAGGTTTTATCTTTGTTGGCACTAAATCACTAGCACTCTTTCCTCTTTATCTGAACCCCTCAGCTCTCTTTTCTGGCACTGGTGTATGTTCCTCTCACCAAAGGGATGGCAGGGCCGGCTCTAGCTCAGACTTGTGGTGGGGAGGGGCGGTGTTCACTCTATTTGCAAGTCTATTATGGTTATAAAAGCACCTGCTACCCCGTTCTTGCCTCCAGCAATTTTCAGGCAACAATAAAAATGTCAAGATAACTCCAGGGTGATTAATGTTCTTCCTGGAACGAGATCAGCGTTTTGTCTTGTGGAAGCTTTGATTCATCATAATGTAATGCAGAGGGTTATCATGCCAGCTGCAAAGAACGTGTACCAATCAAATCACAAAGTGCATATAATGTAAATAGGGCAGTGGATTACTGCTTTTGTCAAAGAGATTCTTTTGTTATTTGCAGTTTCTAAGTTAAAATTCTAATGTAGAATAGTGAGCTATTAACCGTCATCAAAGAGCTGCATACACACTTCAAGGCATAGATTAGAGGGTTATGATTTTTCCCCCCCAGCCTTTGATTATCATAATGTTGCAAAAACAGTTCATTTGGGAAGAAATCAATTCTTAATATTTTAGTGAACCACCAACCATGGTGTTACGTTTTAAATTCTGAGTTTATTCTTCTCCAGACCAAGCACTCTTAAACTATCCTGCCTACCAGTAGGGATGAAATGTGATTACTACACCTTGTAGTCCTCTGTCTTATGTAACATTTCCTATAAACTGATTTATACACTTATGATTCATTGTCTCTGTGTAATATGTGTGTGCTGTAATGTGCTCTGACATCCCACACTGCCATGGGCGACGCTATAACATGAATCAAATGCACCTGAGAGAGGTGGTTTTGGAGACTTGAGGGGCTCTGTTAAAGGATGGTAATGAAGGAGTCGTGGTGGAGGTGGTCATGGGGAGGGGGCACAAACATTAGTTGCTGCACCGGGCGCCAACAGCGCTAAAGCCGGGCCCTTGGCACTGGATGACCCTAGCTGACAGGCCAGGTTACATTTTGCTTCTCTTCTGATTTCTGATCTCTCACTCAATGCAAACCTGCATGTCAACATTCTGGAAAGTCATGGTGAATTTCACCACAAATTTTTATCATAGAGTAAGCACTACCCTGTCTTCTCAGAAAGCAAAACTCCTTCCATCTGTTATAGTTAGATATGTTAAGATCTTACTATACGTTAAAAAAACTAGAAATTCACTAGAAAAAAGAAGTTTAAAGTGATATTATTGTTAGGTCTGTTAATAATAACTTACTTTATGTTAAAGAAACTCAGAAATTTACAAAAAAAACAATGGTAACATGATGTTATAGTTCGGTAAGGTACTAAGATGTTATAGTTAGGCCTTGAAATAATATAAACACTATAGCTTTAAAACAAAAAAAATCTGCAATTAACAAGTTATAGTTTACTGAGCTAACAATAACTTGCTCCCCCACCATGCACTTCTTATAGTCCTATTTCCTCACATACTGCGTTCCATACTCATGGCATATTAAATGACATCATTGATCACTGATGACATCACCAATGACTATATATATATATATATATATATATATATATATATATATATATATATATGTGTGTGTGTAGCTCCTGCTTGTCCCAAACTAGCGAGATGCTCTCGAGCACAGTCCCGGGCCTCAAGCTGCAGCCCTATTTAAAGGTGGAAACGCTGGCATGCCGAGTCCTTTTCGCAGCCGTTGCACCTTATAAGTTGTACTTTGATTATGGACAGGTTTATCAGCAAACAAGAAGAGGACCCCAACCTCCTCCTTTGCTGCTCTCTCACCCGACCCCGGCTACAACCGAGCAAACACCAGTGACCAGTCTTGAAGGTAAGCAAACTGATGCTATATATTTTTTGTACATGGGAGTTAGGGCTATGTATCTGGTCACTCTCCAGGCCCTCACGCAGTGTCTCTTTCAGTGCCTCCAGCAACCACTATGGCACAGAGAGGCAGGAGGCAGTACCGCTGTATTTTAGCAGTCATTTTGTGGGAAGGGGAGCTGTTGGAGATGTATTTGTATTTGTACTGAAATGTCATTTTATTGCACTCCACCTTATACGTTGTACTTTTGATTATTGACAGGTTTATCAGCAAACAACCAGAGGACCCCAACCTCCTCCTTTTCTGCTCTCTCACCGACCCCGGCTACAACCCAGCAAACACCAGTGACCAGTCTTGAAGGTAAGCAAACTGATGCTATATATTTTTTGTACATGGGAGTTAGGGCTATGTATCTGGTCACTCTCCAGGCCCTCACGCAGTGACTCTTTCAGTGCCTCCAGCAACCACTATGGCACAGAGAGGCAGGAGGCAGTACCGCTGTATTTTAGCAGTCATTTTGTGGGAAGGGGAGCTGTTGGAGATGTATTTGTATTTGTACTGAAATGTCATTTTATTGCACTCCACCTTATACGTTGTACTTTTGATTATTGACAGGTTTATCAGCAAACAAACAGAGGACCCCAACCTCCTCCTTTGCTGCTCTCTCACCCGACCCCGGCTACAACCCAGCAAACACCAGTGACCAGTCTTGAAGGTAAGCAAACTGATGCTATATATTTTTTGTACATGGGAGTTAGGGCTATGTATCTGGTCACTCTCCAGGCCCTCACGCAGTGTCTCTTTCAGTGCCTCCAGCGACCACTATGGCACAGAGAGGCAGGAGGCAGTATGGCTGTATTTGTACCGAAATTTCATATTATTGCACTGCACCTTATACGTTGTATTTTGATTATTGACAGGTTTATCAGCAAACAACCAGAGGACCCCAACCTCCTCCTTTGCTGCTCTCTCACCCGACCCCGGCTACAACCCAGCAAACACCAGTGACCAGTGTTAAAGGTAAGGAAACTGATGCTATATATTTTTTTACATGGGAGTTAGGGCTATGTAGTATGTGGTCACTCTCCAGTGTCTCTTTCAGTGCCTCCAGCAACCACTATGGCACAGAGAGGCAGGAGGCAGTACCGCTGTATTTTAGAAGTCATTTTGTGGGAAGGGGAGCTGTTGGAGATGTATTTGTATTTGTACTGAAATGTCATTTTATTGCACTCCACCTTACACGTTTTACTTTTGATTATTGACAGGTTTATCAGCAAACAACCAGAGGACCCCAACCTCCTCCTTTGCTGCTCTCTCACCCGACCCCGGCTACAACCCAGCAAACACCAGTGACCAGTGTTAAAGGTAAGGAAACTGATGCTATATATTTTTTTACATGGGAGTTAGGGCTATGTAGTATGTGGTCACTCTCCAGTGTCTCTTTCAGTGCCTCCAGCAACCACTATGGCACAGAGAGGCAGGAGGCAGTACCGCTGTATTTTAGCAGTCATTTTGTGGAAAGGGGAGCTGTTGGAGATGTATTTGTATTTGTACTGAAATGTCATTTTATTGCACTCCACCTTATACGTTGTACTTTTGATTATTGACAGGTTTATCAGCAAACAACCAGAGGACCCCAACCTCCTCCTTTGCTGCTCTCTCACCCGACCCCGGCTACAACCCAGCAAACACCAGTGACCAGTGTTACAGGTAAGGAAACTGATGCTATATATTTTGTGTACATGGGAGTTAGGGCTATGTATCTGGTCACTCTCCAGGCCCTCACGCAGTGTCTCTTTCAGTGCCTCCAGCAACCACTATGGCACAGAGAGGCAGGAGGCAGTATGGCTGTATTTTGTATTTGTACTGAAATTTCATATTATTGCACTGCACCTTATACGTTGTATTTTGATTATTGACAGGTTTATCAGCAAACAACCAGAGGACCCCAACCTCCTCCTTTGCTGCTCTCTCACCCGACCCCGGCTACAACCCAGCAAACACCAGTGACCAGTGTTAAAGGTAAGGAAACTGATGCTATATATTTTTTTACATGGGAGTTAGGGCTATGTAGTATGTGGTCACTCTCCAGTGTCTCTTTCAGTGCCTCCAGCAACCACTATGGCACAGAGAGGCAGGAGGCAGTACCGCTGTATTTTAGAAGTCATTTTGTGGGAAGGGGAGCTGTTGGAGATGTATTTGTATTTGTACTGAAATGTCATTTTATTGCACTCCACCTTACACGTTTTACTTTTGATTATTGACAGGTTTATCAGCAAACAACCAGAGGACCCCAACCTCCTCCTTTGCTGCTCTCTCACCCGACCCCGGCTACAACCCAGCAAACACCAGTGACCAGTGTTAAAGGTAAGGAAACTGATGCTATATATTTTTTTACATGGGAGTTAGGGCTATGTAGTATGTGGTCACTCTCCAGTGTCTCTTTCAGTGCCTCCAGCAACCACTATGGCACAGAGAGGCAGGAGGCAGTACCGCTGTATTTTAGCAGTCATTTTGTGGAAAGGGGAGCTGTTGGAGATGTATTTGTATTTGTACTGAAATGTCATTTTATTGCACTCCACCTTATACGTTGTACTTTTGATTATTGACAGGTTTATCAGCAAACAACCAGAGGACCCCAACCTCCTCCTTTGCTGCTCTCTCACCCGACCCCGGCTACAACCCAGCAAACACCAGTGACCAGTGTTACAGGTAAGGAAACTGATGCTATATATTTTGTGTACATGGGAGTTAGGGCTATGTATCTGGTCACTCTCCAGGCCCTCACGCAGTGTCTCTTTCAGTGCCTCCAGCAACCACTATGGCACAGAGAGGCAGGAGGCAGTATGGCTGTATTTTGTATTTGTACTGAAATTTCATATTATTGCACTGCACCTTATACGTTGTATTTTGATTATTGACAGGTTTATCAGCAAACAACCAGAGGACCCCAACCTCCTCCTTTGCTGCTCTCTCACCCGACCCCGGCTACAACCCAGCAAACACCAGTGACCAGTGTTAAAGGTAAGGAAACTGATGCTATATATTTTTTTACATGGGAGTTAGGGCTATGTATCTGGTCACTCTCCAGGCCCTCAAGCAGTGTCTCTTTCAGTGCCTCCAGCAACCACTATGGCACAGAGAGGCAGGAGGCAGTATGGCTGTATTTTGTATTTGTACTGAAATTTCATATTATTGCACTGCACCTTATACGTTGTATTTTGATTATTGACAGGTTTCTTTAATATATATATTGGTAAGGCCAGCAACACACCATCATGAATACAGTACAAGAGCTGATTGCAAGGTCATTCCAGTCACGGCCACTTGAACAAAAACTACAGATAAAGCAATTAGGACCTCATCAGCCTGAAATAAATCTACAGCAAAGTACCCAGGACAGAGGAAAAATGTCAAAACGAACATTCTCAAATGCCTGGTACAAAAAAGCTGATTGGCTTACAGGGTGCCCTATAAAAAATTCTCTGTTCTGCTTCTCCTGCTTGCTGTTTGGTGGTGACTTTTCTTGGACACGGCAAGGAATGGTTGACCTGAAGCACATCGCTGAAAAAATAAAGAATCATGCGCTCACAAGAAATCATCTGGAAAACCTGACAAGACTGGGAATGTTGGGGGAAGACGCACCAATTGAGCAGCAGATAAATGATGCATATCGCAAATCCATTCAAAAACACAATGAAGCTGTTGATAGGAACAGACAAAATCTATCCAGGATCATTGATTGCATTAGTTTCTGTGGGGCTTTCGAACTGGCATTGCGAGGCCATGACAAATCAGAAACTTCCTCAAAACCTGGTATCTTCCGAGGCCTAGTGGATTTAATGTCAACCATAGACAAGGATTTGGAAACACATTTAGCACGTGCTACAGTCTTTAAGGGCACCTCTAATACAATACAAAATGAACTCCTTGACTGTATGCTCGAAATTATAAAAAGCCATATTGTGCAAGAGTTGCGAAACACAGACTTTGTGGCTATTCATGCTGATGACACCACTGATGTGGCCACTAAAACACAGTCCGTGTTAGTGTTTCGGTACCTTGACAGTGACAGAAACATTGTGGAGAGGTTTTTTGGGTTCTCACATTTAAAAGACTCTAGTGCAGCAACCATCACTGAAGCTATACTGTGTCAACTGGACTTAATTTTCCCGGACCTGCCTCAAAAACAAAAACTTATCGCACAAAGCTATGATGGTGCGTCCGTAATGAGTGGAAACCTTGATGGAGTACAGAAACGAATTCGAGATGTGTACCCTAATGCTCATTTTGTGCACTGTTATGCCCACCAACTCAATCTTATTATGCAACAGGCGGTATCAAAGATCAGAGAGACACGAGTTTTCTTTCAGGATATCGGAGGCACAGCAGCATTCTTCACACGTTCCCCCAAAAGAACAGAAGCCCTTCATGAGATTGTGGACAAAAGCGTACCAAGGGGATCCTCAACTCGTTGGAACTTTCACATTCGTACAGTCAACTTAATCTTTGAAGACAGGGAGGGCCTTGAGAAATGTTTTTACGCCATATCATCCAGAGAAGACTTTGATCGCACAAGTCAGAATGAAGCCCATGGCTTTCTTAGAACACTACAAGACAAAGAGTTTCAGTTCTTACTGTTTTTATTCCATGACATAATGACTCATGTTGATGGATTATACGATCGGTTACAACGAAAAGACATAGATACTGTCTCTGTGAAAGCCGTTACATCTGCATTTGTACAAAAGATAATGGAAGTGAGAGATGGGGTTGACGATTTGGAGAGCAAACTGCCAGAGCATTCTATTTTTGCAAACCGCAGACAAAACATCACCTCTCTGGTACGAATTGGAAAGGAGATATGTGACATTGTAATTGTGCAGGCAAAAGAACGTTTTTCATTCACAAAACATTTGGTGACTGCCACTTTATTGCAAAGTAAAGAGTTTGCACAATATGATGAATCCTTCCCTGAGCGTGCTCTGAATCAGGCTGCGGAAGCATATCCCATGCTCAAAAAAGAGCAGTTGAGAACTGAGTTAACTGTACTCTACGGAATGCCTGTGTACCGGAAGGCCACAAGCGCCTTGAGTTTGCTGAGGTTAATTCATAAACTGCATATGGAAAACTCACTTACAGAGATAGTGACTTTACTCAAAATTGTGATTACGACTCCAATGACAACAGTAGAAGCTGAACGATGTTTTTCAGCCTTAAAGCGTATAAA
Organism: Lissotriton helveticus; assembly: GCF_964261635.1. Classification (NCBI taxonomy): domain Eukaryota; kingdom Metazoa; phylum Chordata; class Amphibia; order Caudata; family Salamandridae; genus Lissotriton; species Lissotriton helveticus. The sequence goes on along the minus strand of NC_136067.1, from coordinate 1,337,641,614 downwards.
GACATTCCTCAGAAACACCATGCTAGAGGAAAGACTAAATGCTTTGGCGATGCTGTCTGTAGAGAGCAAGCTAGTCCAAAAGATACCGGACTTCAATATGCAAGTAATTGACAAGTTTGCTACACTGAAAGACAGACGTGCGGACTTCCTTTACAAAAAGTGAATGCTGCTACTTGTTGGTTGAATACAAAAAATTCTGATTGAGGTAAGAAATGCATTGTTATCTCTGTTTTTAAAAGTTTTGTAGTGTTTGTTCTATTTGGAGACTACACAGATTTGCTCACCTTTGTTCACTGGCCGGACCTGTCTCCCGCAGGGTGAACGATTCGTTGCTTGTGTTGCCTATCAAACCTTTCCCCTTGGCAAATTGCAAAAACCTTTATACCATTTATGTTTGGGGTACTTGCGTGGACCTATGTGAAGTGTGTACAAAGCTCAGCTCAACCAGAATCACGGTAACAGCGCATTGCGCTGCCTCTTTTATATTCAGTATATTGTAAGACTGTTTTTCTTCTCCCGTCTTTCCTTGTTTTGTTTCCCTGTTTTCCCCTTGCTTGCCATTCGTTACTCTAGAGTCTAATGTTCAGTATATTGTAAGACTGTTTTTCTTCCCCCGCCTTTCCTTGTTTTGTTTCCCTGTTTTCCCCTTGCGTGCCATTCGTTACTCTAGAGTCTAATAGAGTCGGAAGGCCGTAGGGGAAGACTGTGGACTTTTCTTCAAGTTCCTGACGCTCCTGCGGAACGAACCTGGCAACCATTACACTGCTGTGTAACTTCTTCTACTCTTAGAGCTGAGATTTCCATGAAAGTCTTATAGTCTGAATTCAGCACCTGAGCATAATAGGACAGAATGTATGAAGCTCTGTGGTAATACTGAATAAGCAGCTACCTATGTTATGCCATCTATTAATGTAATAACTGCACTTTCACAATTGCTTTATTAACCTTCCTGCTTTCTCAAATTTGCTTGAAAATGCACGATTTTTCTTCTTTTTTTTCAAAATTTTCATTGGCGGGGGCCAATCCCCCCAAACCCCCCTTTTGGGGTTCGGGCTCGCTCGTTGCGCACGCTCGCTACGGTGCTGTATGCTAATTAGTTTGCGCCCCACCACTTTCAAATGTCACCCACCGCCCCTGCCGTTTAGATTAAACATTTCAGTCACTCACAGCTATAATTATATTCCAAGTGGTGCAAATGTGACCTTCGTTCTGTGCTCTGCAGAGAGGTCAAAGATTGAATGAGTGTCTGAACATCTTTATGGGAGTGAAACTCACACTACTTTAACACGACTTAGGAGCGCTTAATTTGACTTGTCAAGAACCTCTTCCACAATCTGACCTCCCTAACCCTTAAAGCTGCATGGCAAAATAAATTAATAAAACACATCTAGGAAAATTAAATACTTTTAGAGAACAGGACTGGATATACCATACAAGATGAAGTCAAATGAGTAAAATGTAAATGGGACTGCATCGCTAACTTGCATTACTTTTAGAATTCTTGTACATAATGTTGAAAAAGTGTTTTTATTTCCAATGTAAAGGGGATGGATATAGTTGATGGGACCTTTACTGTTTTTAACTGGACCCGTCCCACATAACCCTCTGGCCTCAGCCTTTACACCACTGTGGGATGCTTGAAACCCGAGAGGCCAGTGTAATGCAAAAAGGCATTGTTGCCCGCGGGGACTGCTAAATGTCCAGTTAACGTTAGCAGACCACCCAGGGCACTGGTGCCACAGAACAGCTTGTTCCACCATGTCCCCTACTCCTTACACCTCCTAATAGTGCAGCTTCAGGCATCTCTACTAACCCTGGGCGTAGTGGGGCGTAGTGGGGCTCCGCGGAGCTACGCGGAGAGGGCGAGAAGCTACGCCCACTCCCGCACTCCGCGTAGCCCCACTACGCACCTCCCTCCCGCTCTCCCCTACATACTTTATTTAAGCATTTACACGGATTAAAACAACTTAAAAGCACTTACCTTGTCCGGGGCTCGTCCGGGTCTTCATCTTTGAATAGCGTCCTTTGCCTGGATACCAATGCGCATGCGCGGGCGGCCGCGCATGCGCATTTCTCCCGAGAAATGCGCATGCGCGGCCGCCCGCGCATGCGCATTGGTATCCAGGCAAAGGACGCTATTCAAAGATGAAGACCCGGACGAGCCCCGGACAAGGTAAGTGCTTTTAAGTTGTTTTTATCCGTGCAAATGCTTAAATAAAGTATCTAGTGGAGGGCGGGAGGGAGGCGGGTGGCGGCCGACTCGGCTACGCTCACGGAGTGGGCGTAGTGTTGCCGGCTACGCTGTCTACGCAAAATGCGTAGAAGGCAACACTACGCCTACTCCGTGGGCGTAGCCGATTCGGACGCCCACCCTTAATCTCTACAGGATGCATAGGCCCAAGCACATGATTAGTTCAGAAGAGGCACAGCCCCATGGGGTTATTCAGCCAGGACGTCCGTTGTCATCCTGTGCATGAGAGTGTGCCAACCAAGCTGTGTGAAATGCAGTTTTCCAAGGCTACAGGACACTTTGTGTGACGTATTCATAGCAGGTGAGTGTACAGACGAGGCACGGAGGGTAAAAGCACACCGGCTAACAGCTGGGCCAAATCTACTGGCCCATTGCCGAATTGCCGACCTCCCAATATGACCCTGCTTCCAAGACCCATGAATCCCTGATATGTGCACCTGACCAATACAGAATATTGTCTCCATTAAGTCATAATTGACCTCGCTCCCACAGACATACTTCATTGCACTGCTAGACACTCTCACCTGTGCCACCATGACATGTCCTCCTGCAGTGCCAGGGTGGTTTAGAGAGCGCGTTTGGACAGGTTGTTGGGAACAGGGTCACTCAAGCTGCCAGCAGTAGTACGTAGAGTGACTGTAGGTGGCTAACTGCACTTCTGAGCAAGTTAAACAAAATGTAATAAATGAGGGGGGGAGGTATTTCAAGGATGGAAGAGAAGCACATTGTAATTAGCATGAGCCTAGGGGCTGTAGGAAAGATTAGGCAAGCTTTAGCTTATAATGAGATAGTGCTGAAATGACCTGTTGCGAACCCCAGGAACCAAACTGTGAGCCTTGTGCTACAAAGTTAGCTGATGTAGCCGCTGCGCTATACTATATTTTAATAAAGGCACAGCAGAATATAATACTTTGTATAAGGCTTCACGAGTGCAAGCTCTTTGAAAAGCTTACGCACCTAAGCAGGTAAAAACAAATTGTCTTATATTAATTAAACCTGCAGATAAAGTTAGAACCACAAGGTCCACCTCTAGAAGGTTTCCTGTGAGCCAGAGTATATCAGGCATACACAGTATTTGTTAAAATACCCCTCACACACCAAAAGGGCCCTTGGTGTCATGCTCCATCATCGGGGTCTTCCCGCCCCGCTGCGGGACGGGGCGTGCTACAACTAGCGACTACACTGGAGCACTTAGATATTGTAAGTGCTATGTGAAGTGTATTGAGTGAGTGTGAGTAGGGTCAGGAGTGATATGGAAAAGTGAGATTTAAAAGAATACCTGGCCTTATGAAAGCAAAAAATTCTTTATTAGTCATAGGCTGGTATTGTTAAAAATAGTGTGGCGGAGACAATCTAGCTTAACAATGGCCTAGTTCTCCTGGTGTTGTCAACATGTTTCGAGGCTGACTGCCTCTTCGTCAGGACGGGGTCAGATCTCTCTGTCACTCACTAAGGTTGGCAACAATGTGTGCTATGTGTATATACAAGTGTATAGATTATAATACAACTGCAATATGGCATTCAATTTTGAACAGTTATAGCCCTGTCAGTATTACTGAGTCGTGGGCTGGAATAAATAGGAGTCAGTGCCCCATGAGCCGGTCTGGAAGAGGGGTACATGGAACTTCCATTTGTTTACGAGCAGTCCTGGCATCCTCCCTCATCCGCGGCTTCCTGCTCATGGGACACTGACTCCTATTTATTCCAGCCCACGACTCAGACACATCTTTCTATCTGGTGCCCCAGATATTTCACCGTTTTGGTGCAAAATTGCAACTTTTCAGATAACACTTTATGTCCTCCTTCACCCAAATGATTCAGTAAAGCAATGGTATCAACAACACAGTCATTTCGAGTTTTAGACGCCACTAATAGGTCGTCTATATACTGGACCAGGACCGACTGTCCGGGCAGTAGCAAAAATTCAAGGCACTTTTTCAATATCTGATTAAAAACGATGGACTCTCTGTATACCCCTGAGGAACGCGCTTCCAGACGTACACATGACTGTTGAATTCAAAAGAAAAAAGAAATTTGCTATCTGGCTGTAATGGAATCGAGAAAAATGCGTGACATAAATCTATTACGGTGAACCATCCAGCTTCCCAGGGTATCTGATACAGAATCACTGCAGGATTTGGCACAATTGGACAGCATGGGAAAACAATCTTATTAATTTTGCGGAGGTCCTGTATGACCCTGTACTTTCCGCTCAGTTTCTTTATGCCATTTATGGGCGAAATTTATGGACTGCTCATTATTTCTTGTAAAATGCCTGTTTCAACCAAACACTTTATTTCTGCTGCAACACCTGCTTTTATTCCTGGGCTCATTTTGTACTGTCGAATATTTGGATAAACTGTACATTCTTTTACTGTTATTTTTATCGGATCGACATTTGCCATTAACCCTACATCTTTTCCTGTAAAATCCCACACATTTGGATTCACGGTATGCTGTAATTCTTCTGGTAGGTCTTCTACAGTTAATTTTTTATTCTCCGTATCTTGTTTTGCTAACATTAATTTATAGATTCCGTCTTCATCTGGGGTTTGAATTTCAACACCACTTGGGGTGAAAAAGATTGTGCAATTCATTTTGCACAACAAATCTCTGCCTAACAGGTTTACTGGGCTAGAATCCCAAACAACAAATGTGTGCATTTCTTTAAAATTACCTATTCTAACTTCCATTGGTTCTGTGACTTGGGTACTAATTTGTTTATTAGAAAAGCCAACTACTTGGATCGCTTCTCCCGAGAGGGGTAGGTTTGGAACGTCTGCTGTTCTCACAGTAGAATGGGTAGCACCAGTGTCCAATAGAAAGGTGACATAATTTCCTTCAACCTTTCCTTCAATGTATGGACCTGACTGATCTACCGGCAAGGAGGCGCCAAGAACGCACTCCTCGTTTTCCCCTCTCAGGCACCGTCAGTATGTCTCCTCCTTGAAAAATATGTCGCTCAACAGAAACTGTGATGTCACTGCGTCTCTATTACCACTTCCCTCCCAATTTGTGGTATCCACACTTTGGCATAGGCGCAAGGGGTAACCGGTTTTGTATTACCTGCTGTTGTTGCTTCCGTGGCACCTCATTCTGCGTCTGTAGATTCAAATCATTAGTTTGGACAGTGTTATTTTGCATAGCCTTACACTCGTTCTTCCATTGCCCCAACTTGCCAAGGGAACTTCTTTTTGGCTTCCTCTCTATTGAATTTTTCCCTTGGATTACCCCCATTCCCATCACTTTGAGTCTGGGTATTGTTCATTTGACTTACCTGGACTTCCTGTGGCTCTGCTAATGTTACTTCTGCCCACGTTACCTTTTACTATAATTCTTTTCGTTTATTGTCAAGTTCATCTTCACAATATTTTGCATATTTAAGAATTTCATCAATCAGCTTGGCCTGCCAACACATTTTATGATCTTTAATCAATTGTGAAATTTCTGGTCTTAATCCTGACACAAACCGATAGATTAAATGCGTAATGTCTTTCATGTCAATGTTGTCCAAACCACTGTCCTGTTTAAATACTTGTTACAGGCGTTCCTAATATGCATGCACAGATTCATCTTTATTCTGTGTAGTTCTATCTATTCAAGTCCAATCAGTTTCTTTTGCAGGTACTTTCCCTTTTAGGTACAGTATTACTTGATTATATTTCTTCATTACATCTTCTGAGGGGGCTCCTGTCTTTGGGTCTCTAGGGTACTCATCATTTGGCCAATCAACAGCAACTTTACATTCTGTCCACAAATCTACTGGAACGACAATGTCAAATAACACATCTAAATCTTTTAAAAGAGATTTTGAAACCTTCACAAACCTCTCAACTTGTCTGTACCATTCTGCAGGCTTCTCTCGGAGTTTTGGAAATCATTAGTTAAAGACAAAATATCCTGTCGGGACCATGGAACGTGTACATAACCTCCACCTGGTACCTCTCTCATGGGACACAACCTCTCCACTTTTTCTGCTTCTTTTAATACATATTCAGATGCAGTTTGTTTTGATCGAGCCTCTTCTTTTTTCTTTGCCCATCTAGTTTTCCATTTTTCTAGGTCACCCTATTTCTGCAATAATGACATAAGGTCCTTAATTTGTACTTTTCTATCCGACACATTCATATTTTCCAAATCTTTGTCAGAAAATTCAGTTCGATATGGTTTCTGTAATACTTTAGATTTGCCAATGTCGATTCCCATATTAGCTGCCATATCCATACATTTTTCATGAAACACTCTTGTAGTTCTAGTAATGCTTTTGCATATGAACAACAACTCGTCCTCACTGAATGTATTTAACCAATCTAATCCCACATTTCCAGCCATCATATCCTCTAATTCAACTCTTAATTTGATTATGTCCAATACCTTTGGCTGTGACTTTGGTTTCTCTATTTCTCGTGACCATCTCTCTATTTCCTCTGGGGTTACTACTGTGGCACTTCTTGTACCTGAGGATGTCTCCATCTGTACTTCTCTACAACTTATAGGAGTGGTTTTCCTGACCGAGTCACTCACTGGTTCTCTTATAGGTAAATCCATCAGGGAAATCACTGACTCACATTTACATGCTTGATCATCAATTATTAAGGGTTCTTTTCTGGGCTGTACTACAGGTGTAGTTAGTACAGTATTTTTAGGACTAGGTTGTTTATCTCCATACAGAGGAACACCTGGGCCAATAGTCACCAGAATTGTCAGGGCTTCGGGACTGGTATTCAATTGAGAAATGTTATGAATGAACTCACTTCTTTGTTTATTTAATGCTTCTCGTTCTCTTTCCTGAAGTTCCTTTTCTATTGAAGTCTCATGTACCACCTACGGAATCAGAGGTGGTTTAAAAAATGGTGCATTTGGATTAATTATACTTGACTCCTCATTATAAGGTGGTGGATTTTTCATTAATAATTCCTCCAAATAATCATCATCCGATTCACCACTAGTCATTAAATGTTTTGTTTTCTCAGTCTTTTTACTTCCTGTAAGATATTCTAAAGTAAATACAGGATATAATCCTTCCACTAACATGGACTGTCTCCATTGTTGCATTTGTTTGTCTCTTGTCTCTTTTGGAAATCGGGGATAAAACTTACTCCAATTCCTGTTACTTCTGGGTCTATCTCGCTCAAAAGCCTCAGTTTCCCATTCCTCCAAGGCCTCATACTGCGTTAATCTAGGTCTGGGATCTAATTCATTCATGCGAGTTCTCAACTTGTACAAAACTCTGCCATTAAACGTACCATTTTCTGGAAATGCTAAAACCCCATCATCTTTTGTGTACTCCATCCAATTTTCTAACCACACACAAGTGTGATAGCCCCTTTCAACCATCATGTATGATGCAGGCGTATTTGGTGGTGCAATAATAATCCCTTCTCTTGTTTTAATTGCATTATCTTTCTTGAAATAATTATTAATTCTATTAATAAATGACATTTTTCTCTTCTCTCCGTACATGATATAAGGTCTTCCTCTTATATACTGTTCTTGCGCAAACCCTAAATATTTTCTATCGGGTCTACCTCCTACAATCAGCCCTATATGCCACATATATTTTAAACGCAAATCTTTAGGATAACTCTCAATTTGTTTACAAAATTACTTCCAATACCAGCGCGTCTTTTATTTTTCAGTGACCAATCGAAATTTTGAATAAAAAATAAATCCAACCAATAGTTGCATGGGTTTTCTTGTGAGATAAGTTCTCACGCACCTGTACTCACCCTTCCTTTACAATTACTATCCCAGCTACACACCCGCTGTCTCAACCAATACCAGCACTGCTCTGAGTGACGTCAGTGCAGCTCGGCGACTGACTCCCTCCTTTGCAAGGTACTACGAAAACTTAATTTTTCTCACTCATAATGCAGATCTTATTATTCAACAACGTAAAAACATTTGCCACTGTGCCCGAGTGACTAATTCAAAGAAAAGATAATTTCACTCACTGCGAGTAAATCCTTTCCGCTTACTCTTCACACACTACAAGTAGATCCCTTCCGTCTACCCTTCACGCAAGCATTAGAGAACCTGCTACTTCTTCAGACTTATCCCCTCTGGGATATACTAAGGCCAAAGTTTCACCAGCGAACCCCTTTGCTATCAATCAAGCTCAGAAGAACCTGCTACTCCTTCAGTGTGACTCCTTCTAGGTGATATCACACAAAAAGTTTTGCCAGCGAACTCTTTGCTATCAATTATTTATACATTTATACAGAAAATTCCCTAAATAGTGCTTCCCGTTCTACCTAACCATGCACTTACTTCCTACTGGCAAGTGTCCTCCCTGCAGTGTGCCTTCCATTTACCACCCGCTATTCTGCCCCCGTGGATTCCAGACAAAACATAAAACAGGTATGAACAATTTTGGTTAATACATAAAATCAATACAATCAATAATACAATTTCAAATATGTAAAAATATTTTTCTTTTAACCAGCTAACTATAACTACCTACCTATCTTAACTAAACCCTAACCATCTTGCTGCTGCCAAATTAACTGATGGAGCGCGGGCTCACCTGCCCCTGATTTTACCATACTCACCTGGGCCCATAAATCAACATACACACTTTGAACTGGTAAACCTATGCTTAATAAATTTTGTTTAACCATTCATGACCTATACCATTTGACTTACCAATCCAAGTCACCGGTACCTAACCCCTAGATTCATCAAAGTCCCCTTTTGCGAGTCTGTAATAGCGATCATTAAGGAATCGCTATTACAGACTCGCAAAACGGGATTCATGTAAAAATCGCAATTTTTATTGCGATTCCTACAGCTTCCTTATTTGCGATTAGCTAATTGCTAATCGCAAATAAGGAATAACTCCCCATTCATCCCTATGGGCCTAAATGCCCATAGGAAAGAATGGGAAGACATATCGATTTGCATTTTGAGTTTGCGATTTCAATGCTGCAGGGGTCTCCAAAGGACACCCTGTTGCACCCCTGAAATGACATTGGACGCTGGTGTTACGCAGACACATGTCCCAAGGACATGTGTGTGTATAACATACAACTTAGAAAAATGCACTTAAGTGCATTTTTCTAAGTTTCCGCTATTTACCACGAGGTTTGACTTCGTGGTAAATAGCGACCCAAAATTGCGAATTTGCGATTTTTAAATGTTTCATGAATTGCATTTAAGGAATCTCAAATAGAGATTCCTTAAATGCAATCCCTCGCACAATTGCGAATTCTATAATAGCGATTTTTGCATTTGGGATGATGAATCCCAATTGCAAAAATTGTGCTCGCAAAGTGCCAGATTCTCAGAATCTGGCCCTTTGCGAGCCGATTTTTCTTTCATGAATCTACCTGTAAATTCTTAAGGGATCAAGGATGTTTGCATAATAGGCAGTAAATAACATTTGTACTCATATAAATAACCACAAACTCAGGAAAGATTTAAACTCTTTATCTATGAAACTTATTAAATGTCAGTGTTCATACTACATTAATTGAAACTTGATCAATCAGCAAGAATATGATTACAAATTGAAATGAAATGAGAAACATTCATTAGCATTGAAACATAGGAAGGGTAGAGAAAGGGAAAAATACATGACAAACCCACACTAATTATAGTTACCTAGAGTGGTTTGAAGACCAACCCTGGCCACAGGCTGGGATAAAGGACAGAACCCCAAGATGCAGGTATCAGCAGGAAAGAACAGGTGCAAACCAGAATCAGGACAAGTATGGACCAAATTGGATCAGGACAGGACCACCTCAGGCTAGAACCGGCACCCTCAGCTAAAAGACAAACGCCTGCGTTGGCTCTCTCTCTGCAGCTAACAGTTGAACCCCGACAAGGTCACAAAGTCTTTAGATAGAGTGCTCTGCCAGCACCCAGTTCCCGATCACCTATTGAGTGCGTTGGGTCAGTGACAGGTCAGCTATTCGGACAAGTCAGACAAATTTGCTAACTAAGCCTACTCTAGTTATACTATTTTCCAGGACAGTGTACCACCCCCCAATGATGCAAGTGTAAGGTTCCCTAATTTTGATTGGACAAGAGACAAGGAGATATCATCACACCATACTAAAATGAAACTTTTACTTCTGAATATTCTATTAACGTTCCCGCCCATAAAATTAAATTTTCCTATGCATCTTTATTACATCCAACAATGGATGTTCTTATAGAAATACAATGTTAACAATATTTTCTTCCGCTTGGGGTCAGCAGGTTAGATTCCCAGTGTGCTGTAAGCTTGGCATGGTTTCAATGTCAAATGACTTCAGCTCCTTCTGGAGTTTGACATGCGCAGTGTGGGTTTTCAAGATGGAGTAATAACACCTCCCAGGCCCAAGATTATCGTTACATGAAAAAATAGAAAAGAAACAGTTTTAGAACACAGAATAAATAAATGTACTGTATACCACTTATCTCTACTCTGTTCCCATTACTTTATTTTAACTATTGCATTAATGATTAGGCAAAACGAACAGCTTAGCAAAAGCAGCAGTGCAAGCTTCATGCATGCTGTAACACAGAGCAACCATCTTAGTTCTTGTGCACAGAAGCGAAAGTTTCCCTCCAAGCCAAGAAAGACGTCATGTGACATGAGTATGACAGACGCATGCGCAGTAGGAAATCCCACGTAGCAGCAGCCATTTTAGTGCAAGCGGATTATAATTAGTAAAAGAACATTGTCGAGCTTCCCTTGGATACTAGTTGTGTCATGTAATGCAGTTTTTAGTACACAAAACATGTTAATTAGTACATTAACGTTATGTCGAGAGGACTGAATACAAGCAAGTCGCATTACTTGCGAATCCTTGCTCCATTACTGCGTCTACATAAAATGTTTTGTACCCTACTCTGTGTGGAATCTTTATCGCCCAAGTCTCCTGTAGGGGACAAATATCACTTGTTTCAATGTATTCGTTCCACTCAGGGTCACCAACATTCCTTCGAAGTCCCGCTATGTTCCACGAGATCAAACTTATTTCTGGGAGGTTGATAGCCCTTGTGGCTGTCATGAGTTCATCTGCCGGCCTATCGCTTGTGTTCAAAGTCCCCTGTGCTAATAGTAGCTCTCCTACCTCGCTCAATATTAAAGTTTTGATTATCGACACGTTCCTACCCACATCCTGCTCTTTTTCTTCTCTTGATTTATCGTGGGGCACAGCGATTGGAACATTAATTTCCTCCTCTAACCCCCTTTCTAGAGGTATTACCAATATTTCCTCTTTTGAAACATCTGTGAATTGCAGTCAATCAAGAGCCTCCAAGGATGATAATTCTTGGTAGCTATTGAAAGTCTGGGGGAATGAAATATTATCATGGTTATAATTGCGATTCTCCTATTAACATGACCAGAGAATCTGGATTTCATTAAAGACACGGAGGCTAACATTATGCATTAATCCTTTTAATGCAGCTCACACAGCCGCTTACGTCACAAAGACTTAGAGTAAGAACAAAGTGACATCACAGTGTCCATAAAAGGCGTGTGCCAGGAGAGATCAGCCTCTTTTAAATGCCTTGAACGACAGGACGAAGGAAGAAAACATCTTGAAACTTGAAGAAGGTAATGTTGAAACTTGGAAGATCCTTGGAGGGAACTGGGAAATCCTTGGAGATTCATCAATTCGAATTGTCTGAAAGAAAATAAAGGAAGTCAAGAAAGGCATAAGGTAACCTTCAGAAAAGCATAAGGTTAGAAGGTATGAACCATTAAAAGACATTATAAATCAAATCAATCCTCAATATCCCTCAAGGGAGGGACGGGAGGGATAATGTTAGCCTCCGTGTCTTTAATGAAATCCAGATTCTCTGGTCATGTTAATAGGAGAATCGCAATTTCATTACAAGACAGGAGGCTACATTATGCATGTTGGTAGCCCTGAAGAACAGCATCTGAGACATGTTCTATGGGTTTGCAGTAATGGTGTGCAAAGGTAGAAGCATTAGACCAGTCTGCACAGTTTAGAATTACATTCAACTTACCACCGGACCAAAAGGACTTGCTGGACATAGCACTCCTTAGAGAGTGAGCTTGGAATTTAGAAAGGTCAATACCAGCAAGGTTCATGGCCAACTTAACCCATCTAGCAATGGAGCAAGATGAGATGGGTTTAAAAGGTTTGACATAGGAGATAAGGAGCTGATTCGCATCAGGTGGACGAAGGTCCTTCATTCTTGAGTCATATTCTTTCATGCAGTTAACAACACAAAGTTTTTTGCAGAAATCAAAACGAGGATAGAAAATGAAATCAGACATAGTCTTGGTTCTCCTATGAATCTCAAATTTAACACCAAACATGTCATAACATCTATAAGAAATATCCAAGGCTTTGACATCGGAAACCCTGCGACAAGAAATCAGGCACAACAGAGAGGCAAGTTTAATTGAAAGGCATTTCCTGTTAAGAAAAGAGTTATCAGGCCAGGAGCAAAAAAGGTCAAGCAAAAGTTTGACATCCCAAACAGATTGATATTTAGGTCTAGGAGGTCTCTTAAGTCTGATACTTTTAAGAACTCTACAAATAATAACATTTTTACCTACCGTCTTATGATTGACAAGAGAGTGTCCAGCTGAAATTGCAGATCTAAAACAGTTAATAGATCTATAGGAAAGACCACTGTCGAAGAGTTCCACCAGAAAGTTGACTATATTGACGATAGGAGCTTCCACGGGATCCAAGTCCCTTTCCAAGCACCAACTAGACCATTTTTTCCAGATGTTATTATATCTGTAGTGTGTTCCAGGTGCCCAAGATTCTCCAAGGAGAGTGAGAGCCGAAGACGAAAGTCCAGACAATTGGTTAGATTGCCTGACACTTTCCAGGCAAGAAGGTTCAGGTTCCCCGCGAGAACCAGGTGGTGGTCTTCTCCGTTTGCGTTTAGAAGGAGTCCCTGAGTAGCCGGAATCAGGAAGGGAACGTCGCAAGAAAGTTCCAGAGCAGTGGGGAACCATGCTTGAGACGGCCAGAAGGAGGTTATCAGGACCAAGGAGCATTGTTCCTGTCTCACCTTCTGCAGAACCCTTTGGATCATCGCAAAGGGGGGAAAGGCGTAAGGGCAGAGGGGAGCCCAGGGTTGGAGGAAAGCGTTCACAGCCAGAGCACCCGGGTCTGGCATCCAGCTGAAGTACTGGGGGAGTTGAAAGGTCAACCGGCTTGCGAAAAGGTCCACATCGAAGGGACCCCAGAAGTGGAAAAGGGAGTTGAAAACAGAGGTATCGAGTATCCAATCGCTGAAGTCTAGAAGGAATCTCGAGTTCCAGTCTGCTGAAATATTGGATTTCCCTGGGAGGTATTCTGCCCTCAGAGAGATTTTGTGTTCTAAGCAGAACATCCAAAGTTTCTTGGCCAGGTCTGATAGGTCGGCAGACCTCGTGCCACCGAGACGATTGATATAAGAGACTGCAGAGACGTTGTCCATTTTCAGGAGAACGGATCTGCCCTGGAGAGAGTGTCTGAAACTCATCAGAGCGTAGAGTCCAGCCGTCAGCTCTAAGAAATTTATATGGTGGGAAGATTCTGAGGGGGTCCAGACACCACCGGTGTCCTGGTCGAGGAGGCGTGCTCCCCAGCCGTGAAGGCTGGCGTCTGACTCTAGAACGAAATCCGGAGTTGAACCGAAGATAGCCCTTCCGTTCCACGCATCCAGATTGTCCAGCCACCAAGAGAGTTCTAGTCTGGCTTGTTCGTCCAAAGAAACATGGTCTCCGTACCAAAGGCCGGACCTGAGAGCATTGGCTTTCACTCTCTGAAGGGCACGGTAGTTCAGCGGGCCTGGGAAGATAGCTTGGATCGAGGAAGAAAGGAGACCAAGAAGTCTGGCCAATTCTCGGAGGGAGAGAGATTGTTGTCTCAGAACGAATCTGATTTCCTTGCGGATCTTGGCCATTTTCTTTTTTGGGAGTAAGAGGAGACAGCTGGAGGTGTCCACGGTGAAACCTAGGAACTCCAGAGATGTGGAGGGTGAAAGAATGGACTTTTCCCTGTTTATAATGAATCTGAGGTCCTCTATGAGATTCATGGAGGTCTGGAGATCTTTTAGTAACTGGGAATGAGATTGGGACATGATGAGGATGTCGTCTAAATAAATAATGAGACGGATACCTCTGGTTCTCAGGGTGGAGACGATCATTCTCATGACCTTGGTGAAACACCAAGGTGCGGATGAAAGGCCGAAAGGAAGGGCCTGGAACTGAAAAAGGTGATTGTCCCAGATGAATTGAAGAAAAGGTTGATGTTCTACAGCCATGGGTATGGTGAAATAGGCATCCTTTAAGTCCAATTTGACTAACCAGTCTCCTTGAAGGAGGAGATCTCTGAGAAGATGGATGCCCTCCATCTTGAAATGTCAATAGACAAGGTATTTGTTTACCTCCCGAAGGTTTATTACTGGACGCCAACCCTTGTCCTTCTTCTCGACAAGGAAGAGGGTGCTTACAAAGTTTTTCTGAGACCAAGGAACCTCTATTATGGCGCCTTTCTTTAACATAGAAGAAACCTCTTCTTTGACGATTTCTAGGTGTTCTGGAGGAAGAACCAGAGGGTTCGGAGTGACATATTGATGTGGAATCTCTAGGAATTCTATTTTGAACTCTTGAACTGTTTCTAGGACCCAGGGGTCTTGCGTCAAGGACTCCCAAACGTGAAGGAAATGTTTGAGCCTGCCCCCGACCTTGGGAGGGGAAGAAGAAAGAGAAGCACTTACTTTGAGCAGCGTTGTTGGAGGCACCACGGGGGGAAGCCTCTTCCTCGCGAACCTCTTCCTCTTGGCGGGTAGTATTGCCTATTGGTGGAGGGGTAGAAGCCTCTGCCGGTAGAACCCCTTCCTCTTCCAGATGAGAAGGGCCGAAAATTTCCACGGCCGGAAGAGCGGCCCCTTCTTCCGGCCTGGCCAAAAAGGTTTGTAGGGAAAACCCTTTTCATATTAACTTGAGCTCTGTCCAGAGCGGTAAAGGTCGCGACATATTTACCCAGTGTCTTAATCGTGTCCTCTCCGAAGAGGAGGCCATTAGGCTTAGAGGAAGGCTCTTTCTCTGCGAGATCGCCAAGTTTGGGGTTTATTCTATTGAGGACAGTCCTCCTTCTTTCAATGTTAAGCGAGGAGTTCGCGTTACCAAGGAGAACTATTGCCCTTTGGCTCCATCCCCTGATTAGGTTGGTGTCGAGGGGAGTGTTAGAGATGTGGGATTCCTCGGCTAGGTCGAGGATTTTAGTAAGGGGGCCTAAAAGGTCGAGGAGGCGATCCTGACAGGCTTTAAGAGCCCTTTCAAGGCCTTTCCTGGGGTCCTTACCTAATTTGAACAGAAACTTTATAAGGTCAGGGTCTAGGTTAGGAGTTTGGCACACCTTATCCTCTATGTAAGGCCTGGGGCATTCAGACCTCATAGTGTTGCGAGACTGTAACTCGAGAGAGTTTCTGAGCCATTTAGCCACAAATTTTGCGACATGGTCATGTGGATACCACCTTGAGCTGTTGGGGTGAGATATGTTGGTTGGGGAGAACATTTCTCCACCTAGGGGGTCAAGGATCGCGTCCTTTGAAGAGGGTGAGGAATCTGCCTCTGAAAGTGTGTTAAGATCCAAGTCGTCCAAGTCTCCCTCATCGAGGTCTAGGACGAATTCATCGTCTGGTTCGTTGAAGAACTCGTCTTCATCGGAGCTAGGATCCACACGAGCACTGTCAGTATATGTGCCGCTTGGGACACCTGTCAAATTTGTGCCGCTAGGGACACCCAACCTAAGTGTGCCGCGAGGGGCAACCTTACCTTTTGAGGCGCTAGGGCCTCCCAAACCTTGTGAGGTGCTTGGACCTCCCATGACGTGTGAGGTATCATGACCTCCATCAGTGCTTGGGCAGTGTCTGGATTTTTTCTGGGGCTTCGAGTAACCAGAATCGCGTGGAGTGTCATCAAACAAAAGCGATCTTTTATTGGATATGACCTCCCTGAAGGTATCCAACATACAGGTCCTCATTTCCCTCTGCAAGAAGGTTTTAAATGCGTCGCTATTGTGGTTAGGGGAGCTAGCCACTGCATCGTCTGATTCTAAGTCAGACATAGTAGGTAAGTAGGGGTAGGCTAAATTAGTATTAAACGTATAGGCAGATAAATCCTTTATAATAAAATAATAATAAGTTTTTTTTTTTTTGGGTATTACCCTTTTTAAATTTTTGTATTAGGCTTTAAATATATTTTTTGTATGAGGCTTAGTTATGGGTAAGGGAAGTGTTTACATATAAGCTATAAGCAGATTAAAGTAAGGTCACTACTCAGTCCTTTTAGAATACTTACTCCCCTTTTTTTTTTTTTTTTTTTAAAATAATTGGAACGTTATAATCCGGAAACGAGTGTAAGACTAAGCCTATTTATCGTTTTATAAATGCGGGGGGGGGCTCAAGGACTCTCAGTCAAGTATTGCAAGTAAAGGAAGATCGTAGCGCAACCGGCAAAATAACCGAAGCGCTCGAGCAGCTGATGGGCGGGGAGGGAGGAAAGCACCCTAGGAGGCATACCGCGTCGTGGCGCCGTTGCCAGGGTTCATTCCTCGGCGCCGCGTCGGAGAATCGGAGCGGCTCCGTGAGCTCGCGCTGGGAATGGGGTCGATTTTTAAAATGGGCACTTAAATGAATGCGGGTTACGGGGGAGTCGTAACAGGGTAGAGCGGGAGAAGGGAGAATGGAGAGGCGCTGAGGCCGTCGAGATCGCGCTTAAAACAACGCGCTTAAACAACATCCCACGGACTCGCCGGGATGTTAAACGGTGAGGAGGGGGGAAGGGGAGAGAGAGGCGACAACCATACATTGGAAGTCAGGGAGCAAGAAGGGATGAAAGGACAGGGTGAAAGCTGTCATAAGGGTAGCATATGAAGAAAACGTAGTCATGAAAAAGGCATAAGACAGATGCTACTAAGTTATTACATAACAATATGTGAATAAATCCAATAATTCAGTAAATCATACGATATAAATTCAATAATTCAATAAATCATACGATATAAAGGAGAGAGTAGAAAGGTAACTTACCTGTTGTGAGCCGCATTTAAAAGAGGCTGATCTCTCCTGGCACACGCCTTTTATGGACACTGTGATGTCACTTTGTTCTTACTCTAAGTCTTTGTGACGTAAGCGGCTGTGTGAGCTGCATTAAAAGGATTCATGCATAATGTAGCCTCCTGTCTTGTAATGAAATTGGTTTCTGCACTGCCAGGTCTGTAAAAATAGCCTGAGGGTAGGGCGTGAATACTAGTACTCCATGTTAATGTCTCCTCGTGTGCTCTCAACAAATTACAAACTATACAAGGACACCTAAAATTTATAACAATGCAATCTCCTTGTATGTCCTTTGGAGAGTCCCCCACCCACCCTACCCTACGCACCATTAGGATTTCATTCATTTTGGAAGGGCTGAGGTTTTTGAACTTAGAAAGCCAGGCCATGGTTTTATTTCTAAGATTGTGCCATGTTTCATTTTGTTCCCTTCTCAGGGCTGGCACACAGGCTAATATTATGACATAGGGACATGCGGCAGGGGGGAGGTTAAGAACATCAGAATTAGGAATTAGGTCAGTCCCTTTCGGACAATAGACTACCGCCCAAGGCCTACCTTTTTTAGAGTGATCTATTCTGTCCTCAATCCGGATGTCAATATTTCTGGGTGCCTCCCTATCTCCTACTGGCTCTACTCTTCCACCCACAGTCCTGGCAATATTTGCAGTTTCAATTCTCACTTGCCTTGAGATTTGTTTGTCATGACTGGCTTTCTTACTTTCATTGTGTGTGTTCCTAAATTCAGCTAGTAGTTCAGCCCCTTCTTCAATAGTTCTGAGCCCATCCCCCATCGTGGTGCCTAGTTGAACTATGGCCTGATTTAGCTGGTCAATTTTATTGTCCATAGCCCTCATTTTAGTGCCCAAACAATCGTTGATTTGAGTCTGCATGGAGTCTAGAGCTGTTGTAAGAATGTCCACCACAGTTTGCTCTACCATCCCAACCACTTTGTTTGCCTTGCCTGGACTGGAAGAATAGTCTGTCACGGTTTGTGTTCCAGCAGTCCTGCATAGGATCTCCTTGTATTCTAACTTATTAGTATCCCCTTAATGTGTTCTCCCTGTTCCCCCAGATTTCCTTTTTTTTCCACCAATCATTTTCCCCCTCTGTGTATTCTTGGATTTTTCTTTTTTCACTCCCACCTGTTTTAAAGCTCGAAATCTTGTTCTTATATCAGGTGTCGTGGTTTCCACGTTAGAGGACCCCAAAATGCTTGGTATGGAATCTGTGACAGGGTTATTCCTGGCAGGAAGGGGGGTTACTATAAGGTTACTCACGTTTGATTGTATAACATTGGGTGGCGTTTGTAACCCAGGTTGTCTATATGTAGGTAACTTTGATGGATCAAACGACAACCTTCTTTCAGCTAGTTCGATTTCATGGCTTAAGAGCGAATCCGATCTTATTATAAAATCATCAAGTGTGCCTGCAGCACCCTTCCGTTTACTCATGATTTGATGTTACTCTTGTTGTACTAAATGAGTCTTCTCAACCGCCCTAAATAAGTCTTCTCAGCCACCCTCGCGGTGGTACTAGTAGATGTTAGCTATTACAATCCTAAATGTGGTGTATCAAGCAAACTTAATCTTTCTCCTTCAATACCGTTCCAAGCGCAATTAAAACAAAACCAGCAAATTATTGTGACAGTCACGTCCCCATTCACAACCTCGTTCTACTTATTTGGCTACCAATTGGCTGGTGAAGCCTATTGTAATCGAGTTTTCAATAGCCCTAGTCTATAGTCTGGTTTTCCGCCATCTATTGAAACTCACGCCTTAATGTGGCCACCCAGAATCTGTTTAATACAATGCGCTGTAGTCTACAGTTCTTTTTGTCTTTCACATCCAGTTCGCAACAAATTCTTAACAGGGACCAGCAGAGTCACAGGGGAATCTGACGGCCCCGCCCTTGGCCCGGGCTTCGCCCAGCGCGCGCGTACCGCAGAGTGGGTACCGCAGTCAGTTAAATACAAACAACAGGAGGGGCTTAATGCACATCAGGTGTTGCTGGCGCAGGGCTCTTGGGACACATTCACCCAGATTCATGAAGGTGCCATTCTGCGATTAGCAAATTGCGAGAAATAGCGATTCGCAATTTGAAAATCGCAGAATGGCATTCATGTAGAAATGATTGAAAAAAACGAATCGCAATCGGCCGCAATTGCCGATTGCGATTTTGCCACAATCGCTTAAATTTCGCAGAATCTGCATTTTTCCTTGTAGAAATTGCGATCTCGCAATTAGCGAGATCGCAAAAACGGGAAGTCGTATTTCGAGCCCATTGATGACATCACAACCAGGAAGTAGGCTGTTCCCACCCACAAACAGAGCACAGTGCCAGGGAGTGGAAGCAGCATTCTGAAGAGCTTCAAACCTTTGACTGTGCAGCACCCCAGCAGGACCCAAATCCTCAACATGTCCCAGGATGCAGCAGGGAGCAGTGGGGAAGGGAGGAAGCGAAAACTCAAGTTCTCAGAATTAGAACTCGAGCATTTGATTGAGGGGGTCACCAAGGACCATGCACGCCTCTTCGGCAAAGACTCCCGGAGGGTGCCAGAGGCAGACAAGCGCCGGAAAATTAAAAAAGTAAATTCGGTTGGGGTGACCCAGCGGTCAATTGGTGACCTCAAAAAGCGCTGGTACGACCTGAGAGGTCGTTCAAAGGAGCGTATTGCCGAGAGGCATGGGGAGCGACTGGCCACCGGTGGAGTGGAACCTATTGCCACACCAAATACTCCATTGGAGGACCTCATAGAGGACACCATCGCACCAGAAGCCTGCCTGGGGGTAATCCAGCTGGACTCGTCCCGACCCAGCCAACAATCAGAAGGTAAGTGCCATGCGACTGCGACCCTGTCCCCCAACAATGCCCATGACTCCTGAGCTAGCAATATGACATCCCCAGTAATGCTGGCCATGCACACCTGAAATGACCCATTGCATTGTGGTAGTTGTGTGAAATCATATATCCCCAGATAGCTCAACACAGCCCGACCTGTCAAATCAAAGTAATTCCAAAAGCCAGTCAGGGAAAGCAAGCCTGCATGCATGTATCAACATCTCATGTGCAAGAGACATAGCAATAATCATGCACCCTTTACATCACAGGTGCTGTCGACCAACCCAGCACTGATAGCGAGGCCCTGCACATCGCGGAGACCCAGAAGGACACTGAGGGTGAGGGCCAGTCTAACCAACAACCCGGTCCATCACAGCCACCTGCAGTGCTACCACCACCACCACCCCATGTGCCCAGGGCCACCCCTGCAGCCACAGGTGTCCAGCCAACAACCCAACAGACACTCACAGCAGTGGTACAGGCCACACCACCAGCACCTAGGAGGCAGATGAGGCGCATAGCTGGATCAAGAACACAGTCCAGCGCACTGAGGCGTCAGCAGTGTCAGGCCGCAACAGGCACGGGCAGGGCACTCCTTCTTCCTGATCCTGGCCTGGCCATTGAACGCTGCATGCTGGCGGTGCACCGTACCCAGGCGCGTCACCTGGCAGCAATCCACACACAGCTGCAGGCGAATGGCCAAAATATTGCCCAGATGACCGCTGCTGTCAGGGAGAACAGCCAGCTGCTGGTATCCCAGCAGGACATGACCCGCCGCCGCCACCGCCAACTACTGGCCCGCCTGTCGGCCTACACCAGCTCGAACCAAATTGTTAGTAATGCAACCTCACAGCTGGCACGCAGATCACCTGCCATGCAGGCCCAGATGGTGCAGTGTTGCCAGGATGTGGCCAGATCACTTGATCTGCTAACAGCAGCAGTGCTCTGCAGCCAGCCCACTGCCCATGGAGAACCAGGGGGGCCTGACGATGTGAGTGAGGTAGCATCGACAAACAGCAGCACATCATTGCCGCCTGTGCCTGTACGTCGCCGCAGCAGCATGCCAAGCATCAACCCGGGCTAACACCGTCCCTCAGGACCCAGAAAGACGATTTGGTGCGTCTCATCGCAACCGCCAGTGAGAACTTGGACACTGTTGGTGGGGCCATGCTGGAGACCCCTGCAAGCCCTCTATCCCTGCCTGGGGAGGTATGAAGAAATACAGTCCTCATGTGACACCAAATAAACAAAAGTCCACTTTATTGTGCATTAACAATAAAGTTTTATGGTCTGACTTGAATCACACTCATGTCATTATTACATTAGTCATGCATGAGTGCAGTGTTATGTGAGGGTTATGGGTGCTCTAGAAACAGTTATTGGTGATGTGATTGCGGCGCCTGTGTACTTCAGCAGGATTTTCCCCACGTGCATGACGCACATGTGGAGGTGGGCAGTTGTCCCCTTCCGACTCACTGCCAGATATCTCCACTGGTATCCTGCGCTTGGTAGCAATGTTGTGGAGGATAGCACATACGGCCACGATGCGGCAGCAGACCTCAGGCTCGTATTTCATGGCCCCACCAGTCTTGTGAAGTATGCGGAACCTGCTCTTCAAAAGGCCAAATGTCCTCTCAATAACATTTCTTGTGCATATGTGTGCTGCATTAAATCGCCGTTGCTGTGGTGTTGCAGGGTTGAGGTATGGGGTGAGGAGGTACTCACGGAGAGCGTAGCCGCTGTCACCTGAATGAAAGGAGCAGAGGGTGAGTGCCTGTTCTGCGCAGCTACATGATCACAGTGTACTATTTTGGGGCATGTGTACTTACCTGGTAGGTGTCCTTCCCCAAAGTCTCCCCTCACCAGTCATGTGTGGATGCCGCTGTGTCTGAATATGAAGGAGTCATGTGTGCTCCCCGGGTACTGTGCCACTATGTCCGTGATGTATGTTTTTGCATTGCACACCATCTGGATATTGAGGGAGTGGTAGTTCTTCCGGTTGCGGTACATGTACTCCGTTTCAGCAGGTGGGCAGATGTGGACGTGGGTACAGTCAATGCATCCTATCAAATGTGGAAATTGTGCAACGTTGTAAAATTGCAGCTTGGTCTCATTCAGGTCCTGTTGGCTTGTGGGAAATGAGATATAGTGGTGTAGCCGGGTCAGCATAGCCTCCAGGAAACTCCTTAGGCAGCGGGACATGGTGGGCTGGGATATCCCCCCTGCAACAGCGACCATCCCCTGGAAGCTTTCGGAGGCCAGGAGGTGCAGGCACCACAATACCTGCACATGTGTGGGCACAGCATTGGTCCTCCTTGTTGGGTGCTGCATCAGGGGGTCTAGGTCCTGGATAAGCTTGATGATCATTTCCCCAGACAGGCGGTACTTTGCATAAATTTGCTCCCTGGTTTGGCCCAGAAGGGTGACCCGCTGACGGAATATCCGCTCCTGGATTCTACGTCTGTTCTGTGCTGCTTGCTGTAGCCTTCGCCGCCTCACCACCATGTAGAGTCCTGGCATTGTGAGAGTCCTCAGGCTCCAGCAGCTGCATGTCCTTAAATGTGTTTGGTCAGGCCTGCATCTGTTGGTAGTTTGTTACCCGTTTTTTGAATTTTTTTTTACTTAATGGTTACCACCTGGTTTGTGTTCTTCTTAATTTGCGCGTCGCAAATAGCGATTTATGGGTTTATCGCATTTTGCGAATTTTCATGAATGGCGATTGCGAATGTTTTGTGATTTTGCAAATGAATTCGCAGATTCCATGGTTTCTCGCTATTTCAGAATTGCTAATGGCCTTCTTCCAGGTATCTGCGAATTTATTTGCGAAATCGCAATTTTTATTTTGCGAATTTGAATTTTTTGAGATTTCTGTATCATGAATTCCTTTCCTTCTAATTGCGATCACAATTGCTAATTCGCAGCTATTGTAATCGCAATTTGGCTTCATGAATCTAGCTGATAGTCCGTCCCTCACGGCAGGCAGGGAACAAGTTGGCAGTCTCCCTCTCTCCTCCACGCAGTCTGTCCCTCATGACAAGCAGGGGAACAAGGCAGCAGTCTCCCTCGAACTTTCCTCAGCGAAGAGGTAAGATTGGCTGAGAAAAGAAGTCTGTGATGGTGTGAACGGGTTAAATTGAGCCTGCATTTTTATGAAAAAGTTACGCTTGAAAAAAAACAAGGCTGGAACAATGACAAAGGGGGATGGGTTAAATGTTTCTGTCTGCACGGGAAAACCGTCTGTTAAACCACAGGGGGTCGAACAGTCCGACCCGATATTTGAATAACAAAAGGAATGTGTTGGCTAGAATGGTAGAATTAAAAGTACAATAACCTGAATGTCTAGTTGGCTTTACAATGATAAACTCAAATAGAACAAGCATTTACAATGCAACGGTTTCGCCTTTGGCACACACTAATTAGGACTCGTTCCCTGATGATGCATCAAATTGGGGCTAATTTAGGCACTACTAAATAAATCTTTAGTCATCAGATACCGACAGGGTTGTGGTGTGAGTGGAAAAAAAAAAAAAAGAAAAACAGCCAGTCCAAACGGTACGATTGTTAAAGTTCTTTACTACACACGCTTGATGGCAATCATTGCACTTCTGAGAATTTATCATTGGGCTATAATTCATATTGATCAAATCTTTAACAATGACACTACAGCTGGTGAAGCCAGCGGATATGCAATTATAAAGCAAGCCTACAAGTTCAAGTGGATCAATCTCAGAGGGTCTGTCTACCAATGCACTGGCACCAGAGGTCTGCGCTCGCAATAACATAGCATAATCACCTCACTGGCTGTCAAGCGTAATCAAGACAAGTCTGAAAGCACAAAAAAGTATCTGACGGGATAATCACATAAAAGAGGCCATAAATAATCTTAAAAATACCTTGACAGAAATGGGGTAGGATAATATGTTGGCAATGTGAATGTAAGCTCGTTATGGACCCGACAAGCTATTTTACTGAGTGACTGTAATGATATTAGTTCAGCCAGATAACATTATAACTTTGTGACTTCTCAACCCGATCTTCAGTGACTCAGACTCTGCAGAACATAAATGAAAGCCAAGGTTTGAAGGGGAGAACGCACAGAGAAACGGTGGGTGGGAGGGGAAAGCAGAACAATGGTCAGCTGCTCGAGTTTTCAACATTCCAGAACACGAGACAGGCAATTGAAAAAATAGTGCATGAAACTAACTGAAATAGAAGTGAAATGAGCCCTGTAAAAGGGCCAGTAGCTATGGGGGTGAAGAACATATCAACAGGAGGGACAAATTGGCATGATTTACCATTCCAAAGTGGGGAGTCTAGAAAGGCACCCGGAACAACCAATGACAAGCGATGGGCCGGCTTGAAGTTCATATACTGCATCCAACATGCCTTACAGGGTAGGTACGCTGCTAGGCTTGACCTAAACAGGATGTCAGACGCAAACAGACAGGGGAAATCTCGCCAAAGATGCCAGGTAAACAACAGTGATATCATCTGATGTAAAACGCTTCAGAATAATACCCAAAAAACATTTTGGTTGAATTTTGAAACGATGTCATGAATTTTTACATGATGTTTTTTGCAAAATTACATACCAAACATGTTCATGGCTTTGCTCTTTTATGAAACATTAAGCCCACGACCAAGTAGGAGTTAAAATTGGTCTATTCGTACATAAATAAGGAGCTTACTTGGAGCGCAACCACCCGTTGACTGGAATATTTCATGCAGAATTCCAGAGTGCTATGACAATGATCATTCGGTGCCACGATAAATCACAACACCTTAAACAGATAACCCCAACAGTAAATCAAAAAGCTGCATAACATAGCCTTATTAACTACACATAGCATGTAGCACGGGCTCTTCGAGCCAAGCCAAACCACTGGCTCGACTCTCCTTGTTTGCTCGGACACTAAATAAGGAAGCCCCTGATGATTGCGTCATCTGTTAGTACTTTCCTCCCCAGACCCCAACTTTCCTCATACCATGATACTTGATACCCAGTGATACATGATACCCAGTACTTTACTCATACCATGCCCCAGTGCCCCGACCGGCTTCATAAACATTACACAATTACACCGCCACGCACCCTCGGCATCTTAACTCCCTCACCTGATCCCAGTGGCCGTCCTGATATCGCCCCTTTGCCAGGGGGCGCTCAAGCTCCGCCAGCAGGGACCCCTCCTCCTCAGGACTCAGGAAGTCTCGGAATAGCTGTACACCCCCGGGGAGGAGCAGGGGAAGTATAGCGGGGCAGGAAGGCGCTAGCGGGACGGAAGAGTTATTAATACAGTATTTCAGATGGCCTCGGAGACCCGGCCTCATCACGGAGGTGCGGCACAGCCAAACTCGAAACGCCATGTTTATGGCACCGAAAGTACCGGCCATGGGCGCCGCCATCTTCGAACAGCGCGGAGCCTGCCGGGACAAGGGGCAGCACGCGCACGTACACATACATGGCAATAGTATCTCCAGGAAGTAGCTAAAGAAACTTTTGTAGGCAAACATGTTCCTATCTCACCTTCTTCCGCGTAAAATCTCGCTTTTTCCAATATCGCTTAAAGGGCAAATATAATGTTTGTTTCTGTTGCAAAAGCGTTCTCTTGGAGGGAGTGAATAGCGTTGTAAAACGTATGAGATTCTAGCAGACATGTCAACGTTGTAGGACAGGGACGTGGGAGATTATAAAACAAGTCAGGTCCCGGGCCGGCCAGCCAATCACAGCGCGGCCCGGGGAATGACGTCACGGGGGTGTCCCGGGCCGGCAGCCAATCGCAGCGCGGCCCGGGACAAAGGGGCGGGGCTTAAAAAAAGCACCAGAAACGCCCCCGAATCGCGTTTTCGAGAGAAAGCGCGATTGACAGCCTCTGCCTCCCAATGGCTAGCCTCCATTTATGGAGCTAGCCAATGAGAGGCAGAGGCGGTTCTAACATCACTACTGAAAACAAAAGATTTCGAGCTGGGAGGGGCTTCGCCCCTCGCCAAGTCGAAACCTAAAAATGGGAACTCAATGGGTCATAGAGGGAGGTAATAGCTGTTTCAAGTCGGGAATGAAGGCACTTAGAAGCCACTAGGTAGCCTAACGAAGCGCTTTGATAAGAGGGAAGCGAGGAGTTTGCAGCAGGATGGGGAATGATGTTTTGTATTTATAGTAAACTGCAGGGTCTGGCACATCGGTCTCACAGAACAGATCAGCTAATATACAACGAGACAGCCAAAAAGGCGTTGCATGAAAGTAAACAAAGGCTGGGACATTTTTCTAAATCCTGTTTTGATTCTGATCTAGGGTAGAAGCGTAAGGAACTACATTACACTGACAGTTAAGACGGAGTTTCAATAATGGCCGATGGATGCTGACTCGCTATAAAGTAAGGTTACAGCATTAGCCCAAACTTTCTCCAAAGTGCTGTACTGTCAAAGTTTTGCGCAACAACCCTGCGCTTCTGTGCCCAATTCCAATCCGCACACTCTCAAACTGTGCCTCCTGCAGCCCCCCTCGCGGCTCCCATCCACGCCTGCTCCGTCTGCCCATCCACCCGAGTCCGAATTTCCAACCGGACTCCACACTGACTGAAGCCCTCCCCCGGATACTCAGTGTGTCATCGCCAGGCCAAACACCTGGTCTGTGTTAGTCTGCGGACATCAACCTATCTGCCCAGGATCACAGCATGCCGAGCCGCTCTCAAGGCGGCAGCTTAGCTCATAGGGCCACATCGCCTCTCCCTTTGGTCCCTGCCATTGCCCCACTGTTGTTCCGCTGGATCTCTTGGCCAACTCACAATACCTGGACGTTCCTACATGGCTACTGGGGGGACACCAGGCATATACCCTACACCCCCCTGCCACGAACATCTAATTATGGAGGAACAGTCAAAACAAGAAGCGGGAGCATACCGCTACAAACTTGCCATGTTGTCGTATCCCCAGACCCCAGCATCGTAGAGTCCTCTTAAAGGATGTCGTTTTCCAACCTAAGCCCTCCCAATGAAACTGATGATTTGATTCCCTCCCAAAATAGCAGGCCCTCGTATGGCCCGCTCTTCATGCGACAAAGCCATCTCGCTTCTCCGAGAACAAGGCCACATGCACTGTTTCACAGACACACATAGCCTAGCAATGCCATCACTGTACAAGTCTTACTGGACCCCGCCTCTTCCAACACATGCAAAATCAAATCATACAACACCCCTCCCCCCAACAGCAGCCCTGGAGACTGAGCTTTTCACGTGCCCCTCCTCCTCTTCTCATCCACCGCACAACACCCAGTACCTCACAATGCACCCAGAAGTGTAAAAGACAAGAGAGGCACAGAAATTTACAAACACAACCCTGCCCACAAATGGCGACACTTGGGTACTCACCCCTCCAAATCCCTGGTACACCATAAGAGAGGGAGACTGGGAAGAACGTACTAAGGGATATACCAGGGCCCAAAAAGTTGCAACTACTGCGATACCTACTATTCCCGCTGCTTGCCCCTTGAAATACCCAAAAATCCTCCTACCGCCCCCTTTCTAGTGCCCAGCGCCCCTCTCCTGTCCGCCGCTGTGAGTCCTGCTAATTTATTATAAAAAATCTAGGAAGTCCCAACTGCCCAAAGAAAGCTTCAAAGCAAGGCCGGTGAGCTTTTTTTCTGCAACGCCACCCGACTTATCAAAAAATGTTCGGCCAACCCCAGCAGACCACAAGCGAAGCCCTGAAAGAAAGTGCCGACCTCCCTCCCCGAGCTTGTGCCAGCCTACAAAATGTCCCCAAATTCTTCAGAGACTCCGATGACTCTGTCATCCCGTATGGATAAAACAAACACCAGGCACTCAAATAGCACTGAGAGCCATGCAGGGATCAGTGTGAGCCGTTCGGGGTCAAGGTCACACAGCTGGTCTGCCGTGCACACATCTCCGAAGCGGCGGGGTCCTCTGGGGCCCGAGCATAGGGGTGCACTGACTCTCCCAACGCACCTTGAGGCCAATCCTTCACTACATCTGAATGTCTCCTAGAGCTGGCAGTGGCCCCTGTGGGTCCCCCAGGATGGCCGGAGCGGGGGAGGGCTCGGCAAGCTCTTCCTCTCGCTCCGTACAATGCACACCACACTACACTTCCCAGCACATGTGCAAGGGTCCGAGGGAAACCCGATGTCCCAAGTACAGACGGGCGACCTGCGTTGTTGTGGCCCTGCCATGAAAGCGCTTAAGGCCGTACCTACGCTTTCTCCCCTCGCTTGAGGAGGGGGCACCCCACCCACACACAAAACCGCACTCGCCTAGACACTGCACTGAATCCTTGAGAGCTTGCCGCAGACGGGCTCCTGCTCCTGTGGACTGCTCCAAATCCGGACCGATCCCCCCAGCATCATGCAGTTTCAAAAGGCACTACCCTCCTGCCTAGCAGACTATCCCTCCTAAGGCCTTACGGCTCCCCTAGCCCCCCCACCCCCTCACCATGTTTTGCTTTTCTTGCAGGTTAGTATTTCCTTAGTCAG
Organism: Lissotriton helveticus; assembly: GCF_964261635.1. Classification (NCBI taxonomy): domain Eukaryota; kingdom Metazoa; phylum Chordata; class Amphibia; order Caudata; family Salamandridae; genus Lissotriton; species Lissotriton helveticus. The sequence goes on along the minus strand of NC_136067.1, from coordinate 1,337,613,013 downwards.
AAAAAGGGTTGAAAGATGACTTCTGTTCATTGTGCACCAGGATGGCAAGATGTTTAAGTTTGAGAACCGCAGTGTTAGTTTGATACATTGGAAAATTGGAGCGATGTAGCATATCCACTCAAATAATGGTTTGATTGGTCCATGGTGGTGTGAAAGGAGATAAGAACGTTTCTGGATCTCCTGTTACTTTTAAATAGGTTTTCACACAAAGCCTGCAGAGATTCCCTTCAGCATTAGAGAAGTAAAGACCTCTCTTCGCTTACCATATTCTTGCAAGTGTGAAACTTTATGCTAAACACGTATTTCCTTTTTCTAAAGACTTCTACTTAAGTCTGATCATGCGGACACATTCTATGCTCCTTAATTAGAGACCCTTGATAGATGACCCTGTATAGACTTATGTTTAGAAGAGAATAGGGAAGTTTCTTTAGGGGACACCTGTTTGCTTTAATCTGTTTCTATATTGTGGTGGCTATCACAATTCTGTATCTCATTCTGTTGTCCCTTAACTTACTGAGATATTTCAGCTTACCAATTGTATTTATGTACTTATTGAACTTACTTTTTATTTGCATATATACTGGATTAATTGGTAGTCCAAATAAAACCCTTTAACTACATTCTGTGATTCCTGGTACTTATTGTGGGGTGACATTGGCTTCACAAGTTAGAAATGTATTGTTGATGTCATCTTCCTTTCAAAGGTCAATATGATTAATGGGTACAAATCTTTTATGACTTGACTAAAAGATTTGTTGTAATGCCCAGCGCTCTTTCACACCTATGTTTCTAACAAACCTCAAGGTAAAGTCTGCAAAATGTGGATTATTATATTTGGTCTGGGTGTGCTTAACTTCATCTGACATTTGGACAATTAGAATCTTATTCTAGTAAATAAAGACTTGTACCTGAGGGTGGACTTGTTTACCAATATTTTTTAGACCTGTCATTTCAATTATGAAAGAACAAGAGTATCAGAGCCTTTGCCGGTTTAGCTCATTTCATAGGTAAGAACAAGCTCTAATTGTTTGTAAGGTACTGAAGCTTGCCTTGAGATGCAACAGTATGCTCCCTCTTGAAGAACTGGATTTATTAAGAAGTCACACATTTTGCTCACTTGTCTGCCTGCTTGCCTTCCAAGGACGCCGCTGGGACAATGCCAGGGACTCGGTGTCCAGATACACCCCCTGGAAGGGGGAGGAGCCAGTACTCAGCTGACCCATGCAGTGCACCGTAAAGGTGCTTGAAATCTCCTGCGGTGCGGGAAGCTGGCGGGCCCTTCTGCGCCCGCCAGTGACCCGAGGAGGCAATGCTGGGCCCCCTCCCTCTTGGTTTTTCTGTGTATTGCCCCTGGCGGCCTGGCACATGGGCCAGGACTTGGTCGCTCAGAAAGTTTGTTGGAATCATTACCCAGGGGAACAGAAATGGAGACGTTTACTTGGCGATTGGTGTAGGTTAGAGCCCCATTTTTCATTTTGCCTGTATGTGGGCTCTGTGTGCGACCTATTGTTGCTGAATATTTCCCTCCTTTGGCCTACAATGGACAGTGGAAAGTGTATCTTAATCCTCTGCTGGACTTTTTTAAAATCTCATTTACCCTGTCACCTTGGACCGCTGGGTATTTATCGGAATTAGTTGGGCCTATTCTGTAGGGGCACTGAGTTGCTGTTGTTATAATGGGCCAATGTAGGCCAACAGGACCTACCCCAAACGGATCCACAAATCCCGAATGGTCAGGGTCACCAGTTTTAGCACAGGTTCCTCCTGGCTGTCAGGTAGACCTTGCACATGATCTGACCGAGGCTGCCCGCCTGTGCACATCAACCTCTGCCACACTGGACTGTGTCCAGTTTTGTTTTTATGTATGTGTTTTTTTTGTTATTTATTGATTTTCCAACAGCACAACATGTACATGTCTCAATTACACAGTATAATGTATGTGCTTCCAACAAAGCAAACAGAACCCCCCCTCCCTGAGAACCCCTTCAATTTAGTGTCTCAGTCTGGAGGAGTAACCCTAGCATTACAGTATGTACACCCGTTCTGCAAATATAGACATCCTAGCATTGTGAAGGCTGGCATGTCCCTATGACTTAGCAAGGTCACTCAGCTTGTTCACTTTGCACCAGCAAATATTCCCGTAGGGGAGCCCATATATCTCTAGGCCTCGAGGACCTCGGCAGTTCTTCCACGTATACTTCTAATTGTTCATGGCAGTATACCAAATCCGTGAGACATTTGGCCGATCGTGGGCTCTGACGACCATTCCATGTAAATAACACCTGCCTGTTAGTCAGCAATAACGCCACTCTCACAAAGCGACCCAACACACTTTTCAGACTCGGTACATATCCCAGCAAGCATTCCAGGGGCGTACAATCCAGCATTCGGCCTGTCATAGTATATAGGAGATCAACCACCTCCACCCAATATAGATGCACCATCCTGCATTGCCAGGCAAGATGAAGGAAATCAGCTCCTTCCTGCCCACATCTTCTACAGCAATCCGTGTCCCTGAGTCCCATTCTGTGAAGTTTCTTGGGAGTGTGATATACCTGATGAAGGAATTTTAGGTGGATAATGCGTAGGTTACTATTAGACAACAGCTTCCCCGTCAACATACATATCTGCTCCCATACTTCCGCTGTAATCTGTGAACCCAGGACCCTATTCCAATGCTCTAAACTTTTATCCTCTGGGTGCGTGGTCTTTTCTTGCACCGCCCTGTACAACCTTGTGAGCAGTTTTTTCTTTTATTCGGCTACAATGACCATCTGCAGGGCTTTCGACACTACCGGTTCCTTTGGAAAGCAAGTGTCTCATCCCTCCTAAAACTCGCAAGCACAGAACCTCAGCCAAATCCTTTGCTGGTAACGCTCCTAAAATCTGGAACTCCATTCCTCCCCACATTACAACAATACCCTTGTTTTCAAAATTCAAGAGGCTACTCAAAGATCTCTTCCTCGACCGACCCCGGACTGCCCCCAACTGTCACTCCAGTTTTTCTAAAACTTCGAGTCTGACAACACGGTCGCAACTCAAGATTCCCTCTGGGTACAAGCATTTAGATGACCTATTCTGTACAGTTGAATATCTGCTAACTACTGTATATGATGTATATGTTGTGAAGCACTCTGATACCCTATGGTCTAGCTAGCGCTATACAAAACTACTAAAATAAAAAAAAATAAAAAAAAAATAATCTCGCATAGCCATACCCAGCCTATAGCAAGTGTACAGAAACAATGGGGTGGGATTTGAGATATAGTTTAAATCTGAGCTCGTTATGTACGTCCCCTCCTTGTATAGATCACCCATAGTATTGAAGCCTGCCTCCCTGAGTGAGTGTATCAGCCCACGTTCACCAGCCACCGACAGTGCTGCATGCCCTTCAATGCACAATGCCGGGGCATAAAGTGGCAGGCTATTTGTCCGTTTACCAATCTTCTGCCACGCTGAGATAGTGACATCAATCGTATTGATCTCGGACCTGGGCGTGTGCCTGTTGGTATGTGTAATAACACTTTTCAATTGTACACTGCCTGTGTCTCCCTCCTCCACCGCTACATGGGGGATGAAGCCATGTGGCCGAAACCAGTAATAGGCGTATTGAGCTTGCGCACATAGATAGTATGCAAAAAAATCCGGGGCATTAAATCCAGCCCTATCGAAAGGCAACACCAGCGTGGTCCAGCGTGGTCTTGGGGGTTTCGCTCCCCACACCAAGCGGAGTAATTGTGTCTTAACCGTTTTAAAAAATTGTTTATTCAGACGTACGGGGATATTACAAAATAAGTACAAAAACTTGGGGAGAATCACCATTTTAACCACAGCTATGTGATCCGCCAGTGAAAGGGGCAACCTGACCCAGCGGTCAACCCGTTGCACCAAATCCGTGTAGGCCCTCCCGTAGTTTTCTCGGATTACTGTCACAGGATCACGGTGTATCCAAATACCCAGGTACTTGACTGGTTCTTCCGACCATAGTAAGGGATATTCTACCTGAGGTGACACTGTGGCAGGCGTAAGGGGGACAATAACAGACTTCTCCCAGTTTATGAGCAACCCTGAAAATAGCCCAAACCTGATGTATTCCCGGATGACCTGGGACAAATACGTCTGCGGCTCCCGGACATACAGGACCATATCGTCCACGTATGCTGATATTCCCACTGGCCTATTGTTAAAGTTCAGGGCAGCCGCCCGATGGGATTGACGAATTTTACACACGAGGGGATCTAAAACAATGGCGAAAAGGAAAGGAGATAATGGGCATCCTTTCCTAGTGCCACGCTGAATTGCTAATGGTTCCGAGGTGAGCCCACCCACTCTCAACCTCGCAGAGGCGTCAGTGTAGAGAACCTGTATCCAAAGTACGAACACAGGAGGAAAGCCCATCCTATAGAGGATAGAGATCATGTATTTCCACTCTATAGAATCAAATGCCTTGGCCGCGTCTAAAAATACGGCCACGGCAGGCAACTCTGGCGAATATCGTGCGCAAGTTCCAGGATGTAGACCGGTCCGGAATAAATCCAGATTGATCTGGCAAAACCAGGAGAGGCATTAGCGGGTGTAACTTAGTGGCCAGTACTTTGGCAAGTATTTTTGCATCAATGTCGATCATGGACAAGGGACGATAGGACTCACATCGCGTAGAAGACTTATCCTTTTTCAACAGTGTGATGATCAATACCTGCCTTAGGAATGGTGGGAGGTTACCCACATTGTGCGCCTCCGCATACATTGCTAGAATATGTGGCGTAAGGAGATCAGCATATTGTTTATGAAATTCTGCCGTCAATCCATCAGGCCCTGGGGCTTTTTTTTCATTAGGCAATGACATAATGGCCTCTTTAATATCTGCCTCATCTATGGGAAGACTGAGGTACTTCCAATGCACATCGGAAAGCCAGGCACATGCCGTATCAGTCAAATAGTCCTGCAAATCAGAGTCAGGCACATCCCCCCGGGAGGTTTAGAGAGCCTTATAAAAACTGCGGAATTGGGTCAGGATGTTGTTACTAGCGTAGTGATCATCGCCGTTGTCATCCATTATGTGATCAATCAGAGGTGCATCGGTTTTGTCTAGAAGGCGACTGGCTAAGACTCTTCCTGGCCTACCACCCTCGCCATATGCTCTCGCTACATACCGCTTCGACAGGTATTTTATCTCCGATGTGGCTAATGAGTTGTACTCCTCAAGGTATTCACTAATGTGTGCTAATATTTCAGGGGAGGGTGAATCCTCGTATTGAGATTTCAACTCCCTCAGTCGGCCCTCCACTCGCCACAGTTGACCACGCAGGTCCCGCAAGATCCCTGCAGTCGTACTTATGCACTCCCCCCTAATCGTGACCTTGAAGGCCTCCAGAGGGTAGCAGGACTATCCACAGTACCCACATTTAAATCAAAGTATTGGACAATAGCCTTCTGGATAGTGTCAACATATATTGGATCCAGCAAGGAGTCCGCCTGGAAGCTCCAAGTGAAGAGGCGACGTGGGTTAAGTGGAACAACTATTTGAAGCACGACTGGGTTGTGATCCGATAAGGTCCTCGGCAATGTTTAAACCCCCTTTACCCGCCTGTTAGCTTCACCATCCAATAACCAATAATCTAAGCGGGACCAAGTGTTAAAAGCAGGGGTAATGTGTGTTCCCTCTAAGACCCCTTCATGTCGCAAGCACCAGGCATCAACCAAACCCATCTCCTCCATAAATTCACGGATACATTGCGCCACTTTAACCATGCATGTACCAGAGGAAGAAGATTTATCTAGCTGCGGATTGAGGTGTGTGTTAAGGTCCCCCCGAACAGTATCGCAGCCTCTGGCCAACTGCTCAGCACTTGAAACAATTTTAAGAACGATGCCGGATCGTCAACCACTGGTCCATACACATTCACAATGGTTACCAATACTCTCCCCAATTTCCCATGTACCATCGCCCAACGGCCTTCATCGTCAACACGGGTGTCAATTGGTTGAAACGTAATTCCTCTCTTGATTAAAATGAGAACCCCTCTTGCATAATTAGAACAAGAGGAGGCAAGCCGATATGAGGCCCACCGACGTGCCACCGAACCCTCCACAAGCCTGCTTAAATGGGTCTCTTGCAGTAGAGCAATGTGGATACCATGTCTATCTAAGTGTGCTAGCAATTGTCTTGTTTTTTTGGGTGTGTTTATGCCCCGAACATTCCAGGTAATACAATTATACTGCTCACCCTCCATCAATGACCCTTCGATACAAACTTAGTCTTGCAGTGACCCACAAGGAAAGGCATAAATCCATGTGTGTCCCAGACTGAACAGAAATGGCATTATCAGATACCAACTCCAGTATACAGGAAGAACACCCACCCCTCCACCCCCCACCCACTTTGGCAACCCCAACCCGCCAAAGACAGATATCACCCGCCCTCCCTCACCCAACCGCAACACTAGAATATATCAAACTTGGTGGGTCATACCCAACAGGGACTGTAGCGGCTAAACCACTCCTGATCCTGGGTGGGAGGGGGCCACCGAGCACATAATAACAGAGCCCACCCCCGAAGCCAGCCCCAGGAGACAATACAATTGTTATCCACGGAACAACAGATAATCAGTTACCGTGGCCCACATCAGTCAGTAAAGGAGTAATCCATCTGGCATCTTTCCCCCTACCCAGGAGGACAAGGTTAAGCCAGCATATTGTCTGAAGCATATCAACCGGTCTTGTGCACTCTGAGGGGTGCCCAAGTATTGGTGATCAGAAGATTAGCGATATCAGAACCCAAACAACTCAGTACCAAAAGCAGAGTTCATAAGACAGCTATTACAAACAACCAAGATACTGTTGTGAATCAATCATCCACGTCTGACGTGTTGGCAGGCGAAGTAGGTGGGCGTTGTAGAGATCTGGCGTAGGCCATCGCCTGTTTGGGCGTTGTAAAAATCTTGCCACCATCAAACTCCCCGATGCACAGCCGTGCCGGATAAAGCATGGCATTAGGGACCTTGGACTGCGCCCAGTTACCAGTGCCTCAGTAAGCATGACAATCCCTGGTGTGGGACCTGCGACAGGGAGGGGAACAGGGAGCTAAGAGGAAACGCCCCCCCCATGTGGGGGCCTGTAAAGTGGCAAAAAAGTACTGTCCCACACTGTAACTCATCAGTGCACACTACAGAGCCCAGCACAGACCTGAAACTTTTGCTTGACACATTCAAGGCAGCTTTACTATCTGCGTTGGACTCCAAACTAGACCCAATCCTACTTTGCTTATCTGCGATTGAAGATAACCTGATTAAACTGACTGCTTCATCACAAGGGTTGTATAAAACGCTGCCCACAGGACTTTCGACTTTAAAGGACACAGGCAATAGCTCTGGTGAGACTGGCCCAGAGCCTGGACCCACACCTTCTCACAGGCCCATGCCGGAAGTAGCCATGCAGCGACTGAGTCATCTCATACCTACAGTACGCCCTGCACAGTAGTACCAGCTTTGACCAGCACTAAACAACTAGCAAGACCAGAAAATGGAATTGGGGGGTCTCCCGAATTTAGAGTCTCATAAGACTCAAGGTGCTGCAGGTAGTGGGTCAAATTGTCTTCCTGGTGAAATGTGGGGTGTGATGACTTCAGGGAACTTCAGCAACTCCACTCAGGGCCTGTGCACCATTCATTTGCCCTCGAGTCAACTGCGCTTATAGTAGTCTTTGTAGATGTTCCCATACTGGATCCGGGGACCAGGGAAGACTTTGACCAGTTGAAGAACAAAGTGTTGCACTGGTTAAATTTGAATATCCCCCCGGGGCCAAGGGTAACAAATCATATTAATTATAGTACGCATGACACCTTAGATGGGCAGCTCCAGGAAAGGAAGGGCAGGAGATTGTGTCATTAATAACTTCAATAATCCTTTCATGGTATCCAGCATTTTAAGTTTAGCTGCGCAATTTAATTATAGAAGTCTGAACTCAGTCATTGTGGCACTATGGTCAGGCTTTTTTTTACAGGCCCTTAAATGACCCATTCCCACCTTGGGAACCCACCGGTGGCCACAAGAGGTGAACCACATGAACCAGAACGAGGCAACTATAGGTGTAAGTTTGTCTAACAGGTTCACACCCCTGAGCTCATTGGAATCTTACGACTGACCGTTTGTCGGCTCACAGGGTCCAGCTGTCCTCCCACCACAGGAGGTGAAAAGGCCATCGGGCACAGGCCTTCATGATTGCAAGGGGTGTAAGTTTATTTCTTGGGATATTGCAGGGCTTGCGAGCAAGATTGGTGACTGTGACTGGCTGGTTTTTGTTAACGGTTTTGACGTAATATGCCTCAGGAAACTTGAGTTGTCGAGAATATATTCCAGTTGCAAGGCTATAAAACTTTCTTTGTACCAGCTACCACCTATAGGATAGGTAGAGATAAGGGGGGCTTGGTAAATTTGTCTCATTAGCAGACAAAGGGAAATTAGTCACATTGCCCCACAATTCACCCACCCTACAAGCAATGTTATCAACTAGTGGAACAAACAAGCTCCTAATTTTAAACTTCTGTAATGCAGGAGCCACAAAAACAGATGCATGTAACATCACACAGTTGGGTTCCTTATTGAGGAACATCACCTTGTGTGGGCAGAACAATTCTAACATACTTATAGCAGGGGTTTTTAACATTCACACGTGAGGGGAAATCAGGCGAGGGGGGGTGAATGCCATGGGCTGTGCACTCCAAGCCAGTTTGCACATGGAACATACCTCCCAGGGCTCCATACTTAATGCTATCTTGCAAGACTATCATTTCACATCTCCAATGAACAAGCTGGCTCTGGAGAAAACCGATATTGTCCCTACCTTTTTCCGGAGAGGGTTTGAGACATTCATTGATTTTATTTTTGTCTCTACATCATTTTATTATTATATCTTGGATTCTACATCAAGGCAAGAGCACATAGCAACCGTAACCCTGTGTGTTTTTTGACAGGATGCGTTGGGTAATAAAACAAGCATTTGCAATGCAATAGGTCTCGCATTAGGAAAGTTTGAGCTATTGGTGTTGTAAATGACAAATTTTGTATTTATGTGTTGGTTTTGAAAATAGCGAAATGAATAGCTTTGTCATTTACAATGCCAATAGTTTTAACTTTCGCAAATGTGACACCTATAGCATTTGTAATGCAATATGTGTTGCATTTACGTGACTTAGATGTATTGATATTACAAATAACAATGGCTTAATTTTTTTTTTTTATAATTAATACTTAAATAAAAGCTATTGTAATTTATAATGGCAATAGCTTAAACTTTTATGAATGACTTTTGTGAAGATTATGTTCAGTGTATTTTATTGTGACAAAAATCCAAGAACAGAAGTGAAATATTAACATCTTTTTGTGACATTTGTAATAAAGCTTGAAACATTGAGAGAACATATTTGAACCAGTTGTTGTTGAATAGTTGCACAGATTGATGCTGTGGTGGCGCTGAGTGATGTTGTGGTGGCGACGAGTGATGCTGTGGCATTCAGTGATGCTGTGTTAGCGAATAGTGATGTTGTGGTGCCCCTGAGTGATGCTGTGGTGGTGCTGAGTGAAGCTGTGGTGATGTGATAGAGTGAGTGCGATAGATAGATAGAGGGAGGGTGATAGATAGAGGAGGGAGGGCGATAGATAGAGGGAGGGCGATAGATAGAGGAGGGAGGGCGATAGATAGAGGAGGGAGGGCGATAGATAGAGGGAGGGAGGGTGATAGATAGAGGGAGGGCGATAGATAGCTAGAGGGAGGGCGATAGATAGATAGAGTGAGGGCGATAGATAGATAGAGTGAGGGCGATAGATAGATAGAGTGAGGGCGATAGATAGACAGAGTGATGGCGATAGATGGAGTGTGATAGATAGATATAGTGAGGGCAATAGATAAAGTGAGGGTGATAGATAGATAGAGTGAGGGCGATAGATAGATAGATAGATAGATAGATAGATAGATAGATAGATAGATAGATAGATAGATAGATAGATAGATAGAGTGAGGGCGATAGATAGAGTGAGGGCAATAGATAGATAGATAGAGTGAGGGCGATAGACAGATAGAGTAAGGGCGATAGATAGAGTGAGGGCGATACATAGATAGAGAGATAGAGTGAAGGAGATAGATTGATAGAGTGAGGGCAATAGATAGATAGATAGATAGATAGATAGATAGAGTGAGGGCAATAGATAGAGTGAGGGCGATAGATAGAGTGAGGGCGATAGATAGACAGATAGATGGAGGGCAATAGATAGATAGAGTGAGGGGCGATAGATAGAGGGCGATAGATAGATAGAGTGAGGGCGACAAATAGATAGAGTGAGAACGACAGATAGATAGAGTGAGGGCGACAGATAGAGTGAGGGCGACAGATAGAGTGAGGGCGATAGATAGATAGAGTGAGGGCGATAGATGTATAGATAGAGTGAGGGCGTTAGATAGATAGAGTGAGGGAGATAGATAGATAGAGTGAGGGAGATAGATAGATAGAGTGAGGGTGATAGATAGATAGAGTGAGGGCGATAGATAGATAGATAGAGTGAGGGCGATAGATAGAGTGAGGGGGATACATAGATAGAGAGATAGAGTGAAGGAGATAGATTGATAGAGTGAGGGCGATAGATAGATAGATAGATAGATAGATAGATAGATAGATAGATAGATAGATAGATAGATAGATAGATAGATAGAGTGAGGGCGATAGATGGAGTGAGGGCGATAGATAGACAGATAGATAGAGGGCGATAGATAGATAGATAGAGTGAGGGGCGATAGATAGAGGGCGATAGATAGAGTGAGGGCGACAAATAGATAGAGTGAGGATGACAGATAGATAGAGTGAGGGCGACAGATAGATAGAGTGAGGGCGATAGATAGATAGAGTGAGGGCGATAGATGGAGTGAGGGCGTTAGATAGATAGAGTGAGGGAGATAGATAGATAGAGTGAGGGTGATAGATAGAGTGAGGGCAATAGATAGAGTGAGGGCAATAGATAGATAGATAGAGAGAGGGCGATAGAGTGAGGGGCGATAGATAGAGGGCGATAGATAGATAGATAGATAGATAGATAGATAGATAGATTGATAGATTGATAGATTGATAGATTGATAGATAGAGTGAGGGCGATAGATGGATAGATAGAGTGAGAGCGATAGATGGATAGATAGAGTGAGGGCGATAGATGGATAGATAGAGTGAGGGCGAAAGATAGAGAGAGTGAGGGCAATAGATAGATAGATGGATAGATAGATAGATAGATAGATAGATAGATAGATAGAGTGAGGGCGATAGATAGATAAGTAGAGTGAGGGCGATATATAGAGTGAGGGCGATAGACTGAGGGCGATAGATAGAGTGAGGGTGCCAGATAGAGTGAGGGCGATAGATAGAGTGAGGGCGACAGATAGATAGAGTCAGGGCGACAGATAGAGTAAGGGCGACAGATAGTTAGAGTGAGGGTGACAGATAGATAGAGTGAGGGCGATAGATAGATAGAGTGAGGTGGCCTCATCGTGGATGTGGTGGTGGCCGTGGTGGTGGTGGTGGAGGACAAGGTGGTGGTGGATGTGGTGGTGGTGGCCGTGGTGGTGGTGTATGTGGTGGTGGTCATGGACGTGCTTGTGATGGATGTGGTAGATATGGTGGTGGTGGTGGTGGGTGGTGGACGTGGTGGTGGTGGACATGGTGGTGATGGATATAGTGGTGGTGGATGTGGTGGATGTGGTGGTGGTGGATGTGGTGGTGGTGGAGGTGGTGGTGGAGGTGGTGGTGGTGGAGGTGGTGATTGTGGACGTGGTGGTGGTGGACGTGGTAGTGGATGTGGTGGTGGTGGAGGTGGGTGTGGTGGAGTTGGTGGTGTACTTGGTGGTGGTGGTGGTGGTGGATGCGTTTGTGGACTTGGTGGTGATAGTGGATGTGGTGGTGGTGGAGGTAGACATGGTGGTGGTGGTGGATGTGGTAGTGGCCTCGTGGTGGTGGGTGGTGGACATGGTGGTGGTGGACTTGGTGGTGGAGGTGGTGGTTGTGGACATGGTGGTGGAGGACATGGTGGTGGTGGACTTGGTGGTGGATGTGGTGGTTGTGGACATGGTGGTGGATGACGTGGTGGTGGTCAACATGGTGGTGGTGGACGTGGTGGAGGTGGTGGTAATAGTGGTGGAGGACGTGGTGGTGGTGGAGGTGGGTGTGGTGGTGGTGGTTGGGGTCGTGGTGGACATAGTGGTGGTAGATGTGGTGGTGGTGGATGTGGTGGGGTGGATGTGGTGGTGGTGGTGGGTGTGGTGGTGGTGGACATGGTGGACGTGATTGTTTGTTGACATGGTGATGATGGACGTGGTGGTGGTGGAAGTGGTGGTGATGGTCATGGACATGGTGGATGTGGTGGTGGATGTGGTGGTGATGGTAGTGGTGGTGGACATTGTGGTGGTGGGTGGTGGATGTGGTGGTGGTGGAGGTAGATGTGGTGGTGGTGGAAGTGGTGGTGGTGGTCGTGGATGTGGTGGTGGTGGTGGTGGAAGTGGGGGATGTGGTGGTGGATGTGGTGGTGGTGGTAGTGGTGGTGGACATGGTGGTGGTGGACATGGTGGTGGTGGTGGGTGTAGTTGTGGTGAATGTGGTGGATGTGGTCGAGGTGGTGATTGTGGATGTGGTGGTGGTAGACGTGGTGATGGTGGATGTGGTGGTGGAGGATGTGGTGGTGGTGGACGTGGTGGACGCAGTGGTGGTGGATGCGGTGGTGGTGGATGTGGTGGTGCCCAATTTTCAGAGGGGACTGGCCCCTTCACGCAACAATAGTTGTGTTTACACGACAGAGCTGCCGGTTGCTCCATCAGTTGTTGTCAAGTATTGTTTGGGTTTAGAAACCGGTTCTGCATTGGCATAGCCAATAGGTCTTGCTTTTGGGAGCTTATAAGTATTGAGTTATGCAGCACAATATCCTTAGTGCAACATCAACTGTTGCATGGCTAAACACTTATAAGGTCCCAAAGGCGAGACGTATTGGCTATGCCAATGCTTGTTGTGGCTTGGACTAGCTTGGATGCAGTGCGTCCTGTTTCACCCAGAGAGCTGGGCAGGGATACACACTTCACTGGCTTGGGTGCTGTGCATCCTGGTGCTAAAGAGAAACGCGGGGAATATTTATATGCCCATACTGTGAATGTGGTAGCATGTGTTGTGTGTTGACCTACGTTTTGGTGCCGTTCTGTGTGTGTTTGTGTGTGCCTGAGTGTTGTATGCGTGCTTGTGAGTCCATATAGGTGCTTGTAAGTGTTCTTGCATACTTGTGTTTTTTGTATATATCAATCAATCAATCATAATATTTGTATAGCGCACTACTCACCCGGAAGGGTCTCAAGGCTCTTGGGGGAAGGGGTCTGCTACTGCTCGAACAGCCAGGTCTTGAGTTGTCTCCTGAAGGCGAGGTGGTCCTGGGTCAGCCGAAGGTGGATGGGGAGGGAGTTCCATGTCTTGGCCGCCAGGTAGCAGAAGGATCTGCCTCCGGCGGTGGCTCTTCGGATGCGTGGTACGGCGGCGAGGGCGAGGCTGGTAGACCGTAGCTGGCGGGTGGGCGCATAGAAGGTCAGGCGGTCGTTGAAGTACTTGGGGCCCAGGTCGTGGAGAGACTTGTGTGCGTGGGTGAGGAGCCTGAACGTGATCCTCTTGTTGACGGGGAGCCAGTGCCGGTCCCTCAGGTGGCCGGAGATGTGGCTGCGTCGGGGGATGTCCAGGATGAGTCGGGCGTAGGCGTTCTGGATGCGTTGGAGTCTTTTCTGTAGTTTGGCTGTGGTTCCGGCGTAGAGGGTGTTTCCGTAGTCCAGTCGGCTGGTGACGAGGGCCTGGGTGACCGTCTTCCTGGTTTCGGTCGGGATCCTTCGGAAGATCTTGCGAAGCATGCGGAGGGTGTGAAAGCATGATGAGGAGATGGCGTTGACTTGTCTGGTCATCGAGAGGGAGGAGTCCAGGATGAAGCCCAGGTTGCGTGCGTGGTCTGTTGGCTTGGGAGCTTTGCCCAGGGCTGGGGGCCACCAGGAGTCATCCCAGGCGGAGGGTGATGGTCCCAGGATGAGGACTTCCGTCTTGTCTGAGTTCAGTTTCAGGCAGCTGTTCTTCATCCACTCAGCGACGTCTTTCATCCCTTCGTGTAGGCTGGTTCTGGCGGTGTCGGGGTCTCTGGTGAGGGAGAGGATCAGCTGGGTGTCGTCGGCGTAGGAGATGATGTTGAGGTTGTGTTGGAGTGCGATGGCAGCAAGGGGTCTCATGTAGACGTTGAAGAGGGTGGGGCTGAGTGAAGATCCTTGCGGGACGCCGCAGATGACTTCGGTGGCCTCGGAGCAAAACGGGGGGAGGCGGACTCTCTGTGTTCTTCCGGCGAGGAACGAGATGATCCACTCCAGTGCCTTGTCTTGGATGCCGGTGTTGCTGAGGCGTTGGACTAGGGTGCGCTGGCAGACAGTGTTGAACGCTGCAGAGAGGTCCAGGAGGATGAGTGCTGCTGTTTCCCCGTTGTCGAGCAGGGCTCGGATGTCGTCGGTGGCTGCGATGAGGGCGGTCTCGGTGCTGTGGTTGGCTCTGAACCCGGACTGCGAGGGGTCAAGGGATCCGTTCGTCTCGAGGAAGGCGGCAAGCTGTCTGTTGACGATCTTCTCGATGACTTTGGCAGGAAAAGGGAGGAGCGAGATGGGGCGGAAATTCTTGAGGTCGGTGGGGTCCGCTGTTGGTTTCCTCAGTAGGGCGCTGAGCTCGGCATGCTTCCAGCTCTCCGGGAAGGTGGCGGTGTTGAAGGAGGTGTTGATGACGTCCCGGAGTTGGGGTGCGATGGTGAAGTCAGCCTTGTTGAAGACGTGGACGGGGCAGGGGTCGGTTGGAGGTCCGGAGTGGATGGTGTTCATCGTGCGGGCTGTGTCTTCGGTGGTCACCATGGTCCAGGTGCGAAGGGTGGCGGTGGGGTGCGTTGGTTCGACGGTTGGGTGCGTGGATGGTGTGCCGAAACTGTTGTGGATGTCGGCAATCTTGCGGTGGAAGAACGAGGCGAGATAGTCGCAGAGATCTTGTGAAGGAGTGATGTCGTTGTTGCCTGTGCTGGGGTTGGAGAACTCCTTGACGATGCTGAAGAGTTCCTTGCTGTCGTGGGCGTTGTTGTCCAGTCGCTCCTTCAGTGATTTCTTCTTGGTGGTGCGGATGAGCTGGTAGTGCTTGCGGGTGGCGTGTTTGAGGGCGGTCATGTTGTCAGTGGTCTGGTCAAGGCGCCAGGCTTTCTCGAGGGTGCGGCAGGTCTTCTTGGAGTCCTTGAGTTCGTCGGTGAACCAGGGGACCTTCTTGCTTCTGGGTCTGCTGGGAGGGTTCTTTAGTGGTGCGAGGTCATCGGCGCAGGCAGTCAGCCACTGCGTGAGGTTGCGGGCTGCTTCGTTGGGGTCCGTTGTGCTGGCAGGTGGGTTCTGGCTGAGGGAGGTGGTGAGCTGGTCGGCGGTGATCTTGCTCTAGCTCCTGTGAGGAACCTGTTACGGGTGGTGGTGGGTCGTGGTTCTTCTGAAGCTGAAGTGGACACAGCTGTGGTCGGTCCAGTGGAGTCCGGTGGAGTGGCTGAAGGTGATGTGCTTGCTGGATGAGAAGACGGGATCAAATGTGTGGCCGGCGTAGTGGGTGGGGGTGTTGACCAGTTGCTTGAGTCCGAGGTTGTCCAGCAGGGCGACGGTGTTGCGATCGTTGTTGTTCTCCAGGTGGAAGTTGAGGTCCCCTAGGAGGATGTAGTCGGCGGAGCGGAGGGCGTGCGGGCTGATGAAGTCCGTGATGTCTTCGCTGAATTGTGTGTGTTGTCCCGGGGGTCTGTAGATGAGGGTGCCTCTGAGGGTCGTCTTAGGGTCGGTGTGAATCTGGAAGTGGAGGTGCTCGGCGGTGGCGAGGGTGTCGTTGGAGTCGGTCGTGATGCGGATGGTGTTCTTGTGGACGATGGCGATGCCTCCTCCGGTCTGGTTGACGCGGTCCCTCCTGATGATCTTGTACCCGTCCGGGATGGCGATGGCGATGTCGGGGGCTGATGTTGCGTTCATCCAGGTTTCCCTGAGGAAGGCGATGTCAGGTGATGTTGTGTCGAGGAGGTTCCAGAGTTCCACGGCGTGTCTGTGGACGGAGCGGGTGTTGAGCAGGATGCACTTGAGGTTGTTGCTGGAGCTTGGCTTGGCGGGCGCAGTGCAGGTTCGGAGGCAGGTGAACTTGCAGGTTCTGCAGGTGAAGGGTCCGTGAATGCGTTTCGGGGCGGCCCGGCAGCAGGTGGGTTTCCGGCCGGCATTGAGTGCGTTGAAGGCAACGGCGTCGTAGGTCTGTCGGGTCGTCGTGCATCGGTGGGGGCCAGGGATCCTGGCACTGGGCGCGGTCCTACCATTGTTTGCCTGTGTATCTTTCGTGCTTGGGTATGTATGGTGTTTGTGTTTCTTCTATACTTGTTTCTATGAGAGGTTTTATATGTGCGAGTGTCTGTGCTTTCTGGGCGTTACTAAGTATGTGTTAATCTGCCTGTCTGTGTTTGGTTACGTTCCTCACATATGTTAACTCCAGCTGTGGTTGCACAGAAACCCCCTTTGTTAGGCAAAATGTAGAAACATATATATGTTTTTACTTTCTCAAGCTAAAACAGCCCCATCAGTAGCAACGACATATTTTTGAAACGTGCCGATAACTAGCACTATACCACAAACCCTAAGCGTACCTTTTCCCATAAGAGTTAGGACTACTTTTAAAAGTATTGGAAGGATGAAAGGTTGGTCTATCAATTGGTAGCTAGTAACATAGTATGGAAAAATAAGTCCTACGACTGTATAGAGTGGTATGTAAATAGGTTCATGTCATGGATGGATGAAATTGAAACAAGTTTTCAGGACGTATAAACAGCCCGTAGAAATGCGATGGGGGTGGTGGGGGCTTGGAGGAGAGAAGATGACAGCATATGCTAACGAGGGCGTGGACTTGAAGAGACAGGAAGATCCCGAGGACTGACTATGTGTTAATGATAGGGAAGGTGAGAGTGCAGAGTAGGAGAGGAAACAGACAGAGAAATGAAGAAAGGAAATGTGAAGTGGGACAAAAAGAGAGAACAGAGAAAAGTACAGAGAAGGGAGGCAGAGATGCGAGGAAAGAGACAGAATAGAGAGGAGAAAAGAAATAATAGATTGAGAGAAAAATATAGAGAGGAATTTGCATTTGCACCAAATCTGCAAGCAGCCACAGGTTAGTAAGAAGGATGCATAGCTTGAAAGAGGTGGCAATGCCTGGTAGTCCGGTAATTGCAATCAAAACTATTGATAAACAGAGTAGAACCTTTACCCCTTCTGAACGAGTCTTCCATCATGATCCCTAAACCACCAATGGCAGGCACTTTGGGGTCACTTGTGCCTGGTAAAATGAATCATTTTATAAGGGAAACTAATAAAGCTGTGGGAATTGGCACAAAATGACTTCTGCACTCAAGGGAGGACCGCATCATCTGTCCATTCAGAACAACCATCGTGTCAAGAATGTCCTGGCAGTATCAATGCAACCCTAACTGACTCTTTGATGCGAACATGCCCCAGGAACGGAGACAATAAACAGGCAGCCGTGCGTCACCTACAATGACCCGGTACATGGACATTATAGCTGTTTTATTACTCGCGCCATGACACTAACAGAATGAAAACCACATCCATTAATATTGCATCTCTGCTTCCCTTGAGTCTGCCAAACTACCACTGCATGTGAGAATCAGTTAATATTAGAGAACATTAATTAGCTTGATGGACATCTCGCATCTCGGCATCTGCTGGGTATGAGGAACACACATATTCAACTTGAAACTGCAGCTGCCAGGTACAGAGTTTGGGCAAACAAGGGAATCCTAAGTGGAAGCTCCTCAGTAACGCCTACCTGACCAAGCCCACACACAGAATGGGGGCTGCAGTAACAGAGCCAACTGGGCTGGGAGGTGGGGGAAGCAAAACCACGACAGCCACAACACACTGAGCAGGAGATGGCAGGGATGCTAGGTGGCAGAAGGGACATACAGCATAAAAAGAGTCACGGGCTGAGCCGCCTTCGCTTTGATGTGCACACACTGCATGGGGGCTGTAATGGCAGAGCCAAGGGTGGGCCGCTGTAATTGGCAGAAGTGACACAGCAAGGGAGGAGCAGTGTAGCATGCACAAAAAGTCAGTGAGGGCTGGGCACATCTTTAGAAGTCATGAAAAGTGCCCTTATGATAAATGGCAGTGCTTGTGGAAATCACTTATAAAACAAAAGAGGGGAAGAGAAGGGTCAGAATAAGCCTGATGTGACGAGGGGAGGGCACACGAGCCAGGTGGGGGAAGGAGAATAGAGGTGAGCAGAAGGAGGTGGGACCGGAGGAGAGACATTGTTGGTGAAGGAGAGATGCAAAACGGTCTGAGACGGAAGAGAAGAGACACAGAACGTCGGGGAAGAGTGGAGTGGATAGGAAGAGGAGCGCGCGAACAGGGAGATGACACGAGTGGTGACAGAGAGGGCTCAGTGATGAAAGGAGGTGGGGTGAAGAGCAAATTACGAGGTAGGAGGGGGCAGGTAAAATTAGGGTGCGAAACGGGACTCAGTGGTGAAGCTGGAGAAAACAAGCTCATGGCATTGCATGGCGCGGGGGGCGGGGGAGCAGATTCCTTTGAAGTCTGATGGGGGGTGGGGAGTGGATTCCTTTGAAGTCTGATGCCGAGGCTTAGACATATGGTGTGCGATGTGGCTGGCGATGTGCACGCACCTGGCTCACATGAACTGTACCTAATCCGCAGTTTGACGAGATTATAGTAAGGCTTTCAAAAGTCTACCCAAAAAAAGCAGCATTGCTAAAGCAATGCTTTAGTTGAGACCTAAAAAATGAAGGTGGGTCTGGGGATTCTCCTAAAAGCTGTGGAAGGGGGGAGGAGATTGAAGTGGGGTCAAATCATCCCAGAACAGCTACCCAAGTCCCTTTTAACTCAGTGCAACAGGGTATTTTCTAGTTGTCTAGACAGTGAGGATAATCCCTTGGACATTATGGAGGGGAAACTGCATTTACAACGCTGTAAATACCATGCAGGTAGGTAACAAAGCGGTTGTTACAATGACCGCGTTGTTACCACGCGTGACATTATATTGTAAGACGTTTCAACGACTTGTGCTAGGTGGTGTGCAACACCAGGGAATGTGCTGTATTTTAAATCCAATACCTTCCCTGCTGTTGCGCTAACTGGAGTAGGAATAGTAATTTATACTATTCTTAAGTCCAGTGTGCCACCTAGCGAAAGTCGTCAAAACAACCTGTGATGTAATGCCACACGTGGTAACAATGGGGTCATTATAACAACCTCATTGTAACCTACTGTGTGGTAATAGCAAGCTTTGTAACATGCTATATTCTCTTTGGAGGTTTTTCTGGTGCCATAGTGAACCTATTACAGGCTCCGGATAGGTGCACACCACACTTGGGACCAAGATGGTTCAACTCTGAGTGCTCCCGTGCCTCTAGGAAGTTAGAAGAGGCCTTGGGAGTGATACCATCTGATCCCTTGGTCATTAAGAGCTTTCAAAGAGCCTATAAGGCTGCCCTGGCAAAGCGTAAGTCTGCCCTAAAAGAGGAGTCTTGGTCAGATCTGGTAGACGCCAGCACTTTGGGTAATAGCTCCAAGTTCTTGAGCATTTTCAACTGCCTCTTTTTAGTAGGCGGTACAAAAGGGGGTGGTGATGGACGGAGCATCTGAACCAATCAAACACTAATACCCAGTCGAAAAATCTGGGTTTAATCCAACACCGTTCTTTAGCCCACTCTGCCACCCCAGTTCAGATATGGCCATATGCAAATCAGTCTGACCCTGTGCCTCATGGGAACCGTCCAGCCCGAACTGCCAAGCCATGCCTTCCCTGGACCGGAAACAAGCTTCCTAGGACCGGTTTCTGGCATTTCAGCCGTCTTGAGCCAGGCTTGCTTGAATCCAGAGGCAAAGTGAGCAAGGGACTCACGTCTGAGCATACTCTGCCAACTTATGGCAAAGAAAACGGTACAAAAGGGGAGGGTGATGGACGGAGCATCTGAACCAATCAAACACTCACACCCAGTCAACAGATCTGGGTTTAATCCATCACCGTTCTTTAGCCCACTCTGCCACTCCAGTTCAGACATGGCCATATGCAAATCAGCCTGACCCTGTGCCTCATGGGAACAGTCCAGCCCGAACTGCCAAGCCATGCCTTACCTGGACCGAAAACAAGTTTCCTAGGACCAGTTTCTGGCATTTCAGCCGTCTTCAGCCAGGCTTGCTTGAATCCAGTGGCAAAGTGAGCAAGGGACTCACGTCTGAGCATACCCTGCCAACTTATGGCGAACAAAGCGGTACAAAAGTAGTAGGCGACACTGGCAATTTAATGGATGCCCACATCCCAGAGGATGATTCGGTAAGCCATTTTGAGAGTATGTTTCAGTCTGACCTATTCTCCAGGGAAGGTCGGGAAAGTTTGGCAGGTATATCCAAGGTTGTATTTACAGCGCAGGAGGTGAGAGCAGCTATTATTCGACTGACCAAAAACAAGGCCCCTGGTCCTCACGGGATTCCGCCAGACCTTTAGATTGTGAATGCCGATATTTGGGT
The DNA here is from genome assembly GCF_964261635.1 of Lissotriton helveticus. Lineage (NCBI taxonomy): Eukaryota > Metazoa > Chordata > Amphibia > Caudata > Salamandridae > Lissotriton > Lissotriton helveticus. Next base: position 1,337,592,379 of record NC_136067.1, on the reverse strand, counting down.
AACTGTACTCATGGCATTTAGAAACACATTGGTTCAGGTCAGTGGCCCAACTGATGGGCCTTCGGTCATCGTCCCTGTTTTCAAAAAGGGTGAAAGGGACAGTACCCATTGCTCTGGACCCATCTCAATTCTGGACTCACTGGTGAAGGTGGTGCATCATATGGTCCTAGATAAGCTTATAACCTGGGCAGATAAAAACGACATCCTAACCGAGGTACAACATGAATTTCGCCAGGGTCGTTCTACAGTGGATCAATGTTTGAACCCTTATATGGTTTTGAACAAGTACACTGTGGCTCGTACTGGCCCCATTCATCTAGCATTTATGGATTTGTCCTCGGCATTTGACCGTGTTAACAGATCAAAGCTTTGGCAGATGGTGCTTTCCATGGCATTGACATTGACAAGGACATCGTTTTGTTATAAAGGGACCTTCATAATGATTCAAAAGTGGTATTTCGTTTTTCAAAATACCTTAAAGTGATTTGCAAATGTGCCAGCAGAAGAGGGGTGTGCCAGGGGTGCATTCTGCCCCCTTTCCTTTTCAATCTGTATATTAAATCCCTGGATAATGTTCTCTTGGATTCAAAAGTTGATTGCCCCCGGGTGGGGAAGCATAGTCTGATGGTCTTATTATACAAAGATGATGGTGTCCTAATGGCGAGGACAGTTAAGGGCCTACAACTGTTGTGAAACACTTTGGTTAATTTTATGGAGGACCTAGTCAATACCAAGAAATCATTTGTTATGCAAGTGGGACTTGGTTGAGCTAAGCCTTACACTTTCAAGATAGGAACTAAGTAAATCCCCAAGAAAAACGCTTTCTCATATCTGGGAGTAGTGTTTGATGAAGCCATGAGCTGGCAACCCTTGATTACTCAAAACAAAGGGGACCTGGCCAGAACGACTGCTGCCGTTTTTAACTTCTTCTCCAGAGTTGGAGGGAAACCGATTGGGGCCCTCCTGAAGATTTATAGAGATAAATGTATTGCAAAGGTCACTTATGGGAGCAAAATGTGGGGTCACACTGGATATGAGGCACTGCAAATCGTTGAAAACAACATTTTGAGAAGGGTTCTCTCTTTACCATAGAGCTCCCCGTCGTTCGTTGTGCACGAATAGTTGGGGATGGATTTTCTTTCCGATGAGCCGGGTTTTCGTCACTTAGCCTTGTGGATGAAGATCTGGACCAAGAAAGTAAACTCCCTCAGTAATGACATTCTGAGGGATTGCCTTTCTCTTGACCAAATCAGATGTTTCTGTTCGTTAAAGTATGTTAGAGAACCTCTTTGCAGTTTAGGAAGGGTAGTTTTATTTGATAATCCAGAAGTGGTATGTAGAAGGGTTCTAACTTGACTGAAAAGCACTTTCTTGAAAGGCGCCTTTTGGATATGGAGGAAATAGAGCTGAGAAAGCCCAGTGTACGAAGGTACATTTTCCTAAAAACTGTGCCCACTGTTGAACCATATCTTCTAGGAATTAAAATGAATTATTATGGCTACCTACTGACTAGATTTTGCTTGATCTTTTTCATTATCTTCTGGCCGAACCACAAGGTGCACATAGAGGGCAATGTGTCATACCCTGTGGCTGTGATGGTCAGACTCCACAGGATATGGAGCACTTTGTAATGGTTTGTAACTTTTATTGAGGTACCAGAAAGTCCCGCTATTAAGCTATAGGTCCAGCTGTGATTTAATCTGATAGTGGGGCCTACTTTTGTTTACTTCTGTATACAAACCTTTAGATCAATTTTACTGTATCATTTTCTTTTTATACCCATGTTGGAGTTTTATGATGTATGTATGACTTTTATGGTTTTATCTGAGAAAACTGATAAAGTATAAAAATTGAAATTGAATTGAAAATGTCAATGGAAAAAAATAACAAACCAACAGGGAGCAAGGACAGAAGAAGTAGCTTCTCGAGAGTGTTCACTAGATAGTCTTTCCAATTCATTAAAAATTGGAAAAGTCATACTGTAAGGTGAGGATTCCTTTTCAGGCCTATAAATATCAAGGGATTTGCATCTTAGAAGACAGGGATAACTTTTTCAAACGCAACCTAAATTACTAGACATATTTCAGAGGGAAGTGGAGAAACTGCGAGCTCTGCCACTCTCCCTACTAGGTAGGGTCACAATGTTTAAAATTATGTACTTGCCACAGTTCCTATATGCTGTCCAGAATACTCCATATACAATTCTGAGCAATGTCTTTCAGAATTTAGAGGTAGAGAATTGAGTACTCTGTGGAATGGGAGAACACCACAAATAGCTCGTGGGAAGTTGATGAAAGGAAACTATAATGGGGGTATAGCTCTCCCTGATTTCAGTAAATACTACTGGGCAACACTGCTGGCAATACTTATTGATTGGGCCTGATGAATCAGCGGTCATAGGTGACAAACATACCATGAAGGAGACACGATATTTAGCGGCGCTCTATAGACGCATGATGCCTGGGAACTTGTCAATAGATATGCAGACAGATATCAATCTGGAAGGAGGATAACATATTACTTGGGTGGGAAGTAACCCCATTGTGAAACAGTGATATGCTAGAGGCAGCAGGCAAACTGGAAAGATTCCAAAGGCTGGGAGCGTATAGGAATGAATACGATAGGCAACATATGGGTAGGTACTGATATGACTTCATTTAGGGATCTACAGAAGGAATGTAAAATGCCTGTGTAGCGGGGTCTGAAGGAAAACGAAGAATATTGCATCTGGGTAGAGATGGCTTTAATTTCAAATAATCTCGTCTCTTATGAGAAGCCAGTTTTATCAGTACTTGTGCATAGATTAGGGATGAAAAAAAACAACAATAATGTCCCGAGGGATCCTCCTCTTCTTGGGTGTTGGATGTGTTCTGTCTTGCTGGTCTGGTCAAGGCAGGGACAGTTCTCCGAATACCCAGAAAGTAAAGACTAACAAAACTATATCAATAACTTGTCCCGGTTGTCTCAGCACTCTCGGGGAGGGGTGTGAGGAATCACTCTGGTGCACCAGTGAACTAGCAGCGAGGGCGCGAGAGGGACAAGATTTAATGTGAGGGAGGGGTATTTACAAAATGTACATGGGAGACAGTAGATGGCCCAAACTCTTAGCCCTCCAATTTCTTCCGGCACCTGACCCAGCCTGAGGATCTGGATCGTACCTGGGTCAGCCACGGTCCTCCTGGCACGTGGCTCACAGATACGTGTTCTCGTTGGCCTCCTGGCTTCAACTCCCAGTCTCGTCTCGGGTCTTCTCCCTCCGGGCTGGATACCTTCTCCGGTCTTCTCGGATTTCCTTTGGCTGCATGGTCCCAACGTCCTTCTTCCTCACTCTCCAGACTTTCTCCGGTGTCGACGCACCCCGTGTTCCGTATTCCCTGGCTCTTTATTGGACGGCAACTCATGACATCAGAGGAGGGGGCGGCATCCTCCCAGTTAAAGGGACCGTCCTCCCAAGTAGGGAGCTCTGCATTCGAACCTGGCCATGTTTCTTCCGGGCGATGAGAAATCAAAGAGGTTGAGCGTTCGCGGGCTTACCCCCAGTTGCCCCATTGGACTTTCGTCTCCCTGCTACCCTCGTGACAGCCTGGCACTGAGATATTTTGCTATATTCAGCTTTGCCATGATCTGACCACTCACATCATAAAGAGTACAGAGCTTACCATGTTCACCCGCTGGAGGACAGAGTATTAAGCAATCTCCTTAGGAAGAAGGAGTCTGATCTATAAAAACAATAATGAAGAACTCAGCAGACATCCTCCAAAAGTTGAAGGACAGTTCGGAAGTATATGTGGGAGCCTTTGAGGAGAAGGAATGGGAGAAGGCGCTGATATCACCATGGCGCTGAGATCACCTTGGGAGGTAGCTTTACATGCCAGTTTCCAACCAGTTAAATTGCGCATATTAGACAGATCGCACTACTCTTGCGTATTACAGTGCAAAAACAAATGGCGAGAACAGACTTGGATCTGTACCTCCAGGGATGTAATCAGATGTGTTAACTTTCACACTTTCTATGGGCATGCCCCAATGTAACAGGGTGCTAGGGAGACATCAATAAGTGCATAAGAGGTTATTGGAAAGTCTGTGGGGAAGAGGTAATCCTCAGGTAGACCAGACTGTGGATGTTTTTGGTGTGGGGGTGCCAAAAAGAAATATAACAAATTCATGGAGAGCCTGTAGGCCACCAAAATAACCTGCCTGGAAAGAGGTTATGGGCTGGTGTATGCTGGAGGTTGACAGATGTATAAAGGTAGAGGCTGACCTCGGAAATGGAATAAGACTTTAGGGTGTGTGGCAATCCTATTTGAGGCCACCTGCTTGAAGACTACAGACTGACTCAATAGATGACATGCCTAGAGGATGTACGAGGGATTTGTCTCATACTAATTGGCCAGGGATATTCCCAGTTTGTTGAAATATGCTCAAATGGTTCTCGTCGATAAACTGAGCCACAAATGTTCAATAGTCATGTTTTGAATCATTGAAAATAATTTTAAAAAATTTCAATTGAAGATGTCCTAAAAAAATTAAAGAGCACATATTTCTGGAACTTCATATTAAAGTTGGCAGAATGTAGTTCTGAACGTAAACACTGATGTGGCTTAAACACATATAGTTTCAATTGAAAAGCATGAAACATAGAATAATATCTCCAAGTATGAGGCAGCATACAGAGTGGAGCTACAGGTTTAAGCTGATAGCCCAATGACTAATAGGCCAAAATACTGTGAGTGAAACTTAATTTGCAATGCATTGGAAGAAATCTTGACAGTAGCCAAAGCTTAAGTAATTAGGCAAACAAGGAGCACATAGTTCTTGATTTATCTGCACTTTCTTTAATCTTAACCTTAGGGAACCTACTTTTTCTGTGACTAGCTGCCTTTGTTTCTGAAACTGTTTCATGTAATCAGGAGCTGCTGGATTCTAAGCATCTACTTGAGGCAAATAAGGATAATAGTGACCCCTTGGTTATGCCTTTTGGCAGACAATACCTCATTTTGTTTTACCATTTCCACTTTTTGATAAATGTTATTGCTGTTTTTTGGACTTGCATACTGGGATACTAGTGCCCAGTAAATGTGCTGCTCAGACCCCCAAAAGTATGCCAAGTTGGCTATCGTCCTAATTGGCATGTGTAACATCTAAGTTCCTAGTATATGGTGCAAAGTATGCCCAAGGCCTTTACGTTAAATGTCACTAATGGACTGCAGCAAACATTGTGCCACCACTAATGTGATAGTGGAAAACATAGCTGTGGATATATTACTGGAGCTTGTTTCTATAGTGTTAAAACTAGTTTCGACCTTTCAAAATAACGCCTTTCCACAGGCCTAAAACCTCCATTTTAAATAATAAATAAGACACCCCAAGGAAAGTCTTCATGCGCAATAAGACAGAGTGCATGTTATTTAAAAATATGAAATGTAAAGGTTTGATGTGAAACATGCCCTTGCAGTGACAGAGCCCCAATCGTTATTTTCTGTGTTGCAGGATTAGCTGGTCTATAGGGACACATTAGGATAGTATATTAAAATCAAATAATATTATCTCTACCTATGAAAAAGGCTAAAACGTTAATTCTTGAACTTTTTAAAATGTTAATTACAAGAACTAGTAATTGATGAAGTCTGATTTGCGCTTAATATTTCTCAAACAATCCTTTTAAAAAGTCACCCTTTACCTGCCTAAAGCTTTTAGAAGCCCATCTGCATGAACTTCCAAATCTCACCCAGGAGCTGAATAGCTCCTTACTGAATTGTGACCTTACTGCCAGATCTGAAGCCAAGGCTTGTGTGCATGTAGGCGTTCAGTTCCTCTAACAGTAGAGTGCCCATTAAGTTAATTAACCTCACAGAGGCATACCCTCTCACAGGCAGATGTAGCTAATACCTGGGCTTACCCCATCCATGTTCTCTTGAGTTAGCCAGACACTAGTCACAGTTAAACATGAGCTGCCACCAGGAGGAATTTGAAGGGCCACTGCTCATTCCCCTGGGCACATCTCTAAGTGGACAAAGGAGCTCTGTGCAGGGTAAGAAAGGTTCTGCCTTGTTGATTTAGGTAGAAAAGGGCACTGTGGTATAGTTTGCAGTAGGGCACATAGGAACTGCTGCAAATGTTGGTAGGATTACCCCAGAAATGTTTTACTTATTGGTTAGGGAGGGGTCAGGAGTCAGCCCTCTCCACCCAAAGGCTGGTGCCAGATATAAATTTGTCACACCTCGGAACCATATTCAGACCACTACTGAAACCTGTGGAAGACAGAATGACAACTGCACCTGCTGTTGAGACCTGTAAGAAGACCTGGAAAGCAGAAAAAGCTTCCACTTGTACCCAGGACAAAATAGCCTACTCCAAGGCTCAGTTGGCTGACCTCAAGGTAATGTGTGAAAGGAGAGAGGTACCCCTTAATCTAGTCAAGGGAAGTGGGGTTATCTAACCCGAAGTATGGAGAGATTCCCTTGAGGTGAGTTACAAGCAGGATTATATCAATGCGCAATTCTGAGAAAATGATTCTTACATATATAACGCAAACATATAGCAGTTAAAAAGTCATTTATTATATATGCAAAAGACATAACATTAAAACCAATTATTCTAACTAGCTAATCAAATCAGCTAATAAAAAAACATGGATATATCACAATCAATTATGACCTGCATAATTGAAAAGCAAGACAGAAGTGTAAAACATAAAATTGTTGGATACAGTTTGTACATTCGAACTCCTTTATGGTTTCATCGATCTTATGTTACTATCGAATCTGTGAATCAACCATCGATGCTGGAGTCTTGAATTGTACCACGGATGGCGTTGATGCGTTTCAGTGGAATAAACAGATGAAAACCACCTTTATCAAAGACTTTCTGTATATCTGTCATGATAGGGAATTAGTTGAATCTCCCTAAAATGTATATACACACAATTAGAGTAAAATAATAGTCTGGTACATCTCTACACTGTAATACACAATAGGGACATAAGTACATGGTTGACTTCCCTATCTCAAACCTATTTCTTCAGTCTAATTGTCATAGAACTGACATTTGTTAAAAAAGCAGACATGTTGTTAATCCCTATGTTTCAACAATCTATAACATAATGTAGATGATAAATCCACTACACTGTATATACAACAAAAGTCATAATTCATCCTGTGGCCAAGCAAGACATGAGATAAAAATATCAAGTGCTCACTCGCAATTGGTCTCCTGGAGTCTTACATTACATAGGCAATTTTCTATTGGTAGACAAATAAAATACTCGAGAGAGAGTCCTATGTTCAATCACAGACTTCATGGAAAGCCACATAATAACATCCTAGTGTGATTATTAAACCACTATATTTCTTTGTTTTGGGGCTCACGGTGGCGTCAAAGTTATTAGTTTGGGGATGCTTACCCTAGCGAGACTGGCAGCTGGTCTATTGATGTCCAAATCTGTATCTTGTATATATTGCAACGATAAACTAGGATTCGGTCGATTTTCTTTCCTAAATAGGGGGTATACACTAGTTAAAGAGATGCATACACGTGACTTCTACCTATATTATGCGTTATAGAAGATTGTAAAAAGCCTACCTATTTAAGCTTTTGCGAGTATTTTGCTGGTTTTTTTGCAATTATATGTCACTATTCACCTCCTGAAGGAATAGTTCAAGAATATTTGACCATTGTTCAGAAGGTTTGGCAGAACCTGGCAGGAAAATAAGAAAAGAACAAAGAAACTCATTTGTTCTAAATGTTAAAAGTTCTATCATTAATTTTTTATCTTTCCAATTTATCTAAGAACATACCTGTAATTTGATAAATCTGAGCACAGAATCTCCCTGGTATATACGGGTCAATTCCGTCTCGCTCTCTGGTCAACTCAACAGGATCCTAGTGGTTACCCTGCATAATGATAAGCAGAGTACCATGTAGGTCAGACAAACCTAATTAACCGTTTACATATCTTATTTCTCTTTCAAGTATGACCCTAATGTTGCCGGGCTCGCTCTGGAGACAATCTTACCTGCTGGTTTCTTCATGGTATCTGTCAGTACAGGGATTCCGCAGTGAATGCGTGGAAAGCCTTGTGAACATGAGTTATATGCATGCCAGTTGCCTGTGATTGGTCTATGGTTACCCTTCCTATTGTCCTATTAAAATACAGCTCTTGAAGCTGAGCAATATGCATATTCAAGAGGCTTGGGAGGGCTGGCTTCTGATTCGACCTCAAGGTAAGCTACAGGGACAAAACATGATCTACTAGAGCAGTTCCATATAGATTGGCACCGGACCCTGCTGTTGGCTTCTGCTGGAGTGGGTCTTGCACCTTAAGTGCTGTTCCTGGGATCTTGGGACTATTGGCTGTGTCAAAATGCACTCTTCCTAACATCCTACATAGGACTTAGAAACTTTCTACTAACTATTTGTCTAGAGAACCATCAGGACACCATGCCAACCTGTCCAAACTATCTAGCCTATCCGACAAAGGTGCCCAGGGGTCTGGTCTGATAGGACAGTGTGTGGGCCATATTTTTAGGTTTGTGGGCCTGTTTTATTGTTTGGTGGGCTATTTGTTATCATTGATATCCTTTTTATTACCACAAACTGTCCCTGTAGCAAATACAAATGTATCCAGTGTACCATACCTTGCAAAATATCTTTGCAGAGTGTCATTACTAACTGATACTTGTCCTATTTGCAAATGTGGACCACTTTTTAAATAAAAAATTCACTAATGAGGCAACTTTTATTTTGCAGCCTGGGTGAATTTTTTGTTCCAGTTCGAACCTGGAAGGTGCTTCATCACTGGCCCTGTCTTTGACCTAGCTCCCGCTACGTTCTTCTCTCAACTCTAGATTCTGTTGGAGCAGAGCCCTCTTCACTTCTAAACTGCCGCTACTTTAGCACCTCTGTCGATGCAAAATGTATTGATGCCGTAGTCCTCCGGGGTGGGAAAACTGAACTTCTCCCACTGAGGTTTTTCTTGCTCAAAAACAATGGTATTACTGAGACTGCTTCACAATGCCTGTTCATGGATGTCAAAAACCTTTCTCTAGTCTCTCAATGCCAGTCCACTGTCTGGTTTCACTGAAGACTGTCGACGTTCAAAGATAACTTTTTCAACTCGGGCAAACATTGCCCTTGCTCTTACCCAATGACCATCACTGTCTGCATTATATCATCACCTAGGTACGGGTCAAATGCAGCCAAGTGACTACGGTTGCTGCATAATGCTTTTTGGCTCTATTTTATTTAAAACGTAAAAAGTAAAAAATGTATATCCTCCTTTATTGGATTTTTTAAATTTTATTGTTATTTTGTTTATTAATATAGTCTCTATTTGTAAAAATTGGAGTGGGATTTTTATTTTGCTCTGTTGAGTTTTTAACTGTCTTGGTATGTCCAAAATGCTTTATAGATTGTCTTTAACTAAGCCTGTCTGCTCTGTGCCAGAGCTAACCGGGGTTAAGCTCAGGTTTAAGTTACTGAAACCTTTACGGGCCCTAACAAGAATAGTGACATTATTACTTGTGGTGGCCTACCATTGACCCCAATTAATAATCTACTTTCTCACACTATCTATTGCAATAGTATATGGATACTCAGTTATTAACAAATAGGATGCTTAATCATCTTGAATATCATTATAGTAATATTGTAAATATTGTTCCAAACTTTGACTAGTTTGTTCTGTCTGCATATTGGACTGCGAATGACACCCAGAAGAAAGACCTTACTGAGTTTCCACAGTTCTTGAACGAGTCTTCAAAAACAGGAAAAGATATTAAGTTTTACTTTCAGAAATTATTGTATGCGCTAAACCACGAAGACAAAACATGCACATGATACCATTTCTTATACTATAGGTATTCTACGCAAAGTGACTAATGTTTTAAAAATTGTCTTCTGTACCCAAAATAACTTGAGCTCTTTTTGTTGGTGGAAGATATCTAACAGAACAAAAACTGTGTATACCATGGTTTAAGAGCCAATGGTAAGGGCTGAACATTTCCAAAAGCTTTTGAGCGTACATGGGACAAAAAATAACTTTCTTGGACATTAGAATGTACAACAGACCACCAAAATGATCAAAGAACAAAATCAAATGTAGTCTTAACTCCATTGCCTTAAGTAGCTGAATTATGACACAATATATTTACATCCATTTGTAATTCATTAGGAATAAAAATAGGTACTTGACTGAAATACAATTCATTGTGTCATGTCAAGAAGTTTCAAGGTAGAGCTCCTCTGATTCCTTTGGATCCATTTTATTTTGAGAATCCCTAATCTTTTTCTGAAAAAGATTGATCCGTTTTGATACCAAAATGAGGAGATAATGTGGGTTGATCAAATGGAAGACAAGACTCTAGAGAACAGCTTGACAGGGAATCAGTTACTAAATGTTTTCATTCAGGAATACAGTTTATCACAACATCTCACTAAGCAAAGGAAAATTATCATACTGGGTTGATAACTATTCCTCAATTTCACATTTTAAAACCCTAGTAAATTGCCATGATCATTATTTAAATATGTCCTCTTTTGTCCATCAGTAGATGATTTCATTTAGTATAGGCCATCTTTAGGGCTAATGATTTTCTTTTGACAACTGAATAATTCCATTTACCTTATGACAAAATGTAGGAGAAATAAAAAACAGGATTTTCAAATTCATCACTATTTTGCAGTTCTTGTAAGTAACAGGCAGGCAAAAGAAAACCACCATTCACTTTTTCTTACGTCAGAGTAATAACACTAGTAAAGTCTACAAAATTCTTATAAAATTGATAATATATATTTGCAAAACCCAGGAAAAGTTCTGTTTTAACACTGATAGCAGAAAGCCATTCCAAAATAGCTGCTACTTTCTTTGAATACAAAGGTAAAATAGAAGCATTTAATCTGAATCGAAAATACACACGCTCCTCTTTTTCAATGCACATTTTTGGGAGTTTCCAAATTAACTGGAGTTGTTGAAGCCTGGACAACAGTACTACTGGTATTGATTCCAATGTGTCATTATAAGGGGTTGAGGATACCAATTTATGACTTTAATTTATTTAATCGTCTGTAGTCATTTCAAGAACTAGGGTTTTAATCCTCCTTGGAACAAAAACAAAGGTGTCCAACCTGGAGAGAATGATACGATAATCATTCCTTTTATGCAAATTCGTCTGCAAATTGGCCTTAAGTATCTTTTTAAATCTATGACCTGAAATACATGTGCCAATGGTGCTGACAGTGCCAGGTTATATGGTATGGCAGAGTATATTCTCAATGGGCAGGAAGTGAATAGACCTTTTCAGTTTAGTAAAATTTTCGGCATGTTTATGATACGTAGATGCACAGATGAAAGTTTAGCCACACCTTAAAGTTGAAGCTATAGCAGAAACCAGTAAACTTTTTTGATAGTGGGCATGGAAGAATTGTGATAATGGTTAATACTGTTCTAGCTGGCCAATTCACATACGGATTGTGCTTCTTTAATGAAGGAAGCCCTGAAACTCACTGCATAATTTGAGATGCTTCAAGTATCAAACTACTGGACTTCTGAATGATCTCCTAAAAAGGTCTGTAAAGGTAAGGGTGCCTCCTTTACTGGTCATTAAACCAAAGAAGAAACATCAACTGTTTAGACCACCACAGTGACCCCCTTGATTATATCTATATTATTAAATAATATTTTTAAGGGCCAAATCATAGTTAATAAACATTCAAAACTCTCCACTATCACTGGAACATTACTGGTTATTTCAGCTACCACTTTCAAGTGAATTGATAGAAGGAAATTGATCTTCAGGTTTATTAATTTGTAAGGCTACTCCTTTCTCTTTCAATGACATGGTGTGCTTATTTAATTCCCCCTGAGGATAAATTGAGAATCCATTGATCATGTGCTCAGAATCACCACAATATATGCCGGTGTTCTTTCTCATCCTCTGATAAAGGACCATTAGATGTATGAACTTGGGCAGGTTGTTCTTGAGAAGAAGAATCCACATAGCTTGACATTATATTAATGAATTGTATTTTGAACGACCAAGAATGCCAAACTCATGCCTTCTTCCTTAGTTATTTTTTTGTAATCTGTAGTCAATTAACAGTACAGTATTGATAAATTCAGACAAATCCAAAAAAAAGTTCAGAAGCTGGACAATGAGTACTTACCAACTCATGCTTGATTTACACTCTAAGGGCCAGATGTAGGTAATTCATATTTACCGACTCTTAAATACAGAATTTTACCGATTTGGTATTTAAGAGTCGGTAAATATGAAGGGGGAGATGTAGGTATTTCCAGATGTGGAAATACCGAATCGTTAAAATTCGGTATTTACCGATTCGGTAAATACCGAATCGGTATTTCCTATTGATTCCTATGGGCTGTGAAGCCCATAGGAATCAATGGGAAATACCGATTCGGTAATTACCGAATCAGTAAATACCGAATTCTGCAAATGTGCAGGGGGTGTCACTTTGACACCCTCTGGCACCCCACAAATAGGCATGTGTGCCATGTGGCACACAGACATGCCCTAAGGGCATGTCTGTCTGTCACATGGCTAGGTGTGCATGCACACATGTGCATGCACACCTGAATTCGGTATTTTAACACCCAATTGGATTGGGTGGTAAAATACCGAATTTGTAGGGCCTTTGGGACTCAGAAGAGTCCCACCTACATCTGGGATTTACCGTATCGGTAAAAATACAGATTCGGTATTTTACAGAATCGGTAAATTTACTGAATCGGTAAATTTACCGATTCTGTAAAATTATGCCCCTACATGCCAATTCTTGAATACCGGTCGGTAACGGCCGAAATCGGCCGTTACCGACCGGTATTTTGGCTCCTACATCTGGCCCTAAATCCTCAACAAAATTAAGTCATTTGGATCTTGTCAACCAAAGAAGATTCCCTTGCAAAACAGATTAAAACAGTTCTCATACATCAGTAATACCCGTCCCCCGATCATACATATGACATAAAGCTTCTCCACACAGTACTCCAAATTGCGCCATTCAAACATTTCCGTAATATGAGAGGTTGGCCTGGTTATGCTGTCCACTAATTAAAGTGGGCACCTTGCACCTGTCCAAACAACCCTTATGATGTATGAGGTTAAAGATAACCTTTAGAAAACTATCCTAGTGGTAGCTGTGGAGACCAGGCTTCAGGCATAATCTTGAAGGAATGTACAGCAGCTGGTTTTACTAGAATATTACCTCCTATATTGATCAAAGGAAAGGAGAACCACACAATAGTTATATAAAAATATGTGTTTATTAATATAACACTCTCTAGGATCTTCTAAACGAGGATAGAACACAAAGCACACAATTCGAGATCAATAGAACAGGTGTAAGTAGCACAATACACAGTGAGCTCCAAGGGGAGACCAAACCATATACTAAAATAGTGGTATAACAATGACAACTTGAGTCAAATCAAATCAAATTAAGCTTTATACGGTTGTATGTAGAACATCCATAAAAGCACAGAATATATTACATCTAAAAAAAGTACAATTAAAAACGATTATATTATAAAAATGGTAAAATATCAACAATGTGACAGTTTCCCAAAGTTCCGTTCATCCCATAAATAGACACTATTTACTCTTTATATGGAAGCTACGACCATAAGAGTATAAGCTGCTAAGACATGAACACGGAATGAGCCAATACAATCGAAATGAGAAGCTTACAGGTTAAAAAAGGTGACAAACAATGTGTCATAAATTAATATAAAAATACAATAAGGTCTAAAAAAAGACAACTTGAGTCAAGACAAGTTCTATAGCATGTAGAATCACCGGGACCCCAAGGAACCACCCAAGGTGAGTAGATAGGGATCCCACGGAGGACGGGGCAGTGTATTAACACAACAGCGGGCTCCGTGCAATTATATGGGGAAGTCGGCGTTACGGTTATAAAGTTTAAGGACCCTTCTAGGAGGACTTTGAGCAAACCCTTAGGAACTTAAGAGGTTGGAGAGCCACCCCACCTGTGGATACCATAGTACCCGAGTTACCTATCACAGAGGTGCCGGTGCATGGGTCTGCAGTGGTGTCGGAAACCGCTGTTGTTCTCAATGGAGGGCCGTGAAGAAGTACTGCTGCCGTGAAGGTGAAAAGGGTCTGGAGGAATCCAAGCCTGGATTCTGGAAGGAAGAAACCTGAAAGCAGAGGGGACAGAAACTACACAGAGCTTGTATGGAGCAGGGGCACAGATAAAGCTTGAGACGGAGAGAGAGACATAGTCGGGCACAGTCAAAGTCCAGGGAAGTCCAGAGTGTCCAGACTGTCGAAAATCTGTTGTTTCTCTTGTAGAATCTTCTCAACGTAAAATATAAAGTCTTACCACCAGGTAAGCCCTTTTATACCCACTGGAGATGTTTGGACAGATTTGGGGGACCCTCCTATTGGAGGGTCAGGACAAAGGGGTGATTACACCCATGTCCTTTGTCCAGTTTTGTGTCAGAGCAGGAGCCAATGGCTCCCAGAACTGGTTTGAGCTGGGCTATGCACAGTGACACCAAATGTGCCCCCAAGGCAGACTATCAGGCACTCTCAGAGTGCACCCACCCAGCCCCAATACATTAAATCCTGCCTGGGAGGTGGTCACACCTCCCTGTGACAGGATGCCTATTGTGCTGCCTTCCTCAGCTCAAGCTTTCTTTTTTTTTTTTGGCAGAGTTTTATATAGCGCAAACTTGACCGGAATCAGGTATCAGAAAGCTTTACATAGCACCAGTTACGTTACATGAGGACACACATTTCTTTTTGTTAGGCACAAGGGGATTAAGTGATTTGCCCAGAATCACAGGATGTTTAGCGTCATTACAGAGACTCGAACCCAGTTCCTCAGGTCCGAGGTCGAGCGCCCTGGCCGTTAGGCCAACTCCTCTCCCCTTGGCTCCACAGCAGGAGGGCATAAATGTGTCTCTGGTCAGCAGCATCCATTTTTTGCTGTCTGGATCGAGAAGGGTGGCACCCGATAGGCCAGTGACCCCACGAAGCTCGCTTCAGAAGGGTGGAATCATACCTCCCACACAGGTTACCGGCGTGGAGGTATGATTCCAAGGTGTTTGATACCAAACATGATATGCTTCTATGCAGCCGTTTTCGAGATAGCATTTAACGCGAGGTTATAATGCACCTCTACCTATATGTCTGGCTGAGTCACAGACAACTCAGGAGAATGGTCTCTGAAGGATGTAGAGGGACTCTGCTCATGGAGGGGCACCCTCTCACTAAAAACCCACCACCCTGCCTTCAGGATTGATAAGGCCTGCTATAGGGGTGACTTGTACGTTTTAAGTGTAGTGACCTATAGATATAGTGAACCTATATCTAACGTACGTGGTGCAAGCACCTTCTTACACAGGTTGCGGTAGCAGACCTGTAGTTCCATTTTGCAAGGTCTCTCATGGTGGCATAATACATGCTTCAGCCCATGGGAGGCCTCTGGGGTACCTATGCCCTGGATACATGGGTACCATATATTAGGGACTTATAAGGGTATCCCAGTATCCAATTGGGATTGTACCAAAGTACATGTGTAACAATTTAAAGGAGAAAGCAGACAGACTGGGGTCCTGATTAGCAGCATCCAAGTCAGACCAGTCAAAAACGGTGCAACATCAAGCAAAAAGTGGGGGTAACCATAAGAAGCAAATCCTACTTTCCTACACAACCCCCAAAAGAAAGGACATGAGAATAACCTTGACCAGTTGAGTCTTCATTTTCTAAGTGGAAATATCTAGAGAGTCCATCTGCATTGGCATGGTTACTCCCAGGTCTATGTTGTACTGTATAGTCCATTCACTGTAGGGAAATTGACCATCTCAAAAGTTTGGGGTTTTCACCCTTCATCTGTTTTAGCCATAAGGGGGCTTATGGTCTGTCTAAACAATGAAGTGAGTGCCAAACAATTATGGCCTCGGCTTCTTCAGAGCCCAAACCACTGCAAGGGCTTCCCTCTCAATAGCTGACCAACGTTTCTCTCTGGGGTCAGCCTTCTGCTTATAAAAGATACTGGCTGATCCTGACCCTCTTCATTCAGTTGTGATAACATAGCCCCTCCCCACAACTCAGATGCATCAGTTTTAACAATAAATTGTTTGGAATAGTTAGGTCGCTGCAGAATGGGAGCAGTGCACATTGCCTGCTTCAGGTCATCAAATGACTTTTGACAGCTAACTGTCCACTGAACTTACTTAGGCATTCTTTTAGAGGTCAGATCATTCAAGGGGGTCATTATAGATCCATATCCCTTGACAACCTCCTGTAGTACCCAGTCAGGCCCAAGAAAGCTGTGATCTGAGTCTGGGTAGTTGGAGCAACCCATTCCATGAAGGTCTGGATTTCGCTCTGCAATGGTTGAACCTGGCCTCCACCGACAAGTTGGCCCAGGTATACAACCTTACTCTGCCCTATCTGGCACTTTGTGGCCTTGTTAGTGAGGCCTGCTTTTTTGGAGGGCCTCCAGAACATTTCCGAGGTAGGCCAGGTGATCCTTCCAGGTGGAACTAAAGACAGCAATATCATCAAGATAAGCTGCACTATAGTCTTCCAGGCTTTTGAGAGCTTTATCCACCAACCTTTGAAATGTGGCAGGTGCATTCTTCAAGCCAAAGAACATCACAATAAACTGATAATGCCCACTAGGGGCTGAAAATGCTGTTTTTGGTTTGGCATCCTCAGCTAGTCTGACTTGACAATATCCAGCAGTGAGGTCAAATGTACTCAAGAACGTGGCCGAGGCCAAGGTATCAATAAGTTCATCTGCCCTAGGAATAGGGTGAGCATTGGTCCTAGTGACTGCATTGAGTCCCCTGTAGTCTACACAAAACCTAATTTCTCTTTTGCCACCCAGGTATGAGGTTTGGGTACCAGAACTACTGGACTAGCCCAAGGGCAATCTGAGGGTTTGTTCAATTACTCCCAATTCCAGCATCTTTTGGACCTCAGTCCTGATGCCGACCCTGACATGATTGGTTGCTTGTAAATCCTATTTTTAACAGGCAGACTTTCACCTGTGTCCATTTCATGGGTACACCAAGTGGTCTGATTAGGAGTCGGGGGGAACATGTGTCAATACTGATTGAGGACCTTCCTGCAATCGGCCTGTTGCTGCTCAGTGAGGCTACCTGCCAAGGCTACACCATCAACTGAGCCATCATCAGGGTTCTGTGAGAGGAGGTCAGGGAGTGGGTCACTCTCTTCCTCTTATCCTTCATCAGTAGCCATGAGCAAGCCCATGTCTGCCCTGTCAACATATAGCATGAGCCTGTTCACATGGAACACCCTGTGGGGGCTCCTGGGAATTCCAATGTCCACCAGGTAGGCAACCTCTTCCTTTTGCTTAAGTATGGTAGCGGTCCACTCCATTTGTCCTTGAGGGCTGCTGGGGCCACAGGCTGCAACACCCATACCTTCTGTCCTGGCTGGTAGACAGTCAGTACAGCCTTTTAGTCATGCTAAGCTTTCTGTAATTCTTGGCTAGCCTCAAGGTCTTTACTTGCCTTCTCCATTTACTCGCCATCCTGGAGCGGAGACCAAGTACATAGAACACTGTCTTATTTAGATGCTTTGAGAGTAACTCCCATCCCTCCTTCACTAAACACAAGGGACCCTTAACTGGATGTCCAAACAGAAGTTCAAAAGGGCTGTAGCCAACCCCTTTCTGAGGAACCTCTCTGGAGGCAAAGAGAAGGCAGGGCAACAGTACATCCCATTTTCGCCTAAGCTTCTCTGGGAGACCGATGATCTTGCCCTTTAGGGTTTTGTTGAACCTTTCAACTAACCCATTGCATTGTGGGTGATAGGGTGTGATAAATGTGTAATATACTCCACACGCCTTCCACATAGCAGTAATGTATATACACATGAAGTTTGCACCTCTGTCAGTTAAAACCTCCTTAGGGAAACCCACTCTGGAAACAATTCCCAGGAGGACCATGGCCACCACAGGAGCTGTGGTGGTTCTAAGGGGTATGGCTTCTGGGTACCTAGCGGCATGGTCCACCACCACTAGAATATATCTGTGTCCAGATGAAGTTGGAGGATCCATGGGACCAAATATTTCAATCCCAACCCCTCAAAGGGAACCCCCACCACAGGTAGTGATATCAGGGGGGCCTTTGTGGAACCGCCTGCCTTACCACTGGCTTGACAAGTGGTACAGGAGCAACAAAACTCCTTTGTGTCCTCCGACCTGTGAGGCCAGTAAAAGTGAGGGACAAGCCTTTCAAGTCTTTCTTTGGCCTAGGTGTCCTGCTAAAGGGATATCATGTGCCGGTGTCAGTAGGAAGGCCCTACATTTCAGAGTTATAACCAACCTCCTGGTAGCACCAGGCTTGGGGTCTCTACCCTCTGAGTAAAGAAGTCCTTCATCCCAGTTGATCCTGTGGGATCCACTGGCACTCCCAGCAGCCACTTGCTTTCTGAGGGGTTCACGAGAGGGGCAGCTGTGCTGCTCCTGACTCAGATCTGAACTGGAACGACCCCCTGTCCCCAAGAACTCAACCTGAACAGGTTCAAGTTCCTCTGAGACAGTTCTTTCACAGGGACTGGCATCATCTTCCTCAGGAGGCTGATCCTCACTCTGAGTCTGGGGGGAAGACAGTGCCTTACCCCTACTGGTTCTTCTATTGGAAGGTACCTGGTCCGTTTTCCAGGATCCAGGGCCTGTTCAGTGGAAGACAGTTTGGCCTGTGACATAGTCACATCAAACACATCTGCAGAGATGCCCAACATTGCTGCATGTGTCCTGAGTTCCACTTCAGCCCAGGGTGAAGTTTCCAAATCATCGCCCAACAAGCATTCCACAGGGAGGTCTGAGCAAACCACAACCTTCTTAGGGCCAGTTATCCCTCCCCAGCTGAAATTACCAACTGCCAAGGAATGGTCTGTCCTGTCATTTTTAGCATTGGGCACTTGGTGCATCTCACCAATTATGATATGGTTAGAGGACACAAGATCTGTTATCACCATTGTGACACTTGCTACCGTGTCACTATATGCCATGGCCTCCTTACCATTGCTCAAAGGCTGTTGTCTGTATTTACCCAGATTACAGGGGCTCACAAATAAGGAGGCAATATCTATGCCTCCATCAAAGACAAGAACAGCCTGAGCTGGAGCTCTGACTAGGCAAGAACCCATCTCAGATCCCAGGGTTAACCCTACTGTACCCTTGTTACCTGTATCACCACTTTGAGCTGAACTAGGGGGAACAGTTACCTTAGGGGCAGTGGTGGTGGTCTGAGGATCCTTGGCCCTTGAACAATTGGAATCCCTTGTCCAATGGATTTTCTCCTTACACAAGAAGCACCAAGGTTTATTTTTGCCTTTTCCTTTGTTAGACTGTGACTGCTCCCAGATGCAGGTTTTTGGGGCCCTGATGAAGACTTCTAGTCTTTAGCCTTCTCCCCATCCTTATCTGCAGGGTTTGCATTGTGCTTCTTCTGGTCACCACCTGTGGTCTGGTTTTTCTGCTTCACCCTGGTTCTGACCCACCTATCTGCCTTCTTTCCCAATTCTTGGAAGAAGTCAGATCAGAGTAAACTAGTTATTGATGCAACAACTGATTTTGGCAATTATAAAGGATATCCGCCCTCATAATCGAATTGTACAATCCCATGACATCATTCACTTTGCTGCCAAGCAACCAGCCTTCAGAGCCTTAGTGGCATAATCTACAAAGTCTACCCAGTCCTGAGTCTGTGTCTTTTGGGTGTCTCTGAACTTAATCCTGTACTGTTCAGGGGTTAAGCCAAACCCATCAATGAGAGCACTCTTCGGGACTGAATAGCTGTCAGCATCCTCTTCTCTTACAGTGAGGAGCTTATCTCTACCTTTGTCAGCAAAGGAGAGCCACAAGATAGCTGCCCACAACGCTCTCGAGGGACCTTCTGTACTTTACAGGTCCTCTCTAAAACAGTTATGCATTTGTGGATGTCATCCCCACCATGGTAGGGAGGGACTATATTGCTCAGGTTCCTATGATCATAAATATACTCCTTCACCCTAGGGACACTGTTACTGCCACCATGGGACTCTAGTCCCAATTTCTTTCTAGCCTTCTGGAGTTCCAAGGATTCCTTATCCAGGGCCAATTGCTTTTGCCTAACGTACTCAAGCTCTAGAATTTGGCACTGTTTTTCATTAGAGTTATCTCTCTTATGAGATATGGAGGTCCCTATAGAATGTCCTGAATGGTCAGATTCTGCAGCGGGAGAGCTATATCTGCTGTTTAAACTTTGCACTATTCCAGGAGGAGTAAAGAGAGGGCCACCGGGGCCTTCTTCACCCTCTTCCTGAAGATCTAAGTTGTCCAGGTTGGAATCATTTTGATCCTCCTGGCCTGGGTTTGAGTCTAGGTGATAAAGGTGTCACATCCTGACCGGTCTTCATTCCCTGCCCCACCCACTGTTTCTACCTCGTCTGACCATGGGGTCTTCCTAAGGTCACTCAAGAGTAATACCTCAATGAGACGTTGGGTGTTGGCATTTCTCCCTGTTTTAAGCTTCCTAGAACCACATATGGCTTCAATTCTTGAAATGTAAGACCATTGTACTTAGAAGGCAGAGAGCCACTGGCTTCTCCTTTTGAAGACATAACTAGTATGGTGTGGTGTTTGCTCCTACCTAACCTAGTGGGAACAAAACTCTCTTACGTTGGAGAAAGGGTGTGCTAGACCCTTAATTACCCAACTCTAAGGAAAATATCGCGCGAACTTACCAACGCGGTTGCAATGGGCGCGGCCATCTTGTTTTTCATTCATTGCTATGGTTCTGGGCATGCCTTTTCTGTCCTGCCTCAATCTTTGTAATCCTTTGTTTGTTTGAACTTTTTTTAAATCTTTTTTACTCATTATCTATCTCTCTATTGTTGTACATCTATATTTTGTGTTCTTTTCAACTTTTCGTTCCTTTAATAACTCCTTTTTTTAACTCTCTCTTTTCCTTTATTTACTTTTTCCCTGTTCTTTCCTATTTATTTTTCCTTTAACCCAGGACCATGGCAAAGGGAGCCAGCAAGAACTTGAAGGGGAAGAGTCCCGCATCCCGCAGCCGGCTCCCTTGCGGGCGTTTAAGGGGGGCGTCTGTAAGTCCCAGGGAGATCTTCAGCGCGGTGGAGGTGGCCGCATTTGTCTTCTTTGTGCAGCGCCACCTCCCAAGACCATCGCAGCAGGCGGCAGGCCCAGTACCGGGTACGGCCTCCGGGAGCGTCGCCAGCTATGGGGTAAGGTGTGCCGGGCCATGTATCGGGAGTATGGGGTCCGGCGCACCTACAACCAGGTGACGCACCGGTAGTCCGACATACTGGACCAGGAACAAGCCCTGCTCGACCTGCTTGGCGTCGAGATCCCTGGGCTTGGTGAGTACTAGTAGTTATTTAATAACTACTTTGTTTTCTTCGGCTCTGTGTTATATTGCAAATATATGTTTTTTCCGAAGAGCAAGAATGCTGCCGATTATATTGCAGGTAAATTATATTTCAAAAGCTTCTGTGATTGCAGGTGCTCACCTGCTCAGTCAGTGGCGGTGCTACTATGCTTACTTGTTTTCAATTTTGTGCTCATTTGGCCTGAGTGATTATGTATGAGTGTACTTTACAGAACTGCATAATGCTAGAGACTAGAGACTCAAGTCCAGTCCTTCCTTTGTACTCCTGCCACTAAGAAGAGATAGTGGTGGTGGATTGATAGGTTGAGTATATTATGACTTGTTATTTAGTAGGACATTTTTTAGTGGTCTGCAATCATGACGGACTGTGTCTGTCACTTCGCATGCTGCTGAGTGCTGCCAGTCCTAGTAGAACCTTGTTGTAGTTGGTTTAGTGAGTTACATAACTTTCCAAGTAGACGGTCCGCGAATCCAGCAATACTAATATCCTAGTAGACCACATCAGATAGGTCAATACATTTAGTGCAATTGTTGTATATTTCCCCGAAATAGTTTGTTATTGTTTTTTTGAAATGTTTGATTTTGTTGACAACAATCATCCATGTTTGTGTCTTTCTTTCATGTACATCCAGCACCTCCCAGGGGCAACAGGACAAAGGTAGCGGCGCCGGCAGAGCAGGAAGGCCAGGATCGGTCCACCGAGGTCTCTTCTGCTGGCCCCAGAAGTTTTCCTGTTAATATTAATAATTATACTTCCCTAACTTTTACAGCACCTATTTATTCTAAACATTCATCATAATTCTATTTTTTCCTAAATCGTCTTTGATCTTCTTGTAGACTGTTTCTAAATTCTTATCCTGCCTCTTCTATGACTCTCTGTGCTACTACTATTTGTTATTATTAGTCTGTCTGTGTAGCTAGCTAAGCTTGCACAGTTGGCAAAAGGTGTTAAACGAAACTCCTATTCAGCAATAGCTCTAGGCACTGAGTGCAGTCCTCTGGGTTGTCCATAATGTCTATTGAAGTCTTCTTAATGTTTATGCTTTGACAATTCCCAACAATAAAATGTCATTTGCCACCAAGAATAAGATACTAGTTCAGTCAGTGGCCAATTACGTCTGATCTGAGGGAGGAACATGGCGGCGGCAGGCTGACCGCTGCTGCGGGGCCCCTCGCTCTGGAGGCGTCACAGCGGTTCTACATGAATTTTCCCTATTGAGAAGCAGAATCTACTGTAATTATGCGGTGAGGAGTGGAGGGCACTGTTCGGGGGGCAGTATAGAAGACACTACTGAATTTCCTTCCGTGTTGTGCTTTTTCTCGGAGGTTTCGTGATGAGCGCTCTCGGGCGCTAGGACCCTGGGGGAAATGCGCAAGCGGTGCTATGCAAGGAAGTGGAGGACGGAGGAGCTGAATCGGGCTGGCATTTCCGTCTGCTCGAGAGCTGAAGCGGGTGTAGTAGCGAATACGGGGGGGGCCCGCTTCGGTCTGAAGAAGAGAAACGAGGACAAGGAACATCCCGAGGCAAATGAGAAAGTTGAAGCAGTCTCTGGCATCGCTCCAGGGGGGCGCTTCTCTCCCATTTCAGAGGCCCGGTGTGCTGGGGACATCTATCAACCCTAAGATTTCTCGGAGTGCAGCACAGCGGTAAGGAGGTTCTAAGAGGGGAGGTCTGCATGGAGGCAGATTCATCGACAGTGGCCGCATCCCTATCCCATCAAGTTAGTTCCAGCAGAGCGAGCAGTGATACCAGTGATACCAAAGGCACTGGCGCAGAGGTGGGGCAGCCATTACAGATAAGCCCGGGGGTACCTATTGCCTGTTTATATCAGTCTGAGGGTTCTGCAGCCAAAGAGAGAGGGGAGAGATTAGAAACAGATACCAGCTCAGGTGTAAGCAAGACTTGAGGAGACACGGGGTCTGGGATCCTGTTGAAACAGGAGAGAAAGGGGGTCCTACGCCTCTATCCCCATATAAACAGAAAAAGAAGGGGGGAACAAGGAAAGGTGGAACGGCTAAGGTAGTCAAGCAGTTCCAGGCACAGAAGAGCAGTCCCTCGCTTAAAAGCTACTTCCAAATAATGAACATGTGGCAAGTTCCAAAGAGAAGTCAGGAGTGAAAACAACAGACGCAGAAGCAGCAGTTGTTGCTGATACAGTAGAAGGGGTAGAAGAGGTAGGAGCAGTAGTTGATGGGACTGTATCTCAACTAGGTAATGCGGCTGCTCCTCCTATCCTGGCCCTGAAGAACAGGTATACCATACTCGAGTCGGCCCTTAATGAAGAGGGTTTAGAAGTTGTGGCACACTCCAGCCCTGATGATGGTGGTACGATTAGCACTCAAGGGCCCTCTCCTTCATTATTAGTAGCACAGGAGTCTCCTGTTGTAGCAACCTCTCTGAGTTCAACTCCTGTCTCAGCTACTGCCCCAGTTCCATTGAGCTTCACAGCCCACTCCATTCCTCAGATTCCCCAAATAACCTTAACTAAACCCCCATTCCAGTCTTTCCCCCACGCAATCTTGTTACCCAGAACCCTGCCTTACCTATTAGTCGAGTATCGGCTGAGGTTAATGTTGAGGGGGATAGACTCAGTTTTCTATGCCAAACACTGAGGGAGGATCTACTGGAAAAATCTGAGATTTCTGAGGGTAACCAAAAGGGCTTGCATGACAGATTTGACGCACTAGAGACTAAGCTGGAGGGAATCGCGGTTCGAACCAGTTTGTTGGAGAGTAAGGTCACCACGCTCTCAGAAATAACCACAGGGAATTCTAAAGATATTGACACTCTCAAAGCACAAAATCGAACACTAATGATGGACATGGAGGGACTGGAAACGCAAAGTCGGCGGAATAATCTTAGAATCCTTAAAATACCGATGGAGAAGAAGTTGAGGACATTAAGGGGTTTGTTTGTAGGTTACTATGGGAAGGTGTACTAAAGGACCGGTTAGATATTGACTTAGAGACCGAGATCCAGAGGGTGCAGAGAGACACTTTTATGTTGCATCAGGACCGCAAAGCACCAAGGAAGATTCTGGTCTACTTTCAAACCTACAAGGTTAAGGAACTTATACTTAGCAGATGTCTTGCACGCCCTACTCTCCACTATCATGCTAACCCCTATAAAATTAGATCTGACATAGGGGGGAAGACGGCTCAAAGGCAGTGGGAGTTGGGCTCTAGGATGCCAGAACTTCGTTCCCTGGGAGCTCAAGTTCAAATGAAATTCCCTGCTTTACTCAAGATCATGTGGAACAACAAGATGCATAACTGCAACCACCCAGAGGAGGTGGACGAGTTGCTTTCAAAAATGAGGAAATAACCAGACTCAAGCAATAACTAGTTTTAAGCAACTAAGGAAAAAAAATTAATAAACAAAATGGGGGTAAAAATGATAAGTGAACCACACATTGCACTTTCTTGAATTTGAGGTAGCCAAATGTAAATGTACACGGGTTGCACATACTCACACATCTACACTAAGTAGATAAGATATAAGACTAATATAGGTTTTTTTTTCTCTTTTTAAAATTTTTTTTTTTACCACAGGTATGTTTGAAAAAAAGGGATAAGAGAAAAAAAAGGGGGAAAAGGGAGGAAAAGGGGGAGAAAGAGAAAAAGAAAAAAAAGAGAAAGAAATATAAAAAAGAAAAAAATAGGGTGAATGTAAAAATAAGGGGGTAAACATATAAACAAAACATATTAAAATGATAAGGATGAATTACTTAGTAGGGAAGAAATTTTTTATTCACAAAGGGTGGTGTTTCAGGAGTACGGAGCCCCCCTAAGGCGTGTTGATGCCTGACATGATGGGAGGGTTCCTCGGGAATGGGGGGGAGGGTTACAGGGGAGGGGGTGAAAATATAAAAATGTCCTCATATGCCATAAGTCTTTATCTTACCAGTCTAGAATGTAAATGCTGGCCATTGCTGGCTACTGGTACGGTTACATCAGACAATGATCTCCGATATGGTAACCAGTAGTAAATTCCTTTCTTGGAATCTTACTGGTATAGGGAGTCGGAAGAAGCAATTAAGGGTATGCGAATTCTTAAAAAATTCGAAGCCTATGTATACCTTTTACAAGAAACCCACTTAGAAGCTGAAGCGTGTTGTCATGTGTTTGCAAAACTCAGCTGGGTACAGGAAATTCTTTGCTCTAAGCAAACGGGCTCCACTAGGGGGTATCTATAATTGTTCGTGCTAACAAGGGGATCAGGGTCCAGAACTGGAGTACTGATAGGTCTGGACGATGGCTGGTGGCAGTCCTCTCTGTTGGTAGTTCTACTTTTTTGTGTGCTGTTTATTACGGTCCCAATGAAGACAACTCCAGCTTTCTTCGGAAGCTGGAGGAGAGTATGATACAACACCCGGATCCAGTTATATTAGGGGGATTTTAATCTGGTACTGGACAATCAGCTAGATCGTACTTCCAAAGCTAAATATAACCCCCCAAATAAATCCCTTTTAGCTTTGAAGAATACTATGAAGGACTTTACCTTACAAGATGCCTGGAGT
The DNA here is from genome assembly GCF_964261635.1 of Lissotriton helveticus. NCBI lineage: Eukaryota > Metazoa > Chordata > Amphibia > Caudata > Salamandridae > Lissotriton > Lissotriton helveticus. Next base: position 1,337,566,447 of record NC_136067.1, on the reverse strand, counting down.
TAAGCACGGTACCCTCAGGGAGTATTCTTTTTACAGTAAAAAGTACAAACAATACTCCAGAATAGATCTTTTTCTTTTAGACCAAGCGCTCTTGCCTGATATTGATTCAATCTCATATATCCCAGCAGGTCTGTCGAACCATTCTGCGGTTGAGCTAAAAATTAATGTTAAGACTAGCCCTTTAGAGTACAGGTGGACCTTGGACAGAACAATTCTTTTAGACAAAGAGATTAAATTAAAAATCAAGGTGAGTTTGTCGGAGTTTTTCCTATTTAATAATGGTACAGCTTCAGAACAAATTGTTTGGGAAACACTTAAATCTTATTAAGAGGTATTCTTGGTTCACAGATGGTGTTGAAAAGAAAGTTTAGGAAAGAAAAGGACATTCATGACCTTGACTTAATAAAACAAAAGGAACAACAACTACAGTTAGCGGTTCTGGAGGATAGAGGAATGATTCCTGCACTCGAAAAGGAGCTTTCAGACTTGCAGATAGGCTTCAAAGCACGAGCGGATAAGATAATTAAGGATAAGTGGGAAGTTAGTAAGCTTCGGAATTTTGACTACGGAGAGAAATGTGGTTCCCTTCTTGCCTGGAAAGCTAGGGCTGAGAGGAGCAGGAATAATATTAGCTCATTAATTCAGCGACATTTGGGGCTGCTCCTAGCAGAAGATGTTGAGATCAGGGGAGAGGCTAGAAATTTTTTGGAGGAGTTATACCAAGAAGATAGCAGACATGGGGTGGACGAGCTGGAGCAGTGGTGGGCCTTGAGGCATCTACCCCAGTTGAATGAGTCTGATAAAGCTTCTTTAGTCACCGAGATCACGGAAGGGGAGTTACGGGCTCAGCTGAAAAAGATGTCTAGAAATAAGGCCCCCGGTCCAGACGGATTGCCGATGGAGGTATATAAGGACAATCTGGAGGAAATCCTAGCCCCACTACTGTTACCTTTTAATAAAATCTTTATGAAGGGAGAGGACATTCCAGCTTCTTGGTTGGAAGCCACTATCACCCTAATAGCAAAGCCGAACAAAGATCCTAAAAAAATGGAGCCGTATAGACCCATTTCTCTTCTTAATTCAGATTAAAAAATGTACTCCAGTATACTAACATCTAGACTGGCGAAAGTAATTAAGTCTATAATCCATCCTGACCAGAGGGGGTTTATACCAGGCCGTCAGCTTAACGAACAAACATTTCAAGTTGTTGGAGCAATAGATGTAGCTATAGAGAGGGGACTGCCACTTGCCATTGTTGCGATTGATGCAGCAAAGGCATTTGACCAGGTTAACTGGCGATTTTTATGGAAAACTTTGACAAAGTTTGGGTTTCCAGCCACATTCATTAAAGGGGTTGAGACACTATATAGGGGTCCCCGGGCCAAAGTACTGGTCAACGGCAGTTTGACTAAGTGGTTGAATATTTCAAGGGGAACGAGGCAGGGTTGTCCTCTGTCTCCCCTCCTCTTTGATATTTATATCGAGCCCCTTGTCTGCTCCTTGAGATCAGATCCAGTAATTAAACCGTTTAAAATGGGGGATTTGGTGCTGAAGACAGCATTATACGCTGACGATTTACTCCTCTACACGACCAACCCTGTTGAGGCCATTCCCAGGCTATTTGAATTGTCTGAAGATTTTGGTATAGTGTCGGGATATAGAATCAATAAAGATAAAACCGACATAATGAGTTGGAACAACCAGGTCCCGATACCAGAAGCCAAATTAAAAATCAGATACCTGGGGATATACCTCACTCATAAATTAGAGGATGTTACAAAAACTAGTTGGCAAATGGTGGTAAAGGAGGTGAGGAAGCTGTTGACCAGATGGAACACTCTACCTCTTAACATCTATGGTAGAGTGAACCTGGTCAAAATGATAATTCTGCCCAAAATTACCTTCTTATTCAGCTCCATTCCCCTAAATTTTAATAAAAAGGATATTTCTAACCTTCAAGGAAGGATCGGGTCTTTCATTTGGGCCACCAAGTCCCCCAGGATTGCCTGGAGGAAATTGAGAAGGGGATTGAAACTAGGCGGCCTGGCTCTCCCGGAATTACTTCTATATTGTTATGCATTTCAATTAAAAAATTTCAGACTTTTGGCAAATAAGTTGGACTCTTCATCGCATGGTCGTCGCTTTCAGGCTATGTTATCAGACCTGCCACAAGGGTTAGATTTCTTTTTATATAATTTCAGGGACTAGAGGTTTTTTAAAAAGGTTCGTCTGAAGATTTTACAGGCGGCACTTAATGTTTGGCAATCAATTCGTAAAATTCTGGAGATCCCCTATTACCACTCTCAGGCCCCAATATGGGACTCTCCGCGTACCCCTGATTGCCTATTAGATCGGCTGGCTCTTCCATTGAGAGCAGCAGGCTTTATGAAATGGGGGGACCTGTGTAATAACTCGGTACTTTTAGACTGGGAATCCTTATCGAATCTAACAGGGGGCTCCATTACAAGATTTAAATTCTATCAGCTGTCTTCTTGCTGGGGGAGGCAGCGCTGGGCAAAAGATGAGGAGACCCAAATATTGGAATCAATCAGCAGGGGGAAAGGATGGAAGGGGGAGATCGCATTTTGGTATAACACACTAGTGGGTGCAAAAGACAATTTGGAAGCCGAAATCACCAAGCTTTGGGACAATCTTTTAATCCAGAACCCCGAAGAGAGGTTGAAGGTTTGGATAGACACATTCACACTTTCACAAAAAATTATAAAACCATCCAACCTCAGAAGAAACCACCTGTTTACGGCATATAGGGTTTACTGGACCCCGTGAAATTATCCAAGATCTCAGCAGAAGAGTATTATTGTCCAAGATGCAGGCTCCCTGCCGCGGATACAGGCATATGTTTGTCAACTGCCCAGAAATTATTAGCTACTGGTCACAGGTGTGTGGGTTCTTAGAGAAGGTAGCATCGATCACTTGTACCCCCAGATTGATTCTTTTCGGTCTTCCTCAGGACTATGATATTAAAAACAGTACCTCACAGTTTATCTTTTACGTTATTGTTATTGCTAGGAGGGAGATATGCAGGGAATGGAAGTCTGTAAACCCCCCCAGATTCGCAGACTGCCTAAGAAACATCATGGCTGTTAGTCATTTAGACATGCTGTGTGGAGGGGAAAGTGCCATTAAGATCTGGTCTCCAGTAAAGCATGGTCTGAGAGATAACACACAATGAGTCCAATGATTATGCCAGAGGTTTAGTGGTCCTATCCTCCTGAGGGGCATGGTACATCGATAACGGGAGTTGGATCAGGAGACGACCTACCTCTGGGTGACCTCCGTAGGCTATGCACAGAATCCAGGACGGAACAAATTTGGTTTGTGCCAGTGGCCCGGAGAAAGCCCATCTAGAGTTGATACTTCCTGGTGGCATATATGAGGACAAAAAAAAAAGAATAAGATACTAGTTTACTTTTTGATTGGATAGGAGGACATACTACTACTGTTGCAGGGACTATTCTGCACATACAGAACTATGGACAAGAAATAGGGCATTGGTGATAATAGGCGCAGTTAGACTTTCCACATACCTCAGTCATAACAGAAGTTGAACAACCAATCTCCTTACTGACTAGCTAGTGTGTCAGAGTCATTATTTAGCTCCTGAACGCAGTGATGATCCCTAATGATTATACAACCCAGAACATAAGACTACGGAGTCAGAGTCCCGACCTCTCAGAGTCACGGAATCATGCTTGCAAATTGCAAACCCTTTCGCTCACTCACTCATGACCAAAAACCACAGAGTCCATGTAAGTTTTAAAGCTTTATTAAAAGTAAAACAACTAGCTCTGTGTGTACTCTGTGTATTAATTTTCAATTGTGCATTATATAAAAACAATTATTAAAATCAACTTCATAGAAATAAACGGTGAACTCATGAAAACTGAACAGTGGCTGATTTACACATTAATTGTGGGAGACCCTCACCTGGTTGGAACTTAAAGTACTGGTGGTGATGATGATGAGTAACATATTGCTCCTTGTCGTAGAAGGGAATCTTCTGTCTGTTATGAGAAAAATGGTGCGCGTTAAAAAGCAAGCATTCATCAGTCGTGCCAAAAAGTGTAGCATGTAATGGCTAAGTATAACTAAAAACACCCTCCCCTTCCGAAAGGGGAATTTTTAGTTTAGACTAGAGAGTCACACATAATTAAATTTGTTTATGTACTAAAAAATTTTTTAATTCCTAGAAAAAATAGGGAGTGGTGTATATGGCATCTAAAAATATGAAATGTTTTTTGTAGGCGGAACACCATCGGCACAGGAGACAACCACCAGTGCCGGGACCAGCATGGAGGTGGTCACTCCAGGGGCGGATGCGGTGCCACCAGTGCCAGCAGGTACTGCTGTGGAGGATGCCTCTCTAGTGGCGAGTAGTGGTAAGCTATTATATTCCTTACTTATTGAGATTGCAGAGTAGGCTCGCTGCAGTGGTGTATATTGTACAGTACAAGTACACTTTACTGTTAAGAAGACAAATTTAACTAAGTTTTTGTCAACCAGGCAGAAGACAGTCACCCTTGACTTTGCAATAGCATTAGCGGCGGGAGTTGACAAGCAACCAATGGCCTCCTCTAAATTTGACCTCAACTCAGCTGTGAAAGTTTTATCGAGAAGCCAAGTCAGATCAGAGATGAACTTGATGGTTGGGATGAACGAAAAGGGAAAGAAGGGTGTAAGGAAGGAGGAAGGACGAGCGAGTTAAATTAATGACTGGCAAAGAATGATACGTGTTTTTGAATACAGGCAGAGGTGGCTGGTACGAATCTGATGCATGGCCGGTTGAAGCAAGGATGGGAGGAAGGGGAAGGAAAAGAGGACTGCCTGGGTGGGTGAAACAGAAACTGTATGTGTGCGCAATATATCCTTTGGGTCAAATTCAAATGCAAGTCAAGCACGGATGCATGGGTTGTGGTTTACAAAATAAAATAAAAAGGGTGTTTGTTGGTGAGAAAAAGTAAGGTTTGTCCAGTTGAGACATTAAGAAGAATGATTGACTTTTACTTTGAATGGATGGATGCCTGGATGTTATCTTCCTCATAGATAGCATAGATGTATGTAGAATAGACAGAGTAGATGGTCACTGGATGAAGAGTGTTAGTTTGAAGAGCATGTAACTCCGCACGTCCGTGCCAGAGTAGCAAAGCCGAGGAAAGTAGAAGTTGTAATTTTTCAGAATACTCCCTTGACTAACAGTAGTTTGCAAGCACAGCATATATTGTGTATCTATATTATATAGTTCACATTATCAAGTCAAGTCACAAGTGCCTTCCTCCGGCGATTACGGAGACCACTCACTATCTATGTTAATAATTTTTGTTCAACTCTGTCATTCATGTGTTGCCTATCGGTGTTCACTCAATCAATAAAAACAAAGCACCTAAAGTCATCCCTTATATAAGCAAATATCATGTGAAGGGATAGATGATCATATTATCTTCTTCATTTTCCTTTTGTAGTAGTCAGAGGCAGGGCAGGGTGAAAGTTAAATTAATTGAGCAGTAGCCCTTGTTGTAACAGAGTATGGCCAGTGCCACCCGTGATAGAAAAGTAAGAGCTTCCCCACCTGCATGTACTGGTAACAGTAACGCGAGTCTGCGTCATCATGGCTTGCGTCTGTTTTTTTTGGGTGCAAGCTGACTGCGCTGGCATTATGCCGGCTTCCACAAGTTTACGTACTATCAGCCAGATTCATCAAGCCCAAAACGTATCACAAAGGGCCAGATTCTGAGAATCTGGCCTTTTGCGAGCGCTATTTTTGCATTTGGGATTCATCATCCCAAATGCAAAAATCGCATTTTTAGAAATCGCTAAATTACGAATATTTGCATTTGAGGAATCTCAATTTGAGATTCCTTAAATGCAATTCATGAACCATTTTAAATTTGCGAATTCGCAATCTGGGGCCGCTATTTACCGCGAAGTCTGACTACGTGGTAAATAGCGAAAACTTAGAAAAATGCACTTTAGTGCATTTTTCTAAGTTGTATGTTACACACACACATGTCCTTTGGACATGTGTGTGCGCAACACCAGTGTACATTACCATTTCAGGGGTGCTACAGGGTGTCCTATGGACACCCTGGCACCCTTGAAATCGCTTCCTTATTTGCGATTCGCTAATTGCGAATCGCAAATAAGAAATGACTCCCCATTCATTCCTATGGGCCTTTAGGCCCATAGGAATGAATGGGAAAGCCAATTAGCAAATAGCGAATCGCAAATAAGGAAGCAGTAGAAATCGCAAAAAATATTGCGATTTCTACATGAATCCTGTTTTGCGAGTCTTTAATAGCGATTCCTTAAAAATCGCTATTAAGGACTCGCAAAATAAGACAATGATGAATCTGGGGGTAATTTCGCTAAACAAGAGAGAAGAAGAAGACTGGTGTACTCTCTGAGTCTAATGTAGTGAGTCCATAGTGCTAGTAGAATTTCTGAAACTCTCACTAGTGTTAGAGCAGAGGCCAACGAAGTGGGAGGTTAGATAGATACATGCCACAAATGTTATGTGCTGTGCTTGCAAGTTGCTAGTGCTACTGTGACACAACTTTCTGTTGAATTATTTTGTGTTAATCTTAAAGAGTATTGGTTACAGTATTTTTTTCTTTCTTTATATAGATACTCTTCTAAACCGTCGAGGAAGGAGTTGGCTATACGGGCCAGGCGCCGGAAGCTGGAGGCAATTGCCGCTGAATATCGGCGGCTGATGGCTCAGGAGGAGGTGGAGTCAAGTACAACAACAGCTCTATCCTCCTCCACTGCCCCTGGGTCATCCAGCCAGCGCAATCCTCCAGCGGTATGGCACCGTGGTCCGGCAGCCACCTGCCGCCGCCGAGCAGCCCAACCAACAGTTGCCCCCCACAGTACCTGCAAGGCGCATGTGCACCGCCTAACCCTGCGAGTGGACTACCTTGAGCAGGAGGTGGAGAGGCAGAAAGTCCTGCTCAAGGCCCTCTGGAGAGAGCTGCGGGACCACCTGGCCACAGGACACCACCGTCCAAAGTAGTGACTGTCCCTTGCCCCTTTTTTAAAGACTTTTGGGGTGGTGGGAATTGGGTGGTGGTTTTTTTTTAAACTTTTGGGGACATTTAATTCATGGACATTGGTTGGGGTTAGGGAGGGGGGTGGGTCGGGTCTTGTGGGATAGTTTATTTTTGTTAGGGTCTAAATAATTATTTATTTTCCACTTAAACATAGCATACACATTTTAACTGTTTTGTGGAGGAGGCGGGGGGGGGGGGTTAACTGTACATTTGTTTTCCTGAAACTTAACTGGCTGGTTGATTCAAATTGTCTAAGTAATCGCCTAAATTTGTACAAAAGTGCCACTGACAGAGTTAGTGAATTCAATTGTCCTACTACTTTACTAGTACTACCGTAAGTCTCTCCTCTCCTCCTCCTCCATTATTCTTCTTCCCCTAAAATGCTTCTTACCTGTGATTCGTGTTTGAGAATAGGGATAGGCACATGGCTGGCTGCATGGCAAATGGCGATTAAGGTTGGCTATGGAATCCTGGACGGATGAAATGGCATCGTTGTGGTGGTAGTAGTAGTGGTACACACTGGCAGTAGCAGCATATGAAAAAAAGGAAATGAGACATTGAGTGGCCTGAGAGGAGCATTAGAACAGTACGATAGTACAGTACTCAAGAACAGTGCCATAAATTGTAGCCTAAGCAATGCTAAAGTATTCAATCAAAAGATAACTACTAGTTGCGTGGAGTATGGCTACTACAAGAACTAGTACTGAAGGACACAGCAGCGTAAGCTTTAGTCACGTGTAGGAGGATGTTGTTGATGATGAATCCACTCGATGGTGAACATGAAATTCTGAATTGATTTGCAAATACTCATGGGTGTGTGTCAAGCAGAATAAGAATATATCCTTGGATTCCTTGATCTGCCTTGAAATTGAATTTCTGTTGCTTTTGACCTCATACTCCCCAGCAAGCATGTGGAATTATTGGTGTCATTTAGTCACACCTCAATGAAAACCACACAGCCCGGGGGAAGAGGGTTAGGGTTTGAAAAATGGATGGGAATGGGGTATTTGGGAAAGTTTTTTGGAGAGAGAAAAAAAAACAGTACGCATGGACAAACAACAAATGAAGAAAAACAAATCTTCATTCATTCATTCATTAAACTTTATTTCGGTTAGTTTTAACCGTAAAAGTACATAAAATATAAATTTTCACTTTTCCACAGTTCATTTGTAGATATAAATTTAAAATAGATAATATGCAATCGGAGGGGCGAAGACAAGTTAAGACAATAAAAAATGTAAATAGTTTAAAATTCTTCTTTAAAAAAAAAAAAATTAAGATAATATTGGTTGATCCAAAATAATTGTCACATCTCAGCAAATAAAAACATAAAGTGCCATGTTATTTAAGTGATTTCCTTCGTATGAACCACATAGAAAACAGAAATTTGGTAATAGCAGACACTATGAAAGGATTCGTGTCGGACTTCAAAATCCTAAAGAAGACTTGGTAGTCCCTTATGCCGAGATTATTACATAATTGTATTAACCACTTTCTACGTATGTGTGAATAGGCTGGACAGAAAAGAGTAACATGCAGGGTGGTTTCATTTTCGATTCCACAGCCGGGGCATAACTGGATTGGGCCCCCCGTCCACCTATCAATTGTAGAATAGAGAGGCAGCGTTCCAAATCTAAACTGTAAGTACAGCTTCTTCGCTAAAGTAGTTTGGATTACGTCTATTTCTTGTTCAAAGCTGTATATGGACTTATGGTTCAGGAAGGCACCAGTCAGGCTCGTTGTTGATACTGAGCTAATGGTCCTCCAGAGACTAAAGTCCTTCACAGCACTGGAAAATGTTTTCTTGGAAATAGTTGAGGATACGACCTCAGGGTTTAACCACAGATTTTTGTATCCAATTTGAGGGAGAGACTGTCTTACAAAACGTAGCCATGGAATTCTACCTGCCCCTGGGGAGGCTAAAACCACCTTTAGTTCCCTTTTGTAACTTTCCAGCTCGGGGGTGCTCCACAGCCTCCTCCAATAAAGGAGGGGGCGTGAGGCAATAACTTCGGCTATAGGCCTGATATTCAGGTCTAGCCTGAGTGGAACTAGAGGAGTGCTTCTGGGCAAGATTAGGATTCGCCTAATGAAGTTGTTTTCTGTGATGGTTAGGTCAGTAGAAGGAACATGTCCCCAAAGTTCCGCCCCATAAAGGGAAGAAGATCTTGCTTGAACTTTGAAGATTTCCAATGGGGCACTTATAATTTTTTTTGCACAGTTTTTTTGAACTTTTAAAATTCCCCCAGTTGTCTGTACTAGTTTTAAGTTTGCCTTAGCCATTTGTGCTCCCCACCCCATTTTGTCGGTGAGAGTCAACCCTAGATAGTCAAATGTTGGGACTCTTTCTAACGGTCTACCTTCCATCATGGGGTGGGGACAGTTGGTAGTATTGGCATTAAATACCATATACTTAGTCTTATCGATGTTGACTACTAAATTTCTATGTTTGCAGAATTTTAAACAAATCTTTGGATACGAAGATATCCATAAATCTTTTAAGGGACATAAAGGAAGTGCATGCATGAAGTTGCTTGCTTAAAGGATGGTTAGGTTACTGAAAAGTAGTACTTACTACAACTTACTAACTTGTACAAAACAATTAGACAGTACAGGGCTGCAGTAATTATGCAATTTCACTTGCCTATCTGCCCTCAGAGAGAATAAACACTTAGTAGTACATTACATTAGTTTTAAAAATAGCAAAGAAACTTATCAAATAGCTGTAGGGATGAATTTGAAGCAGAGAGCAAACGCACAGAGTCGCACTCATAGAAGTTCACAACAATAACATTATTTAAAAGATGAGGACAAGTGAAGTGGATACTGTAACTGTGTGTTGTAGTTGTCCTGGTCAAATTGGGAAGTTGCTGCATCCAGCCATTCCTCCTATTCGCGTTAACGGTGGGCACAAAATTTGTTCCGCTCGCGGAATTTGCATATTTTCTACAATTTCGTGATCTGCGAATCTCACGAAATTGCAGAAAAGTCCGCAAATCCGCGAGCGGGACGGATTTTCCAAAACTGCAGTACATGAAGCACTTATAGGGTTACAGCAGGTGCCCAAGTTGAAGCTAATTTCTTTGTAACCATTTACAAATGGTTACAAAGAAATTAACTTCAACTTGGGCACCTGCTGTAACCCAGTAAGTCCTTCCTGAGCGGCACCTCCAGAGAGTTTGTGGCCTACTTGCAACTATTCTCTGACCCTGCTCTGGTACACCCCGTACTCCTGGCAGCAGCACTGTAGTGGTAGTGCCCACACCCTCTACCCCAGAAACATCTATGAGGCACACTAAGAGTCTGGGAGAGACACCAATGCGAAAAACTACTAAATCAATGAGCCCAACTGGGTTGAAGAAGTCTGGATCATCATCACGTATGAAAACGGTCCAGACCACAATTAAAAGCATGTTTTGGACGGAGGCGCCATTTGAACGAAACCACCCAACGGCACGTCTTTATAATGCAATGCTGGCTCAAACGTTAGCGCTGGACCTTCTCCCTTTTTCTTTCATGGAAGGGGTGGGTTTTCTACAATTTGTGGCAACAGTCTAGCCTAAATGGAAGGTTCCTAGCCGTTCCTATTTTGCCAGAGTTGCGGTTCCAGCACTACATCAAGATGTGCTGGAGGTGATTGGGGCAGCTTTGCAGAAGAGTGCTGTTCACACTATCCACCCTACAACAGACATGTGGACCAGTTACCAAGCCCTTGATTACATGTGCATCACTGCACACTGGGTCTCTTTTGCAGGGTTTAAAGAGAATCTATCTGCAGGTGTTGACACAGACACAATTTTTCAAGCTACTCGGAAACATGCAACAGGAGCCATGTTTGCCATGGAGAAATCTCATACTGCATCAAACATTTTGGCTGAGTTTAACAGTAAGGTCTATCAATGGCTGCGTCCAAGAAACTGCATGGTTGGTTATGTTTCCACGGATAATGGCAGTAATATAGTTAGGGCCATGAATGATGGTGTTTGGCGCACTGTATTATCCTAGTTGTTCAAGATTTCTTGAAAAAAGAAAACAAAGTCAGCAAGGTACTGACCACCTGCCGAAGAATCTGCACACATTTCAGCCATTCTTTTAAGGCCCGGAAGCATCTGAGGAACCTACAACGTGCACGTAGACTGCCAGTCAGAGGACTCATCCAGGAGGTGGTAACACGTTGGAACTCTGCCTTCTACATGCTTGAGCGTCTGAGCGAGCAGTGCTTGGTAATCAATGAGTAAGTCTATGCACTGGGGTCTACTATGAAAGAGATGAGGCTAGAGATGGAGGAATGGGACCTAGTTAAAAGCCTGCCAGACATGCTTCGTCCTTTTGAGGTCTTCGCGCGTGAAGTCAGCAGGGAGGACTGTACTTTGGGCAAAGCTATCCCATTGTTGCGCATGCTAGAGCACCAACTGAAGGCGGTGTCTTCAACATTCAAAGATGATACTGAGAAGCAAGAAGCTTATCAGTTGGCGGAGAGCTTATTAACCCACCTACATGACAATGTAAGGCTTAAAAAAATACATTCTGAAGAACATTACATTTATGCCACTATTCTGGATCCACGGTACAAAAAGGCAGTGGCCAGTAAAGCATTCCTTTTGATGAAGCAGATGTTTCAAAGTACAAACATTGGCTAGCTCTGTCAGCCACTTGGTTCGAAAAAGAGCGGCAGGAAATTGAAGGAACCGCCAGAAATACTACTGAATCAGCAGCCCATCCGGCGTCAAGGTCCACTTCTGTGGCCGAAGGCAGTGACTTTCCCTCACAGCCGTTACTGACATCAGCAACTGTATCATCATCCTCACCTACTCCAGGCCCAGCCATAATATTGTCGGAAGCGGATTGGCTAACTCATCAAGGGTTTGCTCGTTCCAGCGTTGATGCAAATGCCACAGATGGTACACAAAGTGGAGCACCCCTGGAGAACCTTGAGTGGATGGTGCAGACCTATCTGGATGACCCAACAGAGGTCTTCTTAAATCAGAACCCATTGCTGTATTGGTATGAGAAAAAGGGTCAATGGCCACTGATCACCAACCTGGCTTTAAATTATTCGTCTTGCCCACTCGCAAGTGTGTCTTCTGAACGTGTTTTCAGTGCTGCTGGTGCCATTGTAACTTCAAAAAGGACCCGCCTCTTGCCCAAAAATGTGGAGAGGTTAACAATGATCAAGATGAATCATCACTTCATACCACCAGATTACAAAGTACGTGAATGCACGCAGGAAGAAGAGGACACCGACTTAAGTGACAGAAGTTCTTCTCTGTTAGCTGACCTACTCCTGTCTCAATTCACAGAGTTTGAGGACGAGCTCTACTTCCCTGACACCGAGGCCTGAAAATGACTTCCTTTTTTTTCACCCTTACTCAATTTTATTTCTGTGTCTTTCTTTGTTTTGCAACTTTTACCACAACAAAACTCTAATCACCTAATCACAACAAATCCATCAGCAGCACTGTCTTGTTATTATTGTTTCCTTATTGATTTGAAGGTGCCGCTGTCTGCATTCCTGAGGTTCACAAATTCACAACTCAGTCATGGTCCTCTATCCTCCTCCTCCACACTCCCCCTATCCATTTCCCTCAAGGCAGATGGCTGGATTACACAGAATCAAGAAACTTTGGCTTCGTAGACGAGTCCCCTCAAGTGGGACTGGAATTACTGACTACATGCTGATTGCTGACAGTTACTTCTGAAATTGACAGGAGAGGCTGCCCTGTGGGCCTTTAAGAACAAGATGCGGACAGAAAGTGGAACAGGTAATGAATAATGAGAAGATGGCATGGCATGCAGTGGACAGCAATGGCTGTCTGGCTCTGATGAAAGCAATTGCTGTTTGTTTGTTGTGCTGAACCGAATCATATGTCTTCTGTTATTATTTAATCTTTTACACACTAAATGTAACTCAAGTCTACTCTGCTTTTTTTACCTTGTTTATTTCAAATTGTACTTCAACTGCAAGGGCCACTACGTTGCAGTTTCCAAAATGCAAAATGTCCTTGGACTCACTGTTTGCCAATATACCATGACGATGATGAGTGTTGATGATCAAAGTTAAATAATATATCTTTTTTCTTTACAGTCACTCACTGGGATGGATGGATCATCATCGTCGGTTTACGGAAGAACTATGGCCAATTCGTCAGTGGCAAACAGGTAAACCAGTCAACAACAACTACTACAGCAGAGCTACTTGTCTGTCTAGTCGTGGTATGGGTGGAGTGGTCGAGCCAGTATAGTGTTGTTATGCCAGAGTACGGACAGCAGTTCATGTAAAATTGTGGCTATGTGGCTTGCTGCATACAATTAGATATGCTTTGTCTGTCTGTGTCAAAGAGGAATGCTACATCAGGTTGCTTCACTCAGTGGTGCCTGCCTTGACCGTCTGCATGGCCATGGCCTGCTGTGTGCTAATTACTATCCTTGAAAAGGAGACTCAGAGTATGCACTTTAGAAATGATGCTTGTATGTCATACTGTCGCCTCTGAAACTGAAAGTGTTATTTTTGCACTACACAGCGTACCTTATACTTTTTTCTCTGTGGTGTTTTAATATCACTTCCTGTTTTTCCATCAACAATTCCAGGCCGGCTTTTACCCTGTGCAATGGGGAAAACGATTAACTCAGGCTTACCATTGGCGATCTGCAATTTCGCAGGCACCAGGCAGGCAGTGGACAGTGTGTCTGGTCACCAAGATTGATCGACGGAGTGTCAGATGGAATGGAGGAGTACCACGAATAAGAGGAATGGCTGGATGCATGCAACTTCCCAAATTCAACAGGACCACTACAACATACAGTTAAAGTATCCTCTTCACTTCTCCTTATCATTTAAATAATGTTATTGTTGTGAACTTCTATGAGTGTGACTCTTTGCATTTGTTTGCTCTCTGCTTCAAATTCATCCCTCCAGCCATTGTTTAGCTTTTTATTTGCTATTTTTAAAACTAATTTAATGTACTAAGTGTTTATTCTCTCTGAGGGCAGATAGGCAAGTGAAATTGCGTAATTACTGCAGCCCTTTACTGTCACATTGTTTCTTCATAGTTAGTAAGTTGTAGTAAGTACTACTTTTCAGTAACCTAACCATCCATTTAGCAAACAACTTCATGCATGCAGTAGTGCATGCACTTCCTTTATGTCCCTTAAAAGATTTATGGATATCTTCGTATCCAAAGATCTTTTTTCTTCATTTGTTGTTTGTCCATGCTGTGTTTTTTTCCTCTCTCCACAAAACTTTCTCAAAACCCCCCATTCCCATCCAATTTTCAAACCCTAACCCTCTTACCCCGGGCTGTGTGGTTTTCATTGAGGTGTGACTAAATGACAACAATAATTTCACATACTTGCTGGGGAGGATAAGGTCAAAGCAACAGAAAATAAATGTCAAGGATGGTGAAGGAATCCGAGGATATGTTCTTACTGTGTACTGTACTATCTATCGTACTGTTCTAATGCTACACTCGGGCCACTCAATGTTTCATTTCCTTTTTTTTATATGCTGCTACTGCCAGTGTGTAGTGTACCACTACTACTACCACCACCGCAACGATGAAATTTCATCTGTCCAGGTATCAACCTTAATCGCCATTTGCCATGCACCCAGCCCAGTGCCTAGCCCTATTCTCAAACACGAATCACAGGTAAGATAAGCATTTTGGGGGAGGAAGAATAATGGAGTAGGAGTAGAGGAGAGACTGACGGTAGAACTAGTAAAGTAGTAGGACAATTGAATTCACTAACTCAGTCAGTGCCACTTTTCTAAAAATGTGGGCGATTAGACAATTTGAATCAACCAGCCAGTTAAGTTTCAGGAAAACAAACGTACAGTTGAATTACCCCCCCCCCCCCCTGCCTTCCCCACAAAACAGTAAAAACGCGTATGCTATGTTTAAGTTGAAAATAAATAATTATTTACACCCTAACAAAAATAAACTAACCCTTCCTCTTAAAAGCATATGGAAGTAAGGGGATTCCTGCTCTCTGAAAAACCGGTTGGTTATGGCCAGAACCCACAAATAAATAACGTGCTGATTAAGAGAAAGGACCCTGAGAATCTCCTAGCTTTAAACTGTTGCGTAATGAGGACTAAAAAAGAAAAGAAAAACAAAATAAAATAAACTAACCCACAAGACCCGACCCACCCCCTCCCTAACCCCAACCAATGTCCATGAAATGTCCCGAAGAAAAGTTCCAAAACCCAAAGCCCAATTCCCACCCTCCCAAAAGTCTTTAAAAAATGGGCAAGGGACAGTCTCTCCTCCTCTACTGCCGCCGGCGTTGTCCTTTGGCCAGGTGGTCCCGATGCTCCCTGCGGAGGTCCTTGAGCAGGGTTTTCAGTCTCTCCACCTCCTGCTCAAGGTTGGACACCGTGAGGGTCAAGCGTGCAAATGAGCCTTGCACCTGCTGTGGGGGGCAGCTGATTTTTTTGCTGATTGTAGGTGGCGGGTGGCTGCGGAACCACAGCTCCGTACCACTGAAGGTTTGTGCTGACTGGATGACCCAGGGTGAGCGGAGGAGGATGCAGCTGTCGTGGATGTTGTAGATGTCGACTGAAACTGCATGTTCTCCTCCTGTGCCACCAGCCACTGATATTCGGCGACAATCGCCTCCAGCTTCCGTTGCCGTGCCCGTCTAGCCAGCTCCTTCCATGTTGGTTTGGAAGGAGCATCTATATGAAGAAAGAAAAACATACGGTAACCAATGCTCTTTAAGATTAACACAAAATAATTCAGCAGAAAGTTGTGTCACAGTAGCACTAGCAACTTGCAAGCACAGTACATAACATTTGTGGCCTGTATCTATCTAACCTCCCACTTCATCGGCCTCTGCTCTAACATTAGTGGGAGTTTCCAGAATTTTACTAGCACTATATGGACTCACTACATTAGACTCAGACAGTACACCAGTCTTCTTCTTCTTCTCTCTTGTTTAGCGAAATTGGTACGTATGTGGTATATAAATAAATAATACCGGATCTAGGTTTTACTGGACATAGCAATAACAGATAGCTCAATAAATAAGAGTCAAGATTCGAGGTAGTAGGAGTTTGCAGGTTTAATACAGCATAAAGGACAGGAACAGGACAACCTGCACGGGAACAGGATGGACAGCGCTGCCGGGGGCAGGATCAGAATCGGCGTAAGGGAATGGGTCACATTTAATAGCAGTGCACAAGCATATATATTAAAACAGTTGCATTACAATACATATGATAGGCGGAGCAGTGGGTGTGGTCAATAGCAGTCGCGAAAGATAAGGGTGAAAATGTGTGCAACAGGGGCGTATACATAGACATGTGATGCAAACGTAACAGAATATGTCATAAATGGGGCGGAAACATGGAGGGGGCTACCTAAGGAGCCGGGACCTCTAACCTAATGGTGCGCGCAAACTGACAATGACGTGTTACTAGGAGAAGCTGGGGGCTATGAACTCTGTGCTAGGAGCAGAGACTGAAGTCTGGAGAGTCAGGGCGACATGTACCTAAACAGTATCTAGTATCTGATGTTTAGAGGACATGTTGATATAAACTAAGAGTCAGGAGGGGAGAGGCTAAGACTGGAGCATGCATTATTCTACATGTAGTGCGTGATGAAGAATATGAAATGACCATTAAATGCAGTATTTCTCTTACATGGAGACGTAAAGGCTAGACAATGACGGAAACTATTGATGCGATTCAGTAGCTTAGGAATGCAGAGAAGGAGGGCTGGACTGATAACTAGAATCATAACATACTCTTGGCAGACTCAGAGGCAGAGCCAGGCTGAGCCGGGCACTGTGAGGCAGGAAGTAAGTGAAGGGTCGAGGATACAGGTGGGGGCTGTATCGCTCCTCAGCGAGGACTCAGAAGACAGGAGCTGAATCTGGTGTCCGGGCCCTTTTGAGGCCTAGAAACGGGGACTTTACAATGAAATAACGTGCACACTGAGAAACGTGGCAACGTAACTTTACATAGGCCTGATACTCGTAGCTTTCACGAGAACTGGAAACTGGCATACTAGTGATGGACACAACTGTAATTGCGTCTTTAATCTAACATGGGGGATACATATGCATATTTAATCATGCACACATAACATAAGATGGAGGACACGTAGGGACACAGAACATGGCAAAATTTACTTTTCCACATTCCCTCCTTGTCACTACGTTTCCATCAGGAAACATCAATATTCATGATACCATCTATCATTTCATACAGTATCATTTGCTCGTCTCGAATTTTCTTGGAACGGGATTTAGGACGGGACTTAGGACTAGGAATACAAGAGGTAGCACAAATGCCACAAATCGCAGGGCCACATTGTATACAGAGGCAGCAACTGAATATGATCGCTACTGCAATACCCAGAAATGACAATACTTTCCATCCCCAGGCGGAAATTATATTCCAGAACCAACCGGACCATGTCCAGGTGCCTGGATCTTGGTGTAACATATGGGCAATTTTATGGAGTCTGGTTATAGCTGAATAAACAGACGGTGCGTTATTAGGAATGAAAATGCAGCAACTAGATCCGATGACTCTACAGGCCCCGCCCCTATCGGCCAGTATGACGTCAAGGACGAGACGATTCTGGAGCACGACAATTCTCATAAAGGATTGCTCTTCGGTTAAGTTACCTAGAGCAGAAGTAGTCTCAATCACTACTGCTTCAAGTGTTCTGGTTAATCTACGTATCAGTTTACTATTTACAACAGTACCTAAGTAGGGGAAGACACCTTTATTGATATCTATGTATTGTTCTAGAGCAGTTTCAGTATAATCGACAATCGGGAAATTTCTCTTGTGTCTAGTATGTACTAGGAGGGAATTCCTATGATAGTCAGGTGGGGCTAGGAAAACTGGTGGCAGTAGGAAGGCAATGTAACATGTACCATCCCAATCAAGGGGCAGACGAACATATGCGGTCTGACCACAAACAAAATAAGAATGACGTGAAGCTTTGAAAATAGATTTCCCACTGTCACTATACTTGACGATAGTAGTACAATCACTATGGCCTACATGTACGGAACCATTCTTTCGGACACATAATTCACCTTTGACTGGTAGTACTGACATGGCAGGTAAGTCTGGAGTAGAATCAGACTGAACATTCAGGACCATAAAATTCGAAGAATAATTACCTAGATTATAAACTTCATTTTCTAGATCTAACCCTGTTCTGTGGGGAAGACCTTGCTTGTCTGGGAAACATGTACTGTTAAGTAAAGACATATCTGTTGAGGATGACGTTAACGTGGACCATGCTCCACACGAACCGTTATGTGAAAATGGATAAGGAAAGAGTGGCAGAACTCCCTTCGGTGTCTGGAAAGGGGGGAGTCGACCACACACCCAACAATTTGTGGCATTGCTGGTCTGGTGTGAATAATGTAACATGCGGATAAAAGAGTTATTACGCATAGCAAGACGATAAGAAAGTTCATGAGGAGGCAGATCACTAAACGTGTGCTCTACTGTAACATTAGCAGACTTATTTACATGAGAAACTGAAAAATACAAATAAAATGCATAACTGGTGCAGGAAATCATAATGCTGAAATATAGCAGAAAACATAAAATAATAGTGCAACTTCTAGAGTTCTCACTAACTCTCTCTCTGTGGGGGTCTATTATATACATGTCAGAAACCGGTCTAACCGTTTCACCTAGGGGAGGACTTAGACAATCAAACTGGCTGACTTATTTTACTAGACCTTAGTTTAAGCTTATACTCCTGCTGCGGAGTTTTCTCTAACAGGGAAGGGTTCGTAGCAATGTCTTTTGCGGGACAGTCCTTAAGAATAGTACTTTGGCAGTCTTTAAGATCCTCGGAAATGTTCTTTGAAACAGGTTTCAATCCAAAAAATCTTTTCACATGAGACAGATGCACCCAGCCCTTCCTGCCTTCCAGCTTGACGGCAGTACGGGTGGCCAGGAGGACCTGTCGGGGTTCCTTCCAGCGAGGCTCCAGCGGACTTGAACGATCAAAATTTCGGACAAGAACCATGGATCCGGGAACGATTTTATGCGGTGCCACCTCGGTATTGTCTGGAAATGCGGCAGCAACCTGTGAACGACAAGAGTTGAGGGCAGACATCAAGGAAGCTAGGTAATCTGTCAGCATATTACTTGAAACATCGGTAATACTTCGGGGTCTAGGTGTACCCCACATGTTAGGGGGGCGGCCGAATACGACCTCATAAGGGGACAGACCTGATCTGGAATGTGCGACTATGCGCATATAAAATAAGGCAACTGGCAGAGCTACTAGCCAGTCCACACCTTTCTCTTTACATACTTTTGCAATTCGGATTTTCAGGGTCTGATTATGTCTCTCTACGAGACCGGCTGCTTCTGGATGGCGTACACAATGGAACTTCCACTGGTACCCTAACAAAAGGGAAACATGTTTCATGAGCTCAGACGAGAATGGCTGGCCGTTATCAGAATATACGACTCTAGGGAGTCCATAACGGGGGAAGAATTCACGAACCAACTGCTTGGCAGTGGTCGCGGCTGTGTAATCTGGGACCGGATATGCTTCTGTCCACCTGGACAAAGCGCATACAACTACGAGAACATACTTGAAACCTCGACATCGCTCCATCTGAATATAATCTATCTGGAGGACTTCAAAAGGGTGGTCAGGGGGCTGGAATCCACCTTGTTCCACCGGGACACTTTTACCTGGATTAAACTGGCAACATATCATACAGGTACGGACTTTCTGCTTGGCTGCAGCTCGTAAATGCTTGTTGAACCAAATGTTCTGGATACTATCTAACATAGCCTTTTCTCCTAAATGTGCTGGACTATGTGCGGTATTGATAATGACTTGAACCATAGAATCGGGGAGAAACCATGTGGCTTTACCCTTCGTTACCCATCCCTGATCTGTCTGGACCCCTCCTTGTTCGGACCATTTCTTGATTTCCTCGGGAGTAGCATGTAACTGGATATCTATGACATCTTGAGTGGGGTCCTTAACTGTCATACAGGTAGTCGGATCTGGAGTGTGTGTCTGTGTCGGATTAACTGGAATGTCTTGTGTCTGTGCTGTAAGCTTGGCTGTGCGATCTGCTAGATCATTACCTTGAGAAATAGTGTCAGTAACTTTCGTATGTGCTTTGCACTTCATGATAGCAATAGATGTCGGTAAGTGTATGGCATCTAACAGAGCCTGAAAAAATAAGCACAGGGCTTGTATTGTCCTGCTTGATCTTGTGTGAGAACAGATAATGCTGTACCTTCCCGTTCAGTGACAAAAAGTGTAAAAGGCTTACTGTAGTTCGGTGTTGCTAGAACTGGAGCTTGGCATAGAGCTTTCTTTAACTCATTAAAACTAAGTGTATGTTCAGATGTCCAAGGGAGGACAGTCGATACGGCTGCCTCCTGTGTCGTTAACTGTATCAGTGGTTTAGCTAGAAATGCATACTGAGGAATCCATTGTCTGCAGTAAGAAGTAAGGCCGATAAAAGCACGTACCTCCTTCTGGGTCTTGGGCTGAGGAAGACTCGCTATTAACTGGATACGGTCAGGTGTCAACTGCCTACCCCTCTTGGACAGTAAGTGGCCTAAGTAGATCACTTGCTGGACACAGAATTGAAGCTTAGAAGGGGACACCTTGTGCCCCATCTCTGCTAGGAAATACAAGACTGTAAGGGATGCTCGCTCGCAAGCACGTTCAGAACGGGCTGTGATCAGTAGATCATCGACATACTGGAGCAGGGCAGTGTCAGTTGGCATGTGAATATTGTCTAGTTGTCTCTTAAGTGCTTGACTGTAAATACTAGGACTTTCTGTGAAACCTTGAGGAGCTCGTGTGAACATATAGCTCCTTCCATTTAAACAAAATCCGAAAAGGAACTGGCTGTCTGGATGAATGGGGACACTAAAAAATGCGTTCTTGAGGTCTATGACTGAAAAAAATGAGGCTTCAGAATCAATGGCTGTCAATAGGGAAGAAATATCTGGGACAACTGGGTACTGGGGAATAATACATTTGTTAAGTTCTCGTAGGTCAATCACTAATCGATATACTGGGGGTGCATTTGGATCAGTACGTTTCATGACTGGAATGATCGGAGAATTACATACATTGGAGTCAGTTTCTACAACTACTCCTTGAGCGATGAGCTCGTCAATAATTTTGGATAAGGCTGCTACAGCCTCAGGTGGCAATCTGTACTGTCTGATTCGTGGTAACACTACACCTGGCTTGAGAGTCACACGATGGGGTGTGATTTGCATGAAGCCAACATCAGTTGGACCTTGTGCCCATAGATGCTGCGGAACATTAGACAATCTTGGATCAAAATCTCGTAATACATAGTGACCCTTGAAGTCACGTAGGAACAATCGTATTCCCTCGGGGGAACAACATATGACTGCACCTAATTCTTTCAGTGTCTTAATGCCTAACAGATTTTCTGGACATGACTTCGTAAGTAACAGATCAGTAGTGCGGGACAATGGACCTACTTCTAGAGTAACTGGCTTAGATATCTCATTTACAATAGGCTTTCCTGAAAATCCAAGGGAAACATTTCTAGAGCCTGAGAGCGGAGCCCCTGGAACTTCGGCGTGACTGATGGTGGTCCTACTTGCCCCTGTATCAATCAGAAACTTTCTGTCTTTCCCTAATACTTGACTATGAACATAGGGACCCTCTTGATCTACAGGAATCTCGATGAGAGGCAAGCCTACCTCCCTCTCTAGGCTGTTTCATGAATATGGCTGATACTCTGGATACTCGGACTGTGCATACTGGTACATCTGCTGTGTAACATGCTGTGTTGCAGCAATAGGCTGCGGTGCTGGAACTGTCTGTTGTGCATTCTGTGGCTGAGAAGTCTGTGAAACTTGTTCTTGTCTAGGCGGACGTGGTCTTTCTTTAGTCTTACCAGTAGCTATATTATGTCTCAGAACTGCACACTCGTTTATAAAATGACCTGGCTGTTTACAATAATTGCAGTTCCCTTTAACGGGAGCTGCAGGATGACTGGCTTGATTCGTACCCCTCTTCTGACTGTCTTGTGGAATAGATTGTGCAACTAGTACTTTCATTTTCGTGTCTTTCATACGTTTTCTTTCATGATCTTGCTCTTCTCTGATTCTATTCTGGTGGTATTGGAGCATTTGTAACATCTGGGACGGGGTATTAGCTTGCCAGGTACTTTCGACTTTCAAAACTTGATTCTTAACTTGTGGACTTGAATTCTCGACTAATTTAGTAACAAACAGATGAGGGTATGACTCGCTACTTGTCTTGAGGCCACTGTTTATACTAAAACATTTCTCGAATCTAGAATAAAAATCACTAGTGTCTTCGTCTTGTTTCTGTTTACAGGCTGAGATTGCATCCCAGTCTTCCTTTTTAGTGGCTAATAATCTTGGCAAAACTTGTATTAACAGTTCTGGTAATTCTTTACATTTCTCTCCAAGACCGGTACCTGGTACTCGTATCTTATCTTCAGCTTCTAGAACTGCCCAATCGATCTTTTTCTCTCCCACCTCCCAATCTTTTTCCTTGAGTTTCTCGTATACCCCTGCGGGCAATAAGGCTTTTAACATTTTAATTATATCTGGATACGTGTATTCTCCCATACGGAGCATGTCTTTTAATTCTCGGTGGAACCCTGCTGGATCTTTGTCATGACAGGGAATTAATTTCTTCATCTCCAAGAGTTCCATCTTTGTAATCGGAGTGTAAACAAACACTCGTTGCATTTCACCATCTGTTGTCCTAACTGGGTGTACTTCTCGTAACGGATTCTGTCTGTCTATGTAAAACGGTTTACTTTCTGGAGGTGAGACATGAACAAAATGCGGGTTCAAAAACGTTCTATATTTGTGGCGCTGTTCTAGGATGACACTAATTAAATCGGTACCTAAACCTTTCCATCTATACTGGAGTAACTCGTTCAGGACATCGTGTAACGGACCTGGATCAGAATGTTGACCCTCATACAGAGTAATGAGGTGTTGGATCATATACATACCCACCAGTCGTTGCTCGGCTGGGGGAAGTTTCAGAAACATTTGTGTCACTATTTCGTCTGGAAAAGTGGTAGAATCAGTAATCCATCGGACTGCTGATCGGACTAGTTCTTGTTCATGCATAGTACTTAACTCACTGTAACCGATTTGTGATTTCAGAATGTGATCGGTAGCTTGAAATACTTGTTCTAGAGAACCTTGTTCTGGTGCCGGATGAGGAACAGTTTTCTTGTAGTCTAGACGTGAATGTCGGTCTGGAAATCTAGATTTTCCTACATACGCTATTCTGGCGGGATTCTCGTCCTCTACCTCTTCAGTAGAAGAGTCATTTTCTTTCTCGTTTACTTGTGCTGCTTTACGTTGTTCGTGTAACTTTATTATTTCTTTACGGATTTTCTTGTACATACTCTCTATACTACTGATAGTCTTGTGTTTACCCTCGGCTATATTATCACTCCACCTTGTCAGGATTTTCATTTCGGCCTGATCTTTAGTCGGGGAATCTTGTTCTCTTATTAGACAATTAATCAGGAACTTTAATAACATGAGCTGGATCTCAGCTTTCCTTTGAGACATGGCTTCACCAATACTTTCTGGATCATCCCCTGTACGGATGAAACGATATATTCTGTCTAGATCTCCTTTCATATCTGGTAGGGTGTCTAAATACCCGGTCACCCGTCTTACACGGATGGAATATATTACTGTACTATCATCACCTGCAACTGGATCATAGCGGCATTCAGTAAGAGCTCGTCGGATTTCTGCAACGGACTTAAATTTGGGCGTACGCTGTAACGCACATTCATGTAACTCGGCCAACGTTCTACGTTGGTGCGGTGGCGGGGTACCAGGAGGACCTCCTCCTGCGGCCCCTAAACTGGAATCGTCGACTGATACTCTTCGTACTAGCGCGGCGGGAAATTGTAATGTAGGCTGGACCGGGGGTACCGTAGCGGGTACTCCGGTGACTGGAGGAGCAGGATTTACATTATTTACAGGAGCTGGCGGAACAGGATTTGCATATTCTGGGACTGTGTCGTCCAAATAGGACGAGATGAAAATATCAGCTGCGGTCGGTTTGTGACGTAGCTTAGTCGGAACTAGTGGTGGCGGAAAATTACTGGATGCCTCCGGGGTCGCTTGTGGCAAGCCCTCGGCAAGAAGAGGATACATACCCTTAATAAGGGCATTCCTCTGTCTGTCTGACTGTTCGGTTTTGACTCGTTCACCTATCTCGATTAATTCCTTTTCTTGGGCTCGTTCCAAAGATTCTCTACTTAGTTCTGACTTTCTGATTTCTTTTTCGGTTCTTTTATGAGATTCTTTGCGCCATAACTCGATGGCATCTTTCTGTGACTGTCTGGCTTTCTTTTTCCATAATGCTTCTTCTACTCGCATGATGCACTCGGCATCCCATGTACCCGATACGGGCCATCTATACTTTTCTTCTAACTGTTTGGTATACTCTACCCATAAATCTAGATATAATATGGCACTTATGCCATGCTTCTGATACATAAAGTGACCTGGACTGTCCCTAGGCGGGACAGGAACTGCTTCTTCTAACAGACCTTTTCTAGTTCTTAACTGACGTAGTCTGGAAAATAACGGCATGACTGGACTGTTAATCTAGACACAATACAATACACAATGAACACGATAATTACTCCACATTCATACCACGACATTAAAATACATGAAGGACATTTAAAATAACAGTTCGGACAGAATACTACCTGGAATACTGAAAACAGAATACATGAATTTTCTCGAGAACAGAACTGACTAGAACAGAAACTAGATGCACTGCTGAAACAGTACGAAACTTACCGGTCTCATAAAGAGACACGTCAGGACCCGCATCCACCGAAGTGGACACTTCGTTTTGGGGGTCTGTGTACCACCAACCCATGGACCAGAGTCAATTAGATTGACCCTGTCTAGATACTACCCCAGCAATGGTACTCACCGGGCAGCAAGAACGGAAGGCCTCGGACTGGACTGGACTGCTTCGACGCCGGACGGACGAACTTCGGACTTCAGTTACGGGTGGGCCTCCGGATACCTCGGACCTTGGACTCTCGGCTTGGGCTCTGGTCGGGACTCGCCGCGTTCCTCCACCGCCTCGTCTGGATGCTGGACCGCCACCTCCGTCTCCTCCGTGGGCCTGAGGGATACTTGAGGCAGAAATATCTGCACGTGCACGGTATGGTTCCGTCACGGCTGCAGAGGGTCAGGGGGCCGGCGTGGCTTCACCGGCGCGTGGGGAAAGGGCAAGTCCCTATTCGGGCGCCATTATGTGGTATATAAATAAATAATACCGGATCTAGGTTTTACTGGACATAGCAATAACAGATAGCTCAATAAATAAGAGTCAAGATTCGAGGTAGTAGGAGTTTGCAGGTTCAATACAGCATAAAGGACAGGAACAGGACAACCTGCACGGGAACAGGATGGACAGCGCTGCCGGGGGCAGGATCAGAATCGGCGTAAGGGAATGGGTCACATTTAATAGCAGTGCACAAGCATATATATTAAAACAGTTGCATTACAATACATATGATAGGCGGAGCAGTGGGTGTGGTCAATAGCAGTCGCGAAAGATAAGGGTGAAAATGGGTGCAACAGGGGCGTATACATAGACATGTGATGCAAACGTAACAGAATATGTCATAAATGGGGCGGAAACATGGAGGGGGCTACCTAAGGAGCCGGGACCTCTAACCTAATGGTGCGCGCAAACTGACAATGACGTGTTACTAGGAGAAGCTGGGGGCTATGAACTCTGTGCTAGGAGCAGAGACTGAAGTCTGGAGAGTCAGGGCGACATGTACCTAAACAGTATCTAGTATCTGATGTTTAGAGGACATGTTGATATAAACTAAGAGTTAGGAGGGGAGAGGCTAAGACTGGAGCATGCATTATTCTACATGTAGTGCGTGATGAAGAATATGAAATGACCATTAAATGCAGTATTTCTCTTACATGGAGACGTAAAGGCTAGACAATGACGGAAACTATTGATGCGATTCAGTAGCTTAGGAATGCAGAGAAGGAGGGCTGGACTGATAACTAGAATCATAACATACTCTTGGCAGACTCAGAGGCAGAGCCAGGCTGAGCCGGGCACTGTGAGGCAGGAAGTAAGTGAAGGGTCGAGGATACAGGTGGGGGCTGTATCGCTCCTCAGCGAGGACTCAGAAGACAGGAGCTGAATCTGGTGTCCGGGCCCTTTTGAGGCCTAGAAACGGGGACTTTACAATGAAATAACGTGCACACTGAGAAACGTGGCAACGTAACTTTACATAGGCCTGATACTCGTAGCTTTCACGAGAACTGGAAACTGGCATACTAGTGATGGACACAACTGTAATTGCGTCTTTAATCTAACATGGGGGATACATATGCATATTTAATCATGCACACATAACATAAGATGGAGGACACGTAGGGACACAGAACATGGCAAAATTTACTTTTCCACACGTAAACTTGTGGAAGCCGGCATAATGCCAGCGCAGTCAACTTGCACCCGAGTACCATGATCCAGGCATCCATCCATTCAAAGTAAATGTCAATCATTCTTCTTAATGTCTCAACTGGACAAACCTTACTTTTCTCATCGAAAAACAACCTTTTTATTTTATTTTGGAAACCGCCAGCCACGCATCCATGCTTGACTCGCATTTGAATTTGAACCAAAGGATATATTGCGCACACATACAGTTTCTGTTTCACCCACCCAGGCAGTCCTCTTTCCCTTCTCCTTCCACCCATCCTTGCTTGAGTCTTCAACCGGCCATGCATCCTATTCCCAGCCACCTCGGGTAGCATTCAAAAACAATTATCATTCTTTGTCAGTCATTACTTTTAACTCGCTCATCCTTCCTTACACCCTTGTTTCCCTTTTCATTCATCCCATCCATCAAGTTCATCTCTGATCTGACTTGGCTTCTCGATAAAACTTTCACAGCTGAGTTGAAGTCAAATTTAGAGGAGGCCATTGGTTACCCATCAACTCCCGCCGCTAATGCTATTGCTAATGAGAAGTCAAGGGTGAATGTCTTCTACCTGGTTGACAAAAACTTAGTTCTAAATTTGTAAGTCTTCTTAACAGTAAAGTGTACTTGTTCTGTACAACATATACAACCCTGCAGAGAGCCCACTCTGCAGTTTGCAATCTCAATAAGTAACAGAATATAATAGCTTTGCTTACCACTGCCCGCCACTCCCGTGGCATCCCCCACAGCAGTTCCTGATGGCTCTAGCACCGCATCCGACCCTGGAGTGCCCACCTCCGCGCTGGTCCCGGCACTGGTGCTTGGCTGTGCCGATGTTCCGCCTAGAAAATACATTTCATATTTTTAGATGCCATATATACAACTCCCTATTTTGTCTAGGAATGAAAAAATGTTACTAGTACTACATAAACAAATTTACTAGTTTGTGACTCTAGTCTAAACTACAAATTTCCCTTTCTTCAGGGAAGGGTGTTTTTTATTTATGCTTAGCCATAACATGTGATGCTACACTTTTTGGCACAACTGATGAATGCTTGCTTTTTAACAGGCACCATTTTTCTCATAACAGACAGAAGCTTCCCTTCTAAGAACAAGAGCAAGATCATCATCATATCATGTTGGACGGAGTCGTCAACAATTCATCCCCACCAAGACTTTAAGTTCCAACCAGGTGAGAGCTCTCCCACAATTAATGTGTGAAATCAGCCACTTTTCAGTTTTGAATCCTTCACCGTTTATGTTATATGAAGTTGATTTTAATAAATGTTTTTACTTTTAATAAAGTTTTAAAACTTACATAGACTCTGGTTTTTGGTCATGAGTGAGTGAGCGAAAGGGTTTGCAATTTACAAAGTCCGTGGCTATGAGAGGTCGGGACTCTGACTCTGTAGTCTTATGTTATGGGTTGTATAATCATTGGGGATCATCGCTGCATTCGGGAGCTAAATAATGACTGTGACACACTAGCTAGTCAGTAAGGAGATTGGGGGTTCAACTTCTGTTATGACTGAGATATGTGGAAAGTCTAACTGCGCCTATTATAATTTATAACCAATGCCCTATTTCTTGTCCATAGTTCTGTTTGTGCAGTATAGTCCCTGCAACAGTAGTAGTATGGATTCTCCTCCTATCCAATCAAAAAGTAAACTAGTATCTTATTCTTGGTGGCCTTTGACATTTTATTGGTGGGAATTGTCAAAGCATAAACATTTAGAAGACTTCAATAGAAATTATGGACAACCCAGAGGACTGCACTTAGTGCATAGAGCTATTGCTGAATAGAATAGGAGTTTTGTTTAACACCTTTTGCCAACTGTGCCAGCTTAGTTAGCTACACAGACAGACTAATAATAATCTAGTAGTACCACAGGGGGTCATAGTAGAGGCAGGATAAGAATTTAGAAACAGTCTACAAGAAGATTAAAGATTATTTAGGAAAAATAGAATGAGAAACCTTTGGAAAAAATAGGTGCTGTAAAAGATAGGGAAGTATAATTATTAATATTAACGGGAAAACTTACTGGGGCCAGCAGAGGATCCCTCGGCGGACCTATCCTGGCCTTCCTGGTGTTGTTCCTGCTCCGCTGGCGCCGCTACCTCCTCCTGTGTCCTCTTGCCCCTGGGGGAAGCTGATGTACAACATGAAAGAAAGACACAAACATGGATGATTGTTGTCAACCAAATCAAACATTTAAAAAAAAAAAACAATAACAAATTATTTCGGGGAAATAGACAACAATTGCCCTAAATTTATTGACCTATTTGATGTGGTCTACTAGGATATAGTATTGCTGGATTCGCGGACCGTCTACATGGAAAGTTATGTAACTCACTAAACCAACTACAAAAAGGTTCTACTAGGACTGGCAGGCAGCACTCCGTAGCATGCGAAGTGACAGACAGAGTTCGTCATGATCACCACCACTATCTCTTCTTAGTGGCAGGAGTACAAAGGAAGGACTGGACTTGAGTCTCTAATGTCTAGCATTACACAGTTCTGTAGAGTACACTGATACATAAACATCACCCAGGCCAAATGAGCACAAAATTGAAAACAAGTAAGCATAGTAGCACCGCCAGTGAGCAGGCGAGCACCTGCAATCACAGAAGCTTTTGAAACATAATTTACCTGCAAGGTAATCTCTAGTGTCTAGCATTACGCAGTTCTGTAAAGTACACTCATACATAATCACTTAGGCCAAAGGAGCACAAAATTGAAAACAAGTAAGCATAGTAGCACCGCCACTGAGTAGGCGAGCACCTGCAATCACAGAAGATTTTGAAACATAATATACCTGCAATGTAATAGGCAGCATTCTTGCTCTTCGGAAAAAACAAACATTTGCAATACGATAATATAGAGCAGGAGAAAACAGAGCATTGATTAAATAGCTACTACTACTCACCAAGCCCAGGGATCTCGACGCCTAGCAGGTCAAGCAGGTCATGTTCCCGGTCCAGAATGTCGGACCACCGGTGCGTCGCCTGGTTGTAGGTGCGCCGGACCCCAGACTCCCGATACATGTCCCAGCACACCTTCCCCCATAGCTTGCAATGCTCCCGGAGCCCGAACCCGGTACCGAGCCTGCCGCCTGCCGCGACGGTCTTGAGGAGGTGGCGCTGAATGAAGAAAACCTGTGCGGCCACCTCCACCGCGCTGAAAATCTCCCGGGCTATTACTGCCTCCCCCCTTAAGCGCGCATGGGAACCGGGTACGGGGTGCGGGACCCTTCCCCTTCTGGTTCTTCCCGGCTCCCTTTGCCATGGTCCTGGATAGGAAAGTTAAATAAAAAATAGGAAAGAATAGGGGAAAAGTAAATAAAATAAAAGAGGTAAAAAAGTAGTTTTTAAAGTAACGAAAAGTTGAAATAGAGGGATAGATAATGAGTAAAAAAGATCAAAAAAAAGTTCAAAGAAACAAAGGATTGCAAAGATTAGGGGAGGATTGAAAAAGCATGCCCAGAACCATAGCAATGAATGAAAAACAAGATGGCCGCGCCCATTGCAACAACGTGGGAATGTTCGCGCGATATTTCCCCTGCGAGCACGCAAAAACGCGCGCGAACACGTAATTGCGCCCCGCACACAGGAAATGCCCAACGCAAGCATGCAACGAGCGCCCGGAAATGGAAATACGCAACGCGAACACTGAAAACAAGATGGCTGCGCCCATGTACGACCGCATGGGTAACTTCGCGTTCAACGCGATGAAAACCCCCCCACAAATACGCAAAGTGCCCCGTGAACACGCAAAAAAAAATCTGCAAATTTGCACAAATTCGCGGATTTTGCAGACTGCGGATTCACGCGAATTCACGTACTGCAAATTCGCAAATTTCGCCCATACTTAATTTGCGGTACTTCTTCATTCCATCGGGCGCTCCGTTGATCAATCTTGGTGACCACACTGTCCACTGCCTGCCTGGCGGATGCGGAATTGCGGATTGCTATGGTAAGCCTGAGTTAATGTTTTTCACATCGCACAGGGTAACTGACGGCCTGTAATTGTCGATGGAAAAACAGAAAGGGATATTAAAACACCCCGGAGAAAAAATATAAGGTACGGTGTGTAGTGCAAAAAGAACACTTTCACTTTCAGAGGCGACAGTATTACATACATGCATCATTTCTAAAGTGTCTACTCTGAGTCTCTGTTTCCAGGATAATAATTAGCACACAGCAGGCCAGGGCCATGCAGACGGTCAAGGCAAGCACCACTGAGTGAACCAATCTCCATGTAGCATACCTCTTTGACACAGACAGACAAAACAGATCTAATTTTATACAGCAAGCCACATAGCCGCAAATTTACATGAACCGCTGTCTGGACTCTGGCATAACACTACACTGGCTCGACCACACCATACCATGACTAGACAGACATGTAGTTCTGCTGTGGTTGTTGTTGACTTGTTTACCTGTTTGCCACTCACGAAATGGCATAGTTCTTCCGTAAATCGACGATGATGATCCATCCATCCCAGTGAGTGACTGTGAAGATATTATGTAACTTTGGTCATCATGACTTATCATCATCATGGTGTTGGCAAACTCAATGTTGTTCATGCTGTCACAGTCTACACACAGTGAGTCCAAGGACATTTTCCATATTAAAAAATGCAACGTAGTGGCCCCTGCAGTAGAAGTACAAGTTGTATTAAACAAGGTAAACAGAGTAGACTTGAGTTACATTCAGTGTGTACAAGATTATGGAATAACAGAACACAGAGGATTCATTTCATGCACATCAAACAAACAGCAATTGTTTTCATCAGAGCCAGACAGCCAGTTTTGTCCACTGCATGCCATCTCATCATTTATTACCTGTTCCACTTTTTGTCAGCATCTTATTCTTAAGTGAAGGGCAACAGGGCAGCCTTTTGTGTCAATTTCAGAAGTAACAGTCAGCATAGTCAGTCATTCCAGTCACACTTCTTTTGAGGGGACTCGTTTACGAATCGACAGTTTCTTGGTTCTGCGTAATCCAGCCATCTGCCTTGAGGGAAATGGATTGGGGGAGTCTGGAGGAGGAGGATAGAGGAGCATGACTGAGTTGTGAACTTGTGAACTTCAGGAATGCAGACAGCGGCACCTTCAATATGGAAATAAGACGAAGACAGTGCTGCTGATGGATTTGTTGTGAATAAAGTTTTGTTGTGCTAAAAGTTGCAAAACAAAGAAAGACACATAGAAATAAAAGTGAATAGAGATGGGAAAAAAGTAAGTATTTCAAGCCTAGGTGTCAGGGAAGTAAAGCTCGTACTCAAACTCTGTGAATTAAACCGGGAGTAGTTCAGCTAACAGAGAAGAACTTCCGTCACCTAAGTCGGTGTCCTCTTCTTCCTGCGTGGATTCACGTATTTTGTAATCTGGTGGTATGAAGTGCTGATTCATCTAGATCATTCTTAACCTCTACACATTTTTGTACGAGAAGCGGGTCCTTTTGAAGTTACAATGGCACCAGTAGCACTGAAAACATGTTCAGAAGACACGCTTGCGAGTGGGCAAACAAATAATTTATAGCCAGCTTGGTGATCAGTGGCCATTGAGGCCTTTTCCCATACCAATACACCAATGGGTTCTGATCAAAGAAGACCTCTGTTGGGTCATCCAGATAGGCCTCCAGGGGTGCTCCACTTTGCGTACCATCAGTTGCCTTTGCATCAACACTGGAACGAGCAAACCCTTGATGAGTTATCCAATCCGCTTCCGACAATATTATGGCTGGGCCTGGTGCAGGTGATGATGTTACGGTTGCTGGTGATGGTAACGGCTCTGAGGGAAAGTCACTGCCTTCGGCCACAGAAGTGGACCTTGACACCGGATGGCCTGCTGATTCAGTAGTACTTCTGGTGGTTCCTTCAATTGCCTGCCGCTCTTTTTCGAACCCAGTGGCTGACAGAGCTAGCCAATGTTTGTACTTGGAAACATCTGCTTCAGAAAAAGGAATGAATGTATTGCTGGCCAGTGTCTTTTTGTACCGTGGATCCAGAATAGTGGCACAAATGTAATGTTGTTCTGAATGTATTGCTTTAAGCCTTGCATTGTCAACTAGGCAGCTTAATAAGCTCTCTGCCAACTTATATACGTCTTGTTTTCCAGCATCAACTCAGAACGTTGAAGACACCGCCTTCAGTTGGTGCTCTAGCTTGAGCAACAATGGGATAGCTTTGCCCAAAGTACAGTCCTCCCTGCTGACTTCATGCGTGAAGACCTCAAAAGGATGAAGCATGTCTGTCAGGCATTTAACTAGGTCCCATTTCTCCACCTCTAGCCTCATGTCTTTCATAGAAGCACCACATGCGTGAAAGACATACTCATTGATTACCAAGTACTGCTCAAACAGACGCTCAAGCATGTAGAAGGTTGAGTTCCAACGTGTTGCCACCTCCTGGATGAGTCCTCTGACTGACACTCTACGGTCACGTTGAATGATCCTCAGCTGCTTCCGGGCCTTAAAAGAATGGCTGAAATGTGTGCAGATTCTTCGGGAGGTGGTCAGTAACTTGCTGACTGTGTTTTCTTTTTTCAAGAAATCTTGAACAATAATGTTAATGCTGTGCGCCAAACACGGCACTCTGAAATAGCCGCCATCAGCCATGGCCTTACCTATATTACTGCCATTATCCGTGGAAACATAACCAATCATGCGCCTTCTTGGCCGCAGCCATTCAAAGACCTTACTGTTGAACTCCTCCAAAATGTTTACTGCAATATGAGATTTCTCCATGGCAAACATGGCTACTGTTGCATGTTTCCAAGTAGCTTGAAAAATTGTGACACTGCAAATACCTGCAGCTATCTTCTCCCTAACCCCGCAAAAGAGACCCAGTGTGCAGTGATGCACATGTAATCAACGGCTTGGCAACTGGTCCACATGTCTGTTGTCAGGTGGATAGTGTGAACAGCGCTCTTCTGCAAAGCTGCCCCAATCACGTCCAGCACATCTTGATGTAGTGCTGGAACCGCAACTCTGTCAAAATAGGACCGGCTAGGAACCTTCCATTTAGGGCAGGCTGTTGCCACAAATTCTAGAAAACCCACCCCGTCCACAAAAGAAAAAGGGAGAAGGTCCAGCGCTAACATTTTAGCCAGCATTGCATTATACAGACGTGCTGTTGGGTGGTTGCGTTCCAATGGCGCCTCTGACCAAAACATGCTTTTAATGGTGGTCTGGACCGTTTTCATATGTGATGATGATCCAGACTTCTTCAACCCAGTTAGGCTCATTGATGTACTTTTTCGCATTGCTGTCTCTACCAGACTTTTGCTTTGCCACCTAGATGTTGCTGGGGTAGAGGGTGTGGGCACTACCACTGCAGTGCTGCAGCCAGGGGTACTGTGTGTACCAGAAAAAATGTCTCTCGCTTCTTCACCTCCCCCCTGCACGATCAGCTCCTCGTCATCAGATGCAATATCAATGGCTACATTTGGATTTGTACTTTTGGCTTTCCAGATGTTACTTAGGTGCGCCTACCACTGGATGCTGTGGTGTTTTTGTAGATGACCTCTCTGGCCTCCGGTACCATAGTTGGTACCAAGCTTACCCCGACTAACTACTTGTTTACAAATCGAACAAATAACTTGGTTTTCCGCCTTTTTCCTAATACTAAAGAAGGTCCAAACTGGGGAGTTGAGATTTCTGGTGGTGTTGGAGGTGCCACTTTCAATGCCAGATGCAGTAGAGGATGGGCGTGGTGGAATTTGACTCTGTTGTGCACTTACAGCACCACTACTTGAGGTAATGGAGGTCGAGCTGGAAGTTGTAGGTCGTGTTGGTGTAGTAGTTACCTGTGTTGTTGGTGGTACCAGTGCCACGCCGCCCACATCCCGCGCAGCATTTCGAGATAGGGTAAAAATGTCTGTCTGCTGCATGCCCGCTGGGGCTGGAGTGATGACTGTGATGACTGGGTCGTCATCATCAGACTCTTCATCAGCAGCAGAATACACCACTTCTACTTCTTCTTCGTCATCACCCATAACTGAAAGCCTTGCGGGAACCTTCCTTTTACCTAGCGTTTTCGGCTCATGGCGTGCCTCCCTCTCAGACTAAATTGGTGGGTGCCAATCAAGATCTAGATCATCAGAAGGAAGGGAGCTTGACGAAGAAGTTGTACTAGCCCTCCTTTTCCTTACTGGGGATTTGGAAGACAATGGATCATCAGGAGTGGCTTGCTCGGCTGATACCTCCGCATGAATCTCGATTTCCTGATGTGCCGCTACTTCTGGAGCAACCAGTAATGTGAGCAGTTGTGCCTCTCCTTGTGCCTCTCCTTGCGCCTCTCCTTGCCCCTCTCCTTGCGCCTCGCCTTGTTGCACCTCTGGTTGTCATTGCGGCTGTGGTTGAACACTCGTCAGATGAGTTACACCCTGCATTGATTGGATGCTAGTTTGCGATGAGAAAACACCAACATCACTGGTCGATGGTGAAAGAGCAATTAAAGTAGCTGCCTCTGGGGCACTCATGGGCTTGGGCCTAACTTGGCATGGAGGCACTGAGACCAATGAAGCGGAGTTGCTGCTCCCAGCTTGGTCCCCGGTGGACGCCGCTGCTGCAGGCATAGTTTTTTTTCCCCCAAAAAGTGGCGGTCGGCACACCAGTCTCCTTGGTAAGTGGCGCCACTTGCTTCTTCTGCTCCTTCTTACTGGCAGTGGCACTTGCAACTTTCTTGGTAGAGGAGCTATGGCTACCTTTCGTTGGGCCCATCTTCTTCAGATGTCAGAAAGGCAGGACGCAGTTGCACGAGTTGCAGAGTTGTCTGTGGCCACACGTGACGTCACGTGATGTTGTGCACACACCGCAGCAGGACTTCTTCCTGGCACTACAACAAGTAATGATGATGAGGATGGTTCCTCGTTCTCAGTCTTTGTGCACCTAAAAGCAAAAAAGCCAGAGGAACATCAGTTAAATAAATGTTGCATATGTTGTGCTTCAATTAATACTATTGCAACTAGGCATTTATTATTATTAACACAACACACCCAAAAACGGAAAGACCCAAAATAAAATTTGCAATTCTAATCAAAAATGGATGTTGAAATTAATAGAATTGAGACCACACAGAGAGAGTTGTTTCATGCACCCATTCATAACCCTAGACCTACTGGCCCGCAAGCTTGCCGGCCTATGGCAAAATCTGCCTGGCCTCAATATGCCCCCCCCCACCCACATGGCCAGGCCCTTGTCCAGGCTTCAACAACACTCAAAAAATTGAAATATACACACACAAATTACCTCAATCCAATGCCATCCATGCCTTAAATGATGTTTAAATTCAGGAGACCCCACAGAAAGACTAGGTTCATGCACCACTGAGTACCCCTGGGCATAATGAATGAAAGGAAGGCAGACTGGGTACAGGCCTATGACACAAAGCACACTGCCTGGCTTCAAAATGGCCCTTAGACCACCACCCACATGGCCAGGCCCTGGACCAGGCCTCAAAATGGTCCCCCCCACATGGCCAGGCCCTGGACCAGGCCCCAACACCCAACAACACACGAAAAATCGAAATACACACAAAAATCACCTCAATCCAATGCCATCGATGCCCTAAATGATGTTTAAATTCAAGAGACCCCACCGAAAGACTTGGTCCATGCACCTCTGAGTATCCCTGGGCATAATGGATGAAAGCAAGGCAGACTTGGTGCAGGCCTATGGCACAAAGCACAATGCCTGGCTTCAAAATGGCCCCTAGACCCCCACCCACATGGCCAGGCCCTGGACCAGGCCTCAAAATGGTCCCCACCCACATGGCCAGGCCCGGAAACAAGGCCCCAACAACACCCAAACAATCGAAATACACACAAAAATCACCTCAATCCAATGCCATCGATGCCCTAAATGATGTTTAAATTCAAGAGACCCCACAGAAAGACTTGGTCTGTGCACCCCTAAGTACCCCTAGGCATAATGAATGAAAGCAAGGCAGACTGGGTGCAGACCTATGACACAAAGCACACTGCCTGGTTTCAAAATGGCCCCTAGACCCCCACCCACATGGCCAGGCCCTGGACCAGGCCTCAAAATGGTCCCCACCCACATGGCCAGGCCCTGGACCAGGCCCCAACAACACCCAAAAAATCAAAATACACACAAAAATCACCCCAATCCAATGCAATCCATGCCCTAAATGATGTTTAAATTCAAGAGACCCCACAGAAAGACTTGGTCCATGCACTACTGAGTACCCCTGGGCATAATGGATGAAAGCAAGGCAGGCTGGGTTCAGGCCTATGGCACAAAGCACACTGCCTGGCTTCAGAATGGCCCCAGGCCCTAGACGAGACCTCAAAATGGCCCTCACCCACATGGCCAGGCCCTGGACCAGGCCCCAACAACACCCAAAAAAATCGAAATACACACACAAATCACCTCAATTCAATGCCATCCATGCCCTAAATTATGTTTAAATTCAAGAGACCCCACAGAAAGACTTGATCCATGCACCACTGGCTACCCCTGGGCCTACTGGCTAGTGTGGCTTTAACACACACCTCAAAATTTAAAAAAACTTCCACATGTAACAGTGAGCTATTCAATTCCATGCCATCCATGCCGGCCCGTAAATTATATTTAAGTTAAAAAAACTCACAGAAACAGTTGCATCATGCACCCGTGACTAACCCTGGGCCTACTGAATACTGTGGCTACCCACAATATATATTTTTTTAAGTTGTGAAAAAGTTTATAAATTGTAGTTACAGCAACTGCAATGCCCCAAACAAACAATACCAACGTACTTGTAAAATCTCAAATCCAAAAGTGATCCAAACAAAAAGTCCTCAAATACAAATATCCAGCAGCAGCCACAAAGAGTAATCCTTCCAGCTCCAGATCCAAATGAAAAGTGACCAGGACATGGACAAAACACTGGGAGGAGCCTGCTGGACAGGAACAGGAAGTTGGAGACTCTGTGGCACTTCCTTCCTCCCACCCCCCCAAAAAAGGACTCCTTGCACAAAAAAGTGCAGCCAAATGTCAATCTGAATTGCAATTTTTTGCGAATTCGGGAAAGCGAGCTGTTCAAATCTCCCGCCGGATATCAACTGTGCGTCGCATCTACGTATTCACTATTGTTTGCTCTCGCGATATGTGATCGCGGGCCCTTATGATGTATTCACGTTCTCAAAGTCTCGCAGTGCAAGATGGCGGGACTCCATGACATACTCGTGGTCGAAAAGTCACGCAGCCAGATAAAAAATGGCGCAGCGCACGCAAACCGGGAGGAAAACAACTCGGCGAACTCAGAATCACAGTAAGTCAACGCCGTGCACGCGAGATTGTATTTTTGAAGCGCGAACAAGCAAAAATAATTCGCAAACTCGCGAATTGTGAATTGTTTGGCAATTTCGCGCGATTCGCAGATTGCGTAATTGCCAGAAATTCGCAAATTCCGCGAGCGGTACGAATTTTCAGCCCTTACTTAGTTCTGAGATGTAACAGAAATCAACGCAAGCCAATTGACACCTGCATCGGTGCTTGGGTTGATGTAAACTAGAAGGTCATTAGATTGAGCTTTGTTTAATTGTCTTGCTAATGGTTTCCAAAATTAGTCAATGACAATGGTAATTTTATTTACCACATTAAGAGAAGAATAACTTTGGTATTTATCCTAAAAGGCGCTAATCTATATGTCTGAATAATTGTTGCTTATGAATAGGGTTAGGGCTAGGGCAAAGGCCAAGGAGGGAAAAGACAAAGATGAATTTGGATCTCAAATCTTCTAAGGTTGACAACGTTGAAGAAGGGCCATTATGTTATTAGGTCCACAGGTCTTCTCCATCTATGCGTACATGATCTGGAACAGTATTCTTGTATGCCCGCGGACTGTCCCAATCCTACTCCAATTTAGGAAAGAGGCAAAGATGCAACTCTTTTAGCAATATGTCATGATGCAGTAACAGTCACCTTCTGCTGTCAGACCCGGATACTCCTCCAATCTCTTGTTGACTGTATCATTTTTGCATACCTTGGTGCAGAGAGGAGAATGTTCCATACGGCACATTTCTTTTTAAATTAGGCATGCTTGTTTGTAGGAATGCCCCAGCCACCTGTTCATATGACTTTCAGACTTCTTTTTGCTTTCATCTAATACAATATATCACTGTGGCTATTACTTTGTGAGATGCACAGCCATTTTTAGAAGTAGGGATTGTTTACCTGGGCACTCTAACTTTAGATATACATAAAATATGTTATATTTCCTTTGAGAGTCTGTATATTTGATATTAAAGTGAAAGATAACAGGTCGACAGTGAGATGGTCTGTTTGCTTATTTATTAAATGTGCCTCTTTTGTTGACTAAACAATAAAGATACATACTCTAAGAGGCTTCGTCAAGATTGACCTCCTCTAGACGACCATTTACGTTAGCATGTTTTTGTCGGAAATCTCTGATCTATGCGGGCGTTTTTCAAGTGAATCGTGCATACATTTAGGTCTTTCAAGGGTCGGCCCATTATTCTGAAGAAATCACTTGCCGAAGAGCTGCTGACAAGAGAGATGTAGGTTAACCCCATGAGCTGTATCCCTACAGCTGTAGGTTGAATGTATTTTTTACTTTAACTGTTTTGTTATTGTCCTTAAAAAATTTTGGTATGCAGCACGCTAAAGTTAGAATTATCAAAAGCCTACAAACCAGACAACTCCCATGGCACCCTTCCCCCTGGTGATCTCTTAGTAAAGGATCCACGTATTTACCCCTTCCGGAAAATTAAGAAAGGCTCAATTGTGCCAGTATCTATTGGGCAAAATCTGACAGTAGAATTGAGGGGACCCGTGAGCGCAGAAATGGCCTTTCATGGAAGAATATTAACCATTGAGGTGGGGGGCAGTGGAAAATTATGAACTTCTGTCAGTTTGAAATGTTCATTTTCCTTGTTTTCTGTGCACTTTTCAGAAGCTCTTCCCGTGAGGGTCATTTGCTAGCACCTTGACAGCAATCCAGACAGGTGAAATGGCTTTCCTTGAGTGATGGATACTGCCTCGAAGGTATAAATCTGAACCCATTAACGGAAGTAAAGATTCTCTGGGCAGTTGGAGTCTACATTATTTATTTCTTATTTTCCCCTCTCACACGACAGCAAAACCGGTACTTTCTGGCTGCCTTCACCGAGTCTTATTTTTAAAAAGTCTTCATTTCTATTATCGAGCTTTTTTAAGCATTCTAGCCATAATGACACACAAAATAGCATATTACTTATTTACAATCCATTCACAATTCCACCTAGATTTCAATTCTGTTAACAGTTTGACATAAAATGCACATCACAATAGGGTTCATTTTAAAACATATCAGAACTAAATGTCTAAAAGATAGGATACTGAACTTGATTGTTCTTTGGATAAAGTACCCCCTGCGGTGCATTATAAGGAAACTGCATGCCACCAAGGAGTTTTGTGACCATATAGAGGAAAGAGACCGAAGGTGGAGTTGCATTATAAGATCATAAAACTCCAAGGTAATTTGCAATATCTTTATAATGTACGTCAGATTGTACTTTTGCAGGTGTACAATGCAGTTAAGTACTCCATCTTCCAGAAGATTCGGAGATGGCATTTTATTCCATATAATACATGGTCACACAATCAACCTCCCCACAAACCTATTAAATCCTTGATAAAGTGCTTTTTCATATAAGAGAGCATGGTCGAACAGGTAAATAATAAAAGAAGAATATTTAGTGCAACATTAAACACAGAATACATTTCCTAATTTGTTTGCAAAAAAGATATTGAAAAAAGTTTAATATTTTTTAGATTTAAAATAGATGTTTTTGCTCACAATGTGTAGACACATGAAGGCAGATTCTTTACTGCAATGACCTATTGTATGCAAATTATAAACATGTTGCCATAACGATCTTCTTTTTGCTGATCACTGTTCATTAAAAAGAAAAACGATCAGAAAACAAACTGCTGCTGCAAGTGTGCTTCGTAGCCTGCTTTAACCTTGGCTGCTGACAGCATGCATTATAACATCACAAATGAACTACAGTGCCTAATTTGAGCCGGTGGTTCACGGTGCTCCACAAATGGCACTTAATTGTCAACACCGGTACATATGACAATCTGACATATGGTGTCTAATTTAGTGATGAGCACAACAACAGATGTCTATGTATAATTATACTTAAAAAAATGAAAATACCTGCTGCCACGGAGATTCTTACAGCTCTGAGGGCCTGATATAGTCTGACTTGTTTTACTTTTAGACGTCTGGTTGCCTCCTGACGCAGATTCTAGCACTTATTTTATTGCAAATTAAGCACCGATGAACTGTACATTTTTATTACAGTTTAGCAGCAATGTAATTTCTTTATTTCAGGTGACTAAAGCCGTCAAAACTCGAAAGTACAAATGTAGAAATTGCAGACTTTTCTGTATTTAATACATCATGCAATACGATGAACGTATTTATACGGTGAACAACAAGACAAAAAGAATTGTTTTTGAAAAATAACACACAGAAATATGTGATTAATCCTGATATAGAGTTTGGCAAATTTACCCCAATTGTTAAATACCATTATGATGATGAATGAATAAATATCATTACATGAGGGCGAGGTAATTTCTGGGAATGTTAAATATTTGCTTCCTCGATTTTTTTGCTCTGATAACAGTGGCAGTCAGCATGGCTTGCGGGTGGCGGGGGCTGGTGTTGAGGGGTGTCACTTGGGAGTTGCTCAGGGACGGGAAGGTGCGCATAATAATAAAAAATATATATAAAAAAGTTAACTTACATTGATGCTGGGTCCCGCGTCTCTGCTCCTGCTCGCCTCGAGGAA
Source organism: Lissotriton helveticus (assembly GCF_964261635.1). Taxonomy (NCBI): domain Eukaryota; kingdom Metazoa; phylum Chordata; class Amphibia; order Caudata; family Salamandridae; genus Lissotriton; species Lissotriton helveticus. The sequence continues at coordinate 1,337,525,063 of NC_136067.1, read as the reverse complement.
CAGGAAGCACAGCCATGCCCCACTGACCAATCACAACGCTGCAATGCAGCATTGTGATTGGCTTTGAGCCTCCTGGTCTGACTCTCAACCAGGGAAAGTGAGCCTGGGCATGTTCTCCACACACTGTAATGCAGCCTGCATGGAGAATGAGGAAAGTGTGCATGACTGGTTTGGGTGGGCCAAGAGGGCTGACCAAACAGTCATTGGGCACTTAGGAGTGGGCAAGCCACTTCTCCCCTGCCCTTCTCTGAGAGCAGAGCAGCAGTGCCCACCTGCCCCCCCGCCCGCAAAGCGGCAAAACATAAAATGATAATTTAAAGTTATTATCATTTCATGTTTCTACTTAGCACTCGCAAGCAGTGTCGTGACGCTCCTCCGCCATAGCAGAGTCGTCGCCACTGTCTGGTATTCAGGTATCACATGCAGGTGTGAGAGTTATAAGCTCAAAATCTAAATTTTTCATGTTTTTATTGGCATTTCCCTACTATGTTTTTACAAGTTTTTCAAGGTGAATTAGTCTTACTTTGCCTGGGATAAGATTTACCGCCTATCTCATTATCAGGCACTTAATATTGATTCCCGAAGTTATACTTATTTATGTGTTCAAAGCTTAAGAAAAATTTGCAGAGTTTGTTGCATTCTTAACTGACACCTAAGTGACAGGTAGTATGCATTATCAGTAAAAAGAAATTAGTTGAATTCTGAAGTGATCATACCATAAAGGATGTATTCCAATGTTAGGGATGTAGAAAGAGCTAGTTAGTGCAAGGCAGTCCACCATTTTTTAGTTTTCTGCTAGACAGCGCATGCACTGTCTCAAAGAGACTGTTGTATTCAATATGTGAGCTTCAGCCTACTCATAGCCTTCCCATTTGCTCACATATTCTTTCTTCCCGTTTGTCCATGGCATGCCTGCGTCATGCCTCTCCTTGTGTTTAGCCCTCCCAGAGAATATGGACCAAGTACTAGTATCCTTCCACTGCTCCCATTTCATGATCATTGTAGGACCTACTTTCTTCTTTGTTTTTGTGCACTTCACACAAGCACTAGTGTTCTCACTTGCTTCGTTCTCTATTTGATGTTACCTTTGCTGTGCTTTCCAGGACTGAGATCAAATGTCGGAAGCTATTTTTCTGAGGGCACCTCTTTGCTTTTCTTTCACTGACTTCAAAGTGAGAGGTTTGTTTTTGTTAATGTCCCGATGGTGCTTGCCCAGAAGCCACAATTTTTATATTTCTGGTCAACTCTTCAGCCTTCCCATATTCACTATTTCTTTTCACCGTCCTTTATTTTTTCTATTTTTATTGTATTTTCCTGTTTTATTATTTTTTGTCCTTCCACTCCCTTGTTGTATAGAGATCTAGGTCACTTTTGAATTTACGTTTCAAGTTCTGTATTTCTCACTTCTACGCAATTCTCTTCTTGCTCAATGGTTTAAACACTACAGCTACGGGAAAGCTTTAGGTTATATGCAGAGTCTGAGCATTTTTATTTATTTGCTTGTTGTTTCATAAGGCGAAAACTTTACAAGTAGGGTTTCTGAGTGCTGATCCAAACTAATGGATGTTGTACAACATTTGGTATCTTATAGGATTATGTGTCTGGTAATACAGCCCTAGGATGAGATCTGTCACTTCTCATGGTCTCTACAAGTGAGGAGTTATTTTCAGAAGACAGTTGAATGGAAGTGCAGTGGGTGCACAAATTACCTGGGACACCAAATATTGTACAGCACTGGCCATGAAAGTCACTTCATAGATCTGCTCTGACTTCCCCCCGCCACACCATCCAGTACCCAGGGGCAGGGCGAGGTGCCAAGCCATGACTCCAGTGAGGCCCCTCCTGTGCAACAAGACCCTTTGCCAGGCCTCAAGTCATTGAGGACATGGCAAAAGCCCATGATATACTACCCAGGTTCTCCTTCCAGGAGGCCCTTTGTCCTGTGAAGAGATCTCCTGTGGTTCAACACCCTCGCTCACGAGAATGGTTTTGTCTGGCCGGCAGACCATACATTCCAGAGTACAGCCATCTCCTCTTTCTGCAGCAGCTCAAAGAGGACAGGGAGCGGGTGGGTAGCCAGCTGTTTACAAGGGGATCCGTGCACAATTGTCAAAATCCCCTAGCTATGTACACAGCCTTAACCCCTTCGACGCTCATGACGAGCCCAGCTCGTCATGGAGTTTCCATTGACTTCAATGGAAATTACATTAAAAGCCATAAAACACCTTAGCATCCAAGTGGTTGGGCTGTGCCATACTGAACAGACTGACCCTACAACTATACACAGCTAGAAGTGGAGCGAGGCACGTCTCTTCAGTGGAGGTGTGCACAGAAGATACTACTGTGCAATACCCAGCCTGGTGTTAATACTAGCACCCTGTACGTTTTTTAATACACAGTCCAGCTCCACTACTGCATACTATGCAAAGCCTAGCTGATACAATTGCAGTTAGCTCGCCCATATAACGTAATGCTGACTAAAACGTCACTTCACACAGCGCGCCCAGTCCCTTGTACTTTGCAAAACTAAACTCTGCTAACTTATTGATTTCACCCCGTAAAGATGTGCCTATGTCCTGTGTTTTTAGAGGCATTTCTTATTTTCTGGACAAAATAGACCATGCCAACCTATTCTGCAAAATTAAAACATCCCAAAAAAATAAAACGAGAACATTTAACTTTCGCCAATTGGTTCACTAAACATTGTCACACAATAAATTCCTGGAAGCACTGTTAGAACATTTGCCATGTTATCCACACCTGTCAAAATTATATTACAACCAACACTGTCCCAAAGTAAAGTTCTTCCCTGCCTTATCAGTGGCAGAAAGCGCAATAATGATGATAACGCAATACAATTTTACAAAACAAATCTAGGCAAGCCAGCACAGGACATGCTATAAATAACTGAATGAACACAGAAGGGAATGCCCCCACACAATTGAACCCTTTTTATACAACAAAAGGAGCGAATAAACTGGAGACAGCACCACCAGAGGAGAGCAATAAACACGGAAGCAGGTTTTTCGTTTTTAGGCTAAACGCGCATGCGCCGTCTCTAGAGACTGTTATATTCAATATGCGGGCTTCAACCCACCCATAGGCTTCCCATTTGCTGGCTTCATTGTCACTCTCATATTCTTTCTCTCCATTTGTTCCTGGCATGCATGTGTCATGCCTCTGCTTGTTTTCATCTGTCCCCAAGAGCATAGACCAAGTAATCCATCCACTGCTCTCATTTTAAGACCATTTTAGGACCTACTTTCTTCTTCGTTTTCGAGCACCTCACATGAGCACCCATGTTTGCACTTGCTCTGTTCTCAATTTGCTGTTGCCTTTTTCAGTATTCTACGAGAGCTCGGTTTATGTAAACATTCCTGTAAATCTTGTTCATATCTTGTCATATTTACTGTCCATTTAAAGATCAAGGTCAAATGTCAGACTCTGTTTACAGAGGTCAACTTTTTAAGTTATTTTTCTCAGACTTCAAAGTGAGAGGATTTCTTTTCTAAATGTTCTGGGGTTGCTTGCTTGTACCCCAGCCCCCTCCTGCTATGCTGCTTGAGCCATACCCCAGCCTCTCCGTCATCACTGATTGTCCCCCTTGCTTCAATCAATCAAGTGACTTGTAAAGCATGACTGCTCACCCATAAGGGTCTCAAGACACTGGGGAGGCTCCTGATCCTACTGAGGCACTATGGTTCAGTCGAAAAACCAGGTCTTGAGTTCCTTCCTAAATAGAGGCAGTGACGGTAATTGCCTGAGGTATTTGCTGCGAGGTAGGAGAAGGCTCTTCCTCCAGCCCTGGTCTTGCAGATACGTGGGATGGTGGCCAGGGCCAGTTAGATGGAGTGTAGGTCTCTGATGGGTGCATGGAATGCGAGGCGGTGGTTGAGGTACGCAGGTCGTGTGTTGTGTAGGGCTTTGTAGGTGTGTGTGAGGAGCTCGAAGGTGATTCTTTTGTTGACTGGCAGCCAGTGGAGGTCTCTCACGTGTCCGATGATGTGGCTGCGGTAGGGGTTATTGAGGAGGAGTCTAGCAGAGCTATTCAGAATGTTCTTCAGTTTCTTGAGAAGCTTCTGGGTGATTCCGGCATAGACTGCGCTGCCGTAGTCCAGTCAACTTCTTATGAGTGCATGGGTGACCGTCTATCTGGTCTTGGTGGGGATCCACTTGAAGATCTTTCAGAGCAGGCGTAGTGTGTAGAAGCAGGATGATGAAACAGCGTTTGTGCATGGTCTGTGGGTGTGGTGGGGGATCCAAGAGCTGTGGGCTACCAGGAGTTATCCCAGGCAGAGTGGGTGGAGCCCAGGATGAGAACTTCGGATTTCTCTGA